>NC_053448.1:6052308-6365450 GCF_007990345.1 Gossypium hirsutum
TCGTGGCACGACTCAACTGATTGTACACTGGATGCTGCCCTGCAAGGCTGTCTTGGAAGCAATGTATTATAGCTGGTCATTATTAACGTATCCAGCCTTCGCCTGCAGAACATGGTGATATGAGCCTCTGGGCAAGTCGTCCCATTGTACTTCTCGAATTCAGGCATCTTAAACTTATGAGGGAGAACTAGATCTGGCACTAAACTCAGCTCTTTTGCGTCAATGCCTCGATAACCTTCAGTGACTTCCATCGCTTTGAACTTCTCCTCCAGCCACTTGCATCTTTCCTCTAACTTTCTCGGTAACTCCTCTTCACTCTTTCCTTCTCAACCACTTCATCAAAGTCAGGAATGGCAGAGTTAATAGGATTATTTTCGGGATTAAAACCCGGCCCAGTTTGGAGTTCGAAACACCAGCTCGAAATTGCTGAGGCATGATGGTGACAGTAGATTTGCGCGGGTATTCAGCTTGAGCTCGCTCACGTGGAGGGGTGAAACCTGGAGGATAGAAAAGTTCATCATCATTTCCCTCATCGACATCTGCCATGGGGCCCTTTCCTTTGTCACCTCCCTTAGTTATCAGTTGGGTTAACTTGCCACTATATCCTCTTGAATTCTCGCATCTTCTCAGACATTTCTTGCTTCATCTTATCTAACCGCTCCTGCATTTGCAGCTGAAGCTGGTCTTGCATCTCCTCTGGTACTGTTCGAGCTTTTCTAATCTCTGATTTATATCTTTTGTTTTGCTCGAGTGCCGATGGTGTTGGATTGGTTGGTTGTTTCTATTAACTGAGTATAATTTTAATTAATTAGGATCAATTAAAGTTTGATGCATATGATGCGATGCATGAATGAATGCAAAAAGACGTTAATTATGATTCAATTCCACTTGGAAAACTTTATTAGAAAACAAATCCCTTTACATAGAATAGACTACAAATACGACTTCGCCCTAATACTTAAGACCTTGATTTTTTGAAGCAACGAGGCTAACTCTCGTCCTCGGTCTGACTCTAATTCATACTTTACGCTTAACGTGTCAGCTTGTACTGCCAAAGTTTGTAAGTGATCAGCTACTTCTCGAATCTGAACCAAGGCTTGCCCCATAACACGAACCCTGCTTCTGACCTGATTTTGGAGATAGTGAAGCTGTTCCTTTGATGATCTTTGTTTGCCTCCAAATACTCAATCCTGGCTTTACAGTTCTGTAATGCCCCTCTAATTCTTCTATAGTTTTCTTCATTTGCTCGATTCTGCTTAAACTTGCTTGCAGTTCCACCACTGAATTACGATTTTGGTATTGATGAACAATCTTCTCAAGTTCGGCCACTTTAGCCCTTAGTTTATCCCTTTCATCTTGATTTCTAACAAACTCTTCTCAAGCGATTTATTTTGCATCGGGCTTCTTGGAATCTTTCTTCCCATCTACCAGCCTTGGCTTTTTCTTCTTGAACCTTTTGACGCCACTACTCTGAGGTTTTTCCCAACCAGTAGTTCTTACTGACAGACGTAGTCTCTTATAATCCGTCTTCAAGCTGTTCAAATCTTCCTCGACTTTGCGCTTCCCTTTTCTCAGGCCTTCGGTTCCTGCTTTTGAACATCTATGTCCAACTTTAAATTCACCTTTCTTCCTCATTTGCTCTATTTTCTTCTCTAATCTGCATTCCTTCTTTCGATGTTTGCTTTATGATTTCCAGCTCAGAAGGACGACGCGTAATACCTCTATCGACTGACTATTTCTGAACTTGCCCAGGAATGTTGTCATAATCCTCCTAACACGCCATTCGTTATATTCAGGAGTTGTCATTGGACCACGGCTAATCTCTTCATTCGGCGAGTCTGATTCCACGCATTGGCCATCTCACGAGCCTTCCTCTGTACCCATCATCCTTATACGAAAATTCACACTCAGCTAGTCCTTGAGTGGCAGGCACAAACTGTCTTGACCTGTATTGTCTTAATACTAGCAATGGAGCATAACCAACAGCTCCCCAAATCCCGAGCAATGGAACCCAGTCAAAATCCCCACACCGATATAGGATATCATCTGGAAGCAACCACGGAGCTCTCCACTCGACGTTCTCCGCAAATTCTGAAAGATTGCCATCCATTTCTCTTCTGTAATATCATCTCTCCTTGACGTTGCCACTATCTCTTTCAACGGTGAATAACTTTCAAAGAAAACCTGATATGAAACCCTATCAACCTTCCAAAAGTGGCTATAGAACCACTCAAGTAGTAGCTGCGCACATCCAATAAATCTGCCCTCTCCTGTTCTTCGACATGCATTCAATGACCTAAAGGTTTCTGCCAAAATCACCGGAACTGGCGTAACTCCCTTATCAAGCCGATCAAATAAATCAGTGACCGTCTCGTCAATATGTCCCAAAACCTTAGGAAACACAATTAAGCCATATATACTCAAAGCAAAGACGTCTACTTTCTTCCTCACATCTGGGTGTGCTAAAATGAGGTCATTCAAACTTTTCCAAAGAATACACCTACTATCCCCTTTTTGCTTAATCCGAGCTGTAACCCACTGCTCACTTATCCCTGTTATATTGATCAGCTTCTTCAAGAAGGTCGGTACATTTACCACTTTCGAATAAATTTTATCTACCTGAACCTTCGAACACCGAAGTAAAGCTGTGTACTCTTCTATCGTAGGCACCAAATCAACCTTCCCGAATGTGAAGCAACTGTAGGCCGGATTCCAAAACTAGGCAAGAGCTCGAAACAGACGCTTGTCTACCTTCATGTCAAGTAAATAAGGCAAATCCCCATAATTTAAATAGAATAAATGCCTAACCTCATTATCCCATTGATCCCAAATCTCTTTCAATTCCTGCAAGTTGTTCTGAGCCACGCTAACACGAGTGAAGTCCCATAACTCTGATACGTGTCCCACGGCCAAACTGTCACCTTTTCACGCTGTATCTTCTCAGACCAAGCCCGGACAGCCGCATTGTCCTCCACTCTATCAAGAAACCCATTTCCCATGATAAGCTTCCTATTTGGCAACCGAATATGAACCAACACCTTTATAATAAAATGTCATGCAATCATGATGTCATGCAATCAAAACAAAATAAAACAAGTCAGTATCACATATAAAGATATAATCCAACATAAAAATAATAAGAACACTTATTTAGGAATCTACTAGGGTTCGGTATATTCTACCTAGGGCAAGTCCCTAAAGCTCACTATATGAGGTTTAGTTTCTAGAGTAAGGGTACCCGAACCAGCAGATTCCTCGATCCTCACCCATTATAGGCTCATATGGATCGAGTTCAGTTCAGGGGGACATATTTCCCTATGGCTGCATGGAGATGAAAATCTCACGAAGACATAGGTACGGATGTATCCCGAAAGCGGTCCACTATCCTGCACGGAGGTGAAAACCTCACGAAGGACTAGTTTTTCGCTCCCACTTAAGGGTAAAATGCAAAATGCAAATGCAAAGTTGCCAAAGTTCCATGATAAAACATCAATGAGTGCAAAGGGAAAATTTTTGAAAACTTTTTGATTTTCAACACAAAAACAAATATGATCAGTTTATGGCTTGACTCTCTAAGGTCCCCAGTGGAGTCGTCAAGCTGTCGAAACCATTTTTTTGAAAACAAAAATTTTGATGTCGACTTCAAAAGTAAAAATTGGACTGGAGTCGCCACCGAATCTTTGATTAAGGTGTGATCGGCTCACCTTAAAAATGACTTTGGTCTACGAAATTTGAGAAAATGGGCTCGGGAGTCAGTTACGCACGAGGAAGGATTAGCACCCTCGTAACGCCCAAAATTGGTACCAAATTGATTTTTTTAAAATGCCTTGGTGTCGAAAATTTGAAAAGATTTTAAAAGGAAACTTTTTATTTCATGAATGGATTAAAATAACAAGACAATTCTTATTTCAAAGAAATAAAACACCACACCTAGTAAGTTAGGGCACAATGTTTTTAAATCTTCAAAATACCCGAATATTGCCTTTTGTTTTTGAAAATTCTTATTTCGAGAAGAAAATGTCATGACCAGTAAGTTAGGACCCAACATTTTGAATTCCCGAGAATAAGCTTTTATTTAAAATTCGTGAATTTGTTGCAAAACAAATACTCGGCTTTCTAAATTCATCGAAAAATAATCGCGATCCAGTAAGTTAGGACACGACCTTTCACGAGAACCATGAATGCCAAATATTTTGGAATTTATAAAATAGGATGATTTAAATACTTTGAGAAAATCAAAATTGATATTTTAAAGAGATGCCAAAAAAAGGGTTAAGGCATAACATGAAACAAATACTGTAATTTAAGACAAATATGAATAAATATTTACAAGTATATGTACAAGAACACTATATAATTAAGTTTACAAATATGTGTACACATATATTTAACGCATATGTACAAAGATACACATAAAAGATGAAATGGGATATATCAATCAAAATATAATAAAAATGCATGTATGTATTTGGAAATCGTGAAAATAAAATAAACATAAAAGCATGTACATGTGTATATATTTACAGAATAAAAATGTATATGTGTATGTATTGGTAAATTATGAAAATACGCATATGTATATTAAAACACCTATATATAATATGAGTACAAATAACGGTGTACATTTAGAATAAGAGAAATATTTATAATAACTCAAAAAAAATGTATATATATAATATAAAAAACGTATTTTGAATTGTAAAATACGAAGAACATGTGTGTTTAAAATGCGTATGTATACACATATATATGTGTTTCAAAAAAGGTGAAGAAAAAATCATAGGTATACGCATATTTATGAAAGTAAAAAAAAACTAAAATATAATAATATATATATAGAGGTAAAAAAGAAACTGCACGAAATATATATATACAAGTACGTATATTACATTGAAATGCATGTATATATAATCATGCGTGCTTTAGAAATATAGAAATAAGGATAAAAATAATAAAGGGGAAAAAAATGGGCCAAATTGAATTAAAACGAAAAAACAAATTTAGAAAAATAAAAAAAATAAAAAAAATAAAATCAGGCCCAACTTAAATGCGCGCGTAACAGTGGAGGACCAAAAGGGAAATTATCCCATCCTTCCAAAACGCAGCGCAACGGGGGCCCAATTGAAACAAAAATAAAATATGCGACCCAATTTCTAAAATAAGTAAAAAGGATTTAATTGAAAAGCGTTGCAAAAAAGGAAGGGCCAATTGCGCAAATAGACCATGTGACGTCAGAGCGCACGGATCCTCCCCTTCGGGTCGGGTAACCGCGCGGGTCATGGCACCAAACGGCGCCGTTTTGATCTGCTATTTAAAGCAGTTTTTCCTTCTAAAACCTCATTTTTGCAGTAGGAAAAAGAAAAAAAAAACAAAAAAAACATAAACACCCTCTGCTAGGGTTTCGCCACAGCCCCTTGCGCCGCCGTCCGTCTGCCATGGTTTCGCCGCAACCAGTGGCCGGAGGCTCACCGAACTGGGTTTTTTAACCCTATTTGGAGCGGATTCAAGGGCAAGGTAAGCCTTTTCTTTCTATTTTTTCCGTATATTTTAACACTAAATCGAAAGAAAAAAAATTCTAAAAAACAATCACCTTAAAGAAAATAATATCGATCCGTTTCTCTATTGATTTTCTTCGCTTTTTTTCCTCCCCTTTTTACAGATTACAGAAGGGCCTTTTATAGCCCGAAAACAAAAGTAAAAACGAATCTAATTTGTTATTTTATTCTTTCTCGGACTCTTTGAGTCCGTGTTTGTAGGTATCACGGAGCGTTCGTGGAGGAGTGGCCCCGAGGCGTGCGGCGGTTGGATACTTGCTGGCGGCGTCGGGGCAGACATGCGGCTAGGGTTATTTTTTGTTTTTTGTTTTGCTTTGGGCCAGGGCTATTTTGGGCCACTTATTTGTTGGGTTAATACTATTTTCTTTTTTGTGTTTAAACCCAGGCCGATTGGGCCTTATTACAGCTGCCCCTCTTTGCTCATTGTCGTGTAACGAGAACAGAGCAAAGACTATAAGGCCCAATTGCATCTGGCTATACTGAGCCTTAACTTCTTCAGTGCTTCTCTTCTAGTAGCCTTGTTCCTTCCTACTGCATCTTCAGAGGTATGGAAAACAGTGCTTTGATCCACTCCACTGCAACGTCAGGGAGATAGGATTCGTACCTTGTGGCTTCTCAAAAAAACAAAATTTACTATATTTAGTCTGCTCCACTGCAACTTCAAGGAGATTGGATTGGTTACTTCAGTCTGCTCCACTGCAACTTCAGGGAGATAAGACTTGTATCTTCGATCTACTTCACCACTAGTATGGGAAGACAAGATCTGCTTATTTTTGATCTACTTCATGCCAGTACATGAAGACAAGATCTGTTTTCTCCGATCTACTTCACGTCAATAGAATTACTGGCTTCAATATACTCCATTGCAACTTCAGGGAGGTAAAATCTGCCATCTTTGACCTGCTTCTCTGTCAGTATAGGAAGGCAAGATCTATTTTTCCTACTTCACCACCAGTATGGGAAGATAAAATCTGTATATTCGATCCACTTCGCTACCGATATAGGAAGACAGGACCTACTATCTTTGATCTGTTTTACGCTGGTATATGAAAACAAGATCTGCTTTCTTTGATTTGCTTTGCCACCAGTATGGGAAGGCAAGATCTGGTATCTCTGATCTACTTCACGCCAATACATGAAGACAAGATCTACTTTCTTTGGTCTGCTTCGCCACCAGTATGGGAAGGCAAGATCTGCTTTCTTCGATCTACTCCACCACCTGTACGGGGAGAAAAGATCTGGTATCTATGATCTACTTCACGCCAGTACATGAAGACAGGATCTGTTATCTTTCAACCTGCTCCACTGTTGCTCAGGGAGATAAGGCGCTATGATTTCACCAATCTGCTCTCTGTGAAACATGACCTGTATGATTCACTTTATGAGCCTAATTATGCCTAATGATTAGGATGTTATGATCAGAATGAATCAAATGCTCCTAATTAGGCGTGTATGAATGACATTTGAATGTTATGTCATGAAAAATGAATATTGAATGTTTAAAGTCATTATTGCTCATTAAGGCTTCCTTCGTGGCAACAACGCTTCGTCAAAACTTGAAAAATTTAAAATCTCGACTCTTGGCTCCTAGATATCTCTGACCTTTTAACCCGGTGAAGGTCTAAACAATAATCCTGTTTCAGGTTCCTGAGCTATTTAAAGATTTCTGGAGTAATATGAAAAACTTCCCTTGTGAAAGTTTTATTAGTCCATTAATCATTACTCTAATGCAACATGTTTGCGAAAAGATTACAACGATGAATAAAACAAAATTAATTTGGGAGCATAGCTCGCAATGGATTGTCAATGATAGAAGAATTGTCTGGGGACATTTATATTGAAGAAGAATGAAATATTCTAAAACAACGAATTCAATACAAATACTGTGATCAGGTGCCCCTGATATCTTTTCTTGAATTTCTCTATACAACTTTTCGAAGACTCTTCTGAATTCAACACGTGTTTAGGGGATTCACAGTATTTTGTTGATGCCTCAAGATGTCGTTTATTCCTTTCTGCCGATTTAGGTACAACAAGACTACCATGAGACAATCAAAATTTGAGCCGCCCTTTTCGGGTTTTCAACTCAAATCCCGTTTGGTCTTAAGGTGCCCTTTGCGGGTTTTCACCCTAGCCTCTCCATTTTTTTGTTTTGGAATCAAAGCGCCCTTTGCGGGTTTTCACCTTGGTTCCCTCCCTTCTTCAAGTAAAGTACCTCTTCACCGAATCTGAATTTACCGGATTAGGTAAGTTTTTTCCATTCATTTCAGCCAGGATCAGGGCTCCTCCAGAAAAGGCATTTTTTACAACATAAGGACCCTCCCAATTCGGCATCCATTTCCCCCTAAAATCCTTTTGTAGAGGAATAATTTTTCTCAACACCAGGTCCCCCTCATGAAATTCTCTGGGTCGGACTTTCTTGTTGTAGGCTCGCATCATTCTTTTCTGGTACATCTGACCATGCTGAATAGCCTTTAGCCTCTTTCCCTCTATCAAGTTCAACTGATCGTATCGAGATTGAACCCATTCCACTTCATCCAATTGTAGCTCAGACAAAACCCGGAGAGAAGGGATTTCAACTTCGATGGGCAAGACTGCCTCCATGCCATAAACTAAGGAGAAAGGCGTTGCCCCGGTGGAGGTCCTGGTTGACGTTCGATAAGCAAGGAGGGCAAACAGTAATTTCTCGTGCCAGTCCCTGTAAGTCTCAGTCATCTTCCCTACAATCTTCTTTATATTTTTATTGGCCGCTTCTATTGCACCATTTATTTTCGGGCGATACGGCAACGAATTGTGATGTCTGATCTTGAATTGACTGCAGCCTCTGCTATTGAGCTGTTGTTCAAATTCAGCGCATTATCGGATATGATTCTTTCGGGCATTCCATACCGACATATGATCTCTCTCTTCAAGAACTTACTGACTGATGACTTTGTAACATTAGCATACGAAGCAGCTTCTACCCATTTGGTGAAGTAGTCAATAACCACGAATATGAAACGATGCCCATTTGAAGCCTTCAGCGATATTGGCCCGATAACATCCATACCCCACATGGAGAAAGGCCATGGAGAAGTCATGACATGAAGAGGTGAAGGAGGTGCATGCATTTTATCACCATAGATTTGACATTTATGGCACTTCTTGGAATAATTGATGCAATCCCCTTCCATGGTAGACCAGTAGTACCCGAATCTCATAATCTGTCTGGCCATTGTGAAACCACTAGCATGCGTTCCACAGATGCCCTCATGGACTTCCTCCAAGATTTTCTTTGCTTCCACAACGTCCACACATCTTAGCAGAACTTGATCTTTTCCCCTCTTGTATAAGATCTCCCCATCTAAGACGTAATCAATGGCTAGTCTTCTCAGAGTTCTCTTTTCATTCTCCGTTGCCTAGCCAGGATACTCACGAATTTTTACATATCGTAGTATATCCTGATACCAGAGACTATCATCAATTTCTCCTTCTTCAATATTGTAACAATGAGCCAGGTCTTCATAGATACTCATTTGGATAGGCTTCATATCCTCATGTTTGTTCACCTTGATCATGGAGGCTAAAGTAGCTAGTGCATCAGCCATCTGGTTCTCATCTCGTGGGAGATAGCAAAAAGTGATGTCCTCAAACTCCCTAATCAATTCGAGGACCAACTTTCGATAACTGATTAATTTGGGATCTCTCGTTTCCCATTCACCCCTGAGCTGATATATCACCATGCTGAATCTCCATAGACCTCTAGCACTTTGATTTTCTGGTCTATAGCTGCACGAATACCCATGATGCATGCTTCGTATTCTGCCATGTTGTTTGTACAATCAAAATCCAATTTGCAAGTAAAAGGATAATGATCACCATTCAGGGACACTAGGACTGCCCCAATTCCATTACCCACAGCATTCGAGGCTCCATCAAAGTTTAACCTCCAACCGTGACCTTTTTGGGGATTTTCCTCAGTAGCCGCTATACACATCAGGTCTTCATTTGGGAAATCAAAACTCAACGGCTCGTAGTCCTCCAGAGCTCTACTAGCTAGAAAGTCAGCAATTGCACTCCCTTTCACAGCCTTCTGGCTCACATAAACAATATCAAATTCAGACAGTAAGATATGCCATCGGGCCATTCTCCCATTCAAAGCAGTTGACTCCATCATATACTTTAACGGGTCTAACTTTGAGATTAGCCAAGTCGTATGGTATAACATGTACTGCCTTAATCTTCGGGTTGTCCAAATCAAGGCACAACATAACTTCTCAATAGGCGAATATCTCATTTCACAGTCAGTGAATTTCTTGCTGAGATAATATATCGCCCTTTCTTTTCTCCCCGTTTCATCATGTTGGCCTAGCACACACCCCATGGAATTATCAAATACTGTCAGATACAATATCAGCGGCCTATCCGGGCTAGGTGGTGACAGCACTGGAGTGTTAGACAAATACTGCTTCACCTTGTTAAAAGCTTCTTCGCATTCTTCATCCCAAGTACCAGGATTATGTTTCTTTAGAAGACGAAATATAGGGTCACATTTCTCAGTCAGTTGTGAAATGAACCTAGTGATGTAATTCAGTCTTCCGAGGAAACCTCGAACTTCTTTCTGAGTGCGAGGTGGAGGTAAATCTCGTATTGCCTTGACTTTGTCTGGGTCAATCTCGATTCCCTTTTCACTGACTATGAAGCCTAGCAACTTTCCTGACCTGGCCCCAAAAGTGCACTTCACTGGATTAAGCTTGAGCTGAAACTTTCTCAATCTTAAGAATAAATTTCTCAAGACCCGCACATGTTCGCCCTCCGTTCTAGATTTCGCGATCATGTCATCAACGTAAACCTCGATTTCCCTGTGCATCATGTCATGGAACAAGGCTACCATGGCTCTTTGGTATGTCGCTCCTGCATTCTTCAATCTAAACGACATCACTTTATAACAAAACGTCCCCCATAACGTAATGAACGTAGTCTTTCTCATGTCCTCGGGATGCATCTTTATCTGATTATACCCAGAAAAACCATCCATGAAGGAAAACAATGAAAAGCCCGCAGTATTGTCCACCAATGTGTCGATGTGGGGCAATAGGAAGTTATCCTTTGGACTAGCCTTGTTCACATCCCGATAATCCACACACATTCGTACTTTTCCATCTTTCTTTGAAACTGGTATGATGTTAGCCACCCACTCAGAATACTTGACTTCTTGCAGAAATCCGGCATCAAACTGCTTTTAGACCTCCTCCTTTATCTTCAACACGATATCAGGCCTCATCCTTCTGAGCTTTTGCTGCACTGGCTTGCAATATTCTCTTATAGGGAGACGATGGACTACAATGTCAGTACTCAACCCCGGCATATCCTGGTATGACCATGCAAACACGTCCTTGAACTCTCGGAGTAATTTGATGAGGTCTTGTCTTATCTTTGCAGAGATATCCGATCCGATCTTCACCTCTTTACCTTCCTCTAAGCTCACAATTTCTATTGATTCCCTGTGAGGTAGGATTTGCTTCTCGGCCTTTTCTACCATCTTCAACAAGTCAGGAGACAAACCACAGTCTTCGTTGTCTTCAAAATCATGCGATCCCTCTAAACACATGCTTCGTTCAAAAGGAGACTCTAAATTTGTAAGAGTGACATTCGCATCATTGATATCGTAGGACCTGTTATAAGTATGAAAAACAATATGGATTCAGGAATTTGTTTGGTGCAATATGGTCATGAATGAAATGCGGGTGTAGTTTAAGAGAAACTTAAAATAACTGTTCTTATGGAAAGAAAGATTTGCTCCAAAAATGACTGCAAACATGAACATTATTAAAATAACGATTTTCTGGACATGAGTCTATTTCACAAAGGAATCCTTATCACTTCTAGGCTAAAAAGCAATAAGGGTGTTCTGGACATTACTCTGAGGAAATCCTAAAAACTACAGGTATTTCTTCTGCAGTCCAGTTGTTTAGCTCCCTTTCCGACTCGTAAGGACGAATATCTGGCAAAGTTCTTCCTCGCGTCGCTTCTTCATACACGGCATGAATACTCCCTAGCTCCGTGTTAATACTTCTGACCCCTAGCATTCCTTGATAGACGAATCCTCCTGATACAAAAGTCTTGGATAGGTGAGGAAAGATCATGGGTTCCCATTTGACTTCATCACCTGTCAAGCGAGCCCTTCTCCTCACTCGCTTCTTTTCCGGCTCTATCCTCTTCTGCCTAGCATCTGGCTTGTACCCTAAGCCAAAACGGTCCTGCTTGTCTTTCAACACTGGAGCCTCAACTCGGCCCTGAAGATATCTCCCCAATCCTCTTCTCGGCAAAGCTCCCTTTCCAACAGTCAACTGCAGACCCATCTCTGTGGTCCTGGATATTCTCGGCATCGGGATCTTGTTTCCCTCGTGGATGAATGTTGCATTTACGAACTCCAAGGAACGGAAAGAGCATTCGATTGCATCATCGCTCGTTTCTAGATAAGGCACATCATTGGTCACAGATGCAATGATATCTTCTTCAGCATCTATCGTCACAACCCTGCCTTCTGACACCAGCTTCAATTTTTGATGTAACGATGACGGTACCGTACCTGCTGAATGAATCCATGGCCTTCCTAATAGGCAACTGTAAGAAGGCTTGATGTCCATAACTAAGAAGTCCACTTCATAAATAGTTAGGCCAATTAACAAGGGAATGTCAATTCTTCCCATGACCCTCCTCTCAGTACCATCGAATGCTCGAACCACGTTCTGACACGACTTCATATGCGAACTATCCACAGGTAGCCTATTGAGCGTGGATAGGGGCAATACATTTAATGCCGATCCATTGTCTACCAGAACCCCCGGTAATATGCACCCTTTACACCTTGCAGTGATGTGTAAAGCTCTAGTAGATCCCATACCCCCAGGTGGTATTTCGTCATCGCTTAAAGAGATGAAGTTATCAGCGCTTATATTGCCGACCAGTCGATCCAACTTGTTAACAGAGATATCGTCGGCCACATAAGTTTCATTTAGCACCTTCAGTAGTGCATTTCAATGTCCCTCCGAGTTCAGGAGTAAAGCTAGCACAGATATGCGAGTTGGTTGTTTGTGTAGTTGTTCCACAATGTTGTACTCGCTATGCTTTATGAACTTCAAGAACTCTCTAGCTTCCTCCTCTTTGATTGGTTCATTGACCAACAATTCAAGTTCGACCGTCTTCTTCTTCTTTCCATCCGAAGTTTCTTTTTTTATTGGCTCTACTCGAGCCTTCACCTGTTCGTCATGCCCTTCTTCATCATGGTCCTCTTTATTAATTGCATCCTCCTTCCCCGGGATTGTCACATTACAATTGTAATTCCAAGGAACCCTCATGTTATCCTTGTAAGTAAACACGATCGGTTTTTGAATAATAACCTTTGGTGCTACTCGCGCTCCAGCCTCACTATTCTTAGGTCGTGAGATGATGACCACAGGATGGTTAGCCTTTGGAACTCCCAATGCCAACTCTGACGTACATACATGATTCTCCTTCTGAACTCCCTCACAAAATTCCATCTCCTTATTATCCATCATACCCTGTACCACGGCTCTGAACTCCGTACACTCTTGGATTTCATGCCCCATTTCACAGTGGAACTCACAGTAGTTCCTCCTATTCTCGCAGCTTTCTTCTGAAGCAATTAGCCCCCTTTTCACCATATCTTTCCAAACCCATCTCAAAGGAGTCTTCACGTCCGCAATGTCTGCCTTAATTTTTCTGTCCTCGCCCATCATATTTATTCCACTGTCAGTATGGTTTGGTAGTGGATTTTCTACTTTGGTGGCTTCATCAAATTTAACGACACCCATACCAATGAGCCTTTCAACCAACTTCTTGAAGGTCGTACAGTTTTCTATGAAATGCCCCGTGATTCCCGCATGATAGTAGCACTGTGCATTTGCGTCGTACCATTTGGGGTACGGGGGCTGTAAGGGCTTCAGATAGAAAGAGAAAACTACATGTGCGTCGAATAAGTTTCGGTATAATTCTCTGTATGACATAGGAATTGGCGTAAATTGGGGTCTCTCCGTATTTCGCCTTGTACCGGCCTCTTGTCTCGACGAGCTTTGCTGATTGGTAGCCACCTTTCCTGGCTGACTCACTGTTACTGACTTCGAGTAACCCTTGTTGTACATGCTCGCGTTGTTCACCTCGTTATCCTTCCTCTTCGAAGCTGATCTTCTATTACTCTCTCCAGCATCGATCTTCCCACTCCTGATGGCGTTCTCAATCATCTCGCCATTCATGACTATGTCAGGAAAGCTTTTTGTGGCACTTCCTAACATATGTGTTATGAACGGTGCCTTCAGGGTGTTAATGAACAACATGGTCATTTCCTTTTCAAGGAGCGGTGGCTGAACTTGGACTGCGACCTTCCTCCATCTCTACGCGTACTGCCTAAAGCTTTCGCTCGGCTTCTTCTCCATGCTCTGAAGGGTGATTCTATCAGGAGCCATGTCTGTCACATGACTATATTGTTTCATGAATGCTTGCGCCAAGTCCCTCCATGAACCAATCGTGGCACGACTCAACTGATTGTACCACTTGGATGCTGCCCCTGCAAGGCTGTCTTGGAAGCAATGTATTAATAGCTGGTCATTATTAACGTATCCAGCCATTCGCCTGCAGAACATGGTGATATGAGCCTCTGGGCAAGTCGTCCCATTGTACTTCTCGAATTCAGGCATCTTAAACTTATGAGGGAGAACTAGATCTGGCACTAAACTCAGCTCTTTTGCGTCAATGCCTCGATAACCTTCAGTGACTTCCATCGCTTTGAACTTCTCCTCCAGCCACTTGCATCTTTCCTCTAACTTTCTCGGTAACTCCTCCTTCACTCTTTCCTTCTCAACCACTTCATCAAAGTCAGAAATGGCAGAGTTAATAGGATTATTTTCGGGATTAAAACCCGGCCCAGTTTGGAGGTTCGAAACACCAGCTCGAAATTGCTGAGGCATGATGGTGACAGTAGATTTGCGCGGGTATTCAGCTTGAGCTCGCTCACGTGGAGGGGTGAAACTTGGAGGATAGAAAAGTTCATCATCATTTCCCTCATCGACATCTGCCATGGGGCCCTTTCCTTTGTCACCTCCCTCAGTTATCAGTTGGGTTAACTTTGCCACTATATCCTCTTGAGATTCTCGCATCTTCTCAGACATTTCTTGCTTCATCTTATCTAACCGCTCCTGCATTTGCAGCTGAAGCTGGTCTTGCATCTCCTTCTGGTACTGTTCGAGCTTTTCTAATCTCTGATCTATATCTTTTGTCTTTGCTCGAGTGCCGTATCGGTGTTGGATTGGTTGGTTGGTTTCTAGGTTAACTGAGTAATAATTTTAATTAATTAGGATCAATTAAAGGTTTTGAATGCATATGATGCGATGCATGAGATGAATGCAAGAAAGACGTTAATTATGATTCAATTCCACTTGGAAAACTTTATTAGAAAACAAATCCCTTTACATAGAATAGACTACAAATACGACTTCGCCCTAATACTTAAGACCTTGATTTTTTGAAGCAACGAGGCTAACTCTCGTCCCCGGTCTGACTCTAATTCATACTTTACGCTTAACGTGTCAGCTTGTACTGCCAAAGTTTGTAAGTGATCAGCTACTTCTCGAATCTGAACCAAGGCTTGCCCCATAACACGAACCCTGCTTCTGACCTGATTTTGGAGATAGTGAAGCTGTTCGCTTTGATGATCTTTGTTTGCCTCCAAATACTCAATCCTGGCTTTACAGTTCTGTAATGCCCCCTCTAATTCTTCTATAGTTTTCTTCATTTGCTCGATTCTGCTTAAACTTGCTTGCAGTTCCACCACTGAATTACGATTTCGGTATTGATGAACAATCTTCTCAAGTTCGGCCACTCTAGCCCTTAGTTTATCCCTTTCATCTTGATTTTCTAACAAACTCTTCTCAAGCGATTTATTTTGCATTGGGCTTCTTGGAATCTTTCTTCCCATCTACCGGCCTTGGCTTTTTCTTCTTGAACCTTTTGACGCCACTACTCTGAGGTTTTTCCCAACCCAGTAGTTCTTACTGACAGACGTAGTCTCTTATAATCCGTCTTCAAGCTGTTCAAATCTTCCTCGACTTTGCGCTTCCCTTTTCTCAGGCCTTCGGTTTCCTGCTTTTGAACATCTATGTCCAACTTTAAATTCACCTTTTCTTCCTCCATTTGCTCTATTTTCTTCTCTAATTCTGCATTCCTTCTTTCGATGTCTTGCTTTATGATTTCCAGCTCAGAAGGGACGACGCGTAAATACCCTCTATCGACTGACTATTTTCTGAACTTGGCCCAGGAATGTTGTCATTAATCCTCCTAACACGCCATTCGTTATATTCAGGAGTTGTCATTGGACCCACGGCTAATCTCTTCATTCGGCGAGTCTGATTCCACGCATTGGCCATCTCACGAGCCTTCCTCTTGTACCCATCATCCTTATACGAAAATTCACACTCAGCTAGTCCTTGAGTGGCAGGCACAAACTGTCTTGACCTGTATTGTCTTAATACTAGCAATGGAGCATAACCAACAGCTCCCCAAATCCCGAGCAATGGAACCCAGTCAAAATCCCCACACCGATATAGGATATCATCTGGAAGCAACCACGGAGCTCTCCACTCGACGTTCTCCGCAAATTCTGAAAGATTGCCATCCATTTCTCTTCTGTAATATCATCTCTCCTTGACGTTGCCACTATCTCTTTCAACGGTGAATAACTTTCAAAGAAAACCTGATATGAAACCCTATCAACCTTCCAAAAGTGGCTATAAAACCACTCAAGTAGTAGCTGCGCACATCCAATAAATCTGCCCTCTCCTGTTCTTCGACATGCATTCAATGACCTAAAGGTTTCTGCCAAAATCACCGGAACTGGCGTAACTCCCTTATCAAGCCGATCAAATAAATCAGTGACCGTCTCGTCAATATGTCCCAAAACCTTAGGAAACACAATTAAGCCATATATACTCAAAGCAAAGACGTCTACTTTCTTCCTCGCATCTGGGTGTGCTAAAATGAGGTCATTCAAACTTTTCCAAAGAATACACCTACTATCCCCTTTTTGCTTAATCCGAGCTGTAACCCACTGCTCACTTATCCCTGTTATATTGATCAGCTTCTTCAAGAAGGTCGGTACATTTACCACTTTCGAATAAATTTTATCTACCTGAACCTTCGAACACCGAAGTAAAGCTGTGTACTCTTCTATCGTAGGCACCAAATCAACCTTCCCGAATGTGAAGCAACTGTAGGCCGGATTCCAAAACTGGGCAAGAGCTCGAAACAGACGCTTGTCTACCTTCATGTCAAGTAAATAAGGCAAATCCCCATAATTTAAATAGAATAAATGCCTAACCTCATTATCCCATTGATCCCAAATCTCTTTCAATTCCTGTAAGTTGTTCTGAGCCACGCTAACACGAGTGAAGTCCCATAACTCTGATACGTGTCCCACGGCCAAACTGTCACCTTTTTCACGCTGTATCTTCTCAGACCAAGCCCGGACAGCCGCATTGTCCTCCACTCTATCAAGAAACCCATTTCCCATGATAAGCTTCCTATTTGGCAACCGAATATGAACCAACACCTTTATAATAAAATGTCATGCAATCATGATGTCATGCAATCAAAACAAAATAAAACAAGTCAGTATCACATATAAAGATATAATCCAACATAAAAATAATAAGAACACTTATTTAGGAATCTACTAGGGTTCGGTATAGTTCTACCTAGGGCAAGTCCCTAAAGCTCACTATATGAGGTTTAGTTTCTAGAGTAAGGGTACCCGAACCAGCAGATTCCTCGATCCTCACCCATTATAGGCTCATATGGATCGAGTTCAGTTCAGGGGGACATATTTCCCTATGGCTGCATGGAGATGAAAATCTCACGAAGACATAGGTACGGATGTATCCCGAAAGCGGTCCACTATCCTGCACGGAGGTGAAAACCTCACGAAGGACTAGTTTTTCGCTCCCACTTAAGGGTAAAATGCAAAATGCAAATGCAAAGTTGCCAAAGTTCCATGATAAAACATCAATGAGTGCAAAGGGAAAATTTTTGAAAACTTTTTGATTTTCAACACAAAAACAAATATGATCAGTTTATGGCTTGACTCTCTAAGGTCCCCAGTGGAGTCGTCAAGCTGTCGAAACCATTTTTTTGAAAACAAAAATTTTGATGTCGACTTCAAAAGTAAAAATTGGACTGGAGTCGCCACCGAATCTTTGATTAAGGTGTGATCGGCTCACCTTAAAAATGACTTTGGTCTACGAAATTTGAGAAAATGGGCTCGGGAGTCAGTTACGCACGAGGAAGGATTAGCACCCTCGTAACGCCCAAAATTGGTACCAAATTGATTTTTTTAAAATGCCTTGGTGTCGAAAATTTGAAAAGATTTTAAAAGGAAACTTTTTATTTCATGAATGGATTAAAATAACAAGACAATTCTTATTTCAAAGAAATAAAACACCACACCTAGTAAGTTAGGGCACAATGTTTTTAAATCTTCAAAATACCCGAATATTGCCTTTTGTTTTTGAAAATTCTTATTTCGAGAAGAAAATGTCATGACCAGTAAGTTAGGACCCAACATTTTGAATTCCCGAGAATAAGCTTTTATTTAAAATTCGTGAATTTGTTGCAAAACAAATACTTGGCTTTCTAAATTCATCGAAAAATAATCGCGATCCAGTAAGTTAGGACACGACCTTTCACGAGAACCATGAATGCCAAATATTTTGGAATTTATAAAATAGGATGATTTAAATACTTTGAGAAAATCAAAATTGATATTTTAAAGAGATGCCAAAAAAAGGGTTAAGGCATAACATGAAACAAATACTCTAATTTAAGACAAATATGAATAAATATTTACAAGTATATGTACAAGAACACTATATAATTAAGTTTACAAATATGTGTACACATATATTTAACGCATATGTACAAAGATACACATAAAAGATGAAATGGGATATATCAATCAAAATATAATAAAAATGCATGTATGTATTTGGAAATCGTGAAAATAAAATAAACATAAAAGCATGTACATGTGTATATATTTACAGAATAAAAATGTATATGTGTATGTATTGGTAAATCATGAAAATACGCATATGTATATTAAAACACCTATATATAATATGAGTACAAATAACGGTGTACATTTAGAATAAGAGAAATATTTATAATAACTCAAAAAAAATGTATATATATAATATAAAAAAACGTATTTTGAATTGTAAAATATGAGGAACATGTGTGTTTAAAATGCGTATGTATACACATATATATGTGTTTCAAAAAAGGTGAAGAAAAAATCATAGGTATACGCATATTTATGAAAGTAAAAAAAAACTAAAATATAATAATATATATATATAGAGGTAAAAAAGAAACTGCACGAAATATATATATACAAGTACGTATATTACATTGAAATGCATGTATATATAATCATGCGTGCTTTAGAAATATAGAAATAAGGATAAAAATAATAAAGGGGAAAAAAATGGGCCAAATTGAATTAAAACGAAAAAACGAATTTAGAAAAATAAAAAAAATAAAAAAAATAAAATCAGGCCCAACTTAAATGCGCGCGTAACAGTGGAGGACCAAAAGGGAAATTATCCCATCCTTCCAAAACGCAGCGCAACGGGGGGCCCAATTGAAACAAAAATAAAATATGCGACCCAATTTCTAAAATAAGTAAAAAGGATTTAATTGAAAAGCGTTGCAAAAAAGGAAGGGCCAATTGCGCAAATAGACCATGTGACGTCAGAGCGCGCGGATCCTCCCCTTCGGGTCGGGTCACCGCGCGGGTCATGGCACCAAACGGCGTCGTTTTGATCTGCTATTTAAAGCAGTTTTTCTTTCTAAAACCTCATTTTTGCAGTAGGAAAAAGAAAAAAAAAACAAAAAAAACATAAACACCCTCTGCTAGGGTTTCGCCACAGCCCCTTGCGCCGCCGTCCGTCTGCCATGGTTTCGCCGCAACCAGTGGCTGGAGGTTCACCGAACTGGGTTTTTTAACCCTATTTGGAGCGGATTCAAGGGCAAGGTAAGCCTTTTCTTTCTATTTTTTCCGTATATTTTAACACTAAATCGAAAGAAAAAAATTCTAAAAAACAATCACCTTAAAGAAAATAATATCGATCCGTTTCTCTATTGATTTTCTTCGCTTTTTTTCCTCCCCTTTTTACAGATTACAGAAGGGCCTTTTATAGCCTGAAAACAAAAGTAAAAACGAATCTAATTTGTTATTTTATTCTCTCTCGGACTCTTTGAGTCCGTGTTTGTAGGTATCACGGAGCGTTCGTGGAGGAGTGGCCCCGAGGCGTGTGGCGGTTGGATGCTTGCTGGCGGCGTCGGGGCAGTCATGCGGCTAGGGTTATTTTTTGTTTTTTGTTTTGCTTTGGGCCAGGGCTATTTTGGGCCACTTATTTGTTGGGTTAATACTATTTTCTTTTTTGTGTTTAAACCCAGGCCGATTGGGCCTTATTACAGCTGCCCCTCTTTGCTCATTGTCGTGTAACGAGAACAGAGCAAAGACTATAAGGCCCAATTGCATCTGGCCATACTGAGCCTTAACTTCTTCAGTGCTTCTCTTCTAATAGCCTTGTTCCTTCCTACTGCATCTTCAGAGGTATGTGAAATAGTGCTTTGATCCACTCCACTGCAACGTCAGGGAGATAGGATTCGTACCTTGTGGCTTCTCAAAAAAACAAAATTTACTATATTTAGTCTGTTCCACTGCAACTTCAGGGAGATAAGACTTGTATCTTCGATCTACTTCACCACTAGTATGGGAAGACAAGATCTGCTTATTTTTTATCTACTTCATGCCAGTACATGAAGACAAGATCTGTTTTCTCCGATCTACTTCACTTCAATACATGAAGACAAGATCTGCTTTTTCCGATCGATTCCACTGCCGACTAGGGGAATAGAATTACTGGCTTCAATATACTCCACTGCAACTTCAGGGAGGTAAAATCTGCCATCTTTGACCTGCTTCTCTGTCAGTATAGGAATGCAAGATCTGTTTTTCCTACTTCGCCACTTTGCAAACTACAGTCGCTTTGTCTACCACTGAAGCTAGTACATAGCGATTACTAAGGCTTGTAAAGAAGCTATATGGTTGAAGGGACTCTTTAGTAAACTAAATGAAGACTTTTAAATCAATACAGTATTTTGTGACAGTCAGAGTGCCATCTTCCTTACAAAAGATCAAATGTTTCATGAGAGAACAAAACACATTGATGTTTGGTATCATTTTGTTCGTGATATTATTGCTCGTGGTGATATTGTTGTGAGCAAAATTAGTACTCATGAAAATCTTGCAGATATGATGACTAAGTCACTTCCTATAACCAAGTTTGAGTATTGCTTAGACTTGGTTGGTGTTCATTGTTACAAATAAACCCTTAAGGGGTTTTATGGAAGAGGTGGAGAAACTTGTTCGCTGAGAGTTCGCGATGAAGAACTTGTTCATTAAGAATTTGTGTCAAGGTGGAGATTGTTAGAATTAAGTGACCCAAATCCTTATTTAAATAAAATATTGTGGTAAAATAAAATAAAAGTAAAATCCCTATAGAATTATACTTCTTTTATTTTATTTTAGAATAAGGTTTCTAAACCTTATTAAACTCTATCTATTTGATATTATTTGAATAAGGAGTTTCACTCCTATTAGAATAAGGTTTACAAGCCTATAAATAGGCATAGTCTACTCCTCTTGTAATTAAGTTTTTTTCGACATAGTGAATTTTTCTTCTCCTCTGCCCGTGGTTTTTTCCCGAAAGGGTTTCCACGTAAAATTTGTGTGTTCTTTATTTTTTCTATTTCTATTTTTTCTTTGCGATATATTGTCATTACCGACATTATATTTTTCTCAAAAATCAAATCAAATTTCAAAAGAATTTGATTAAACTAACTTAGGTTATCATGGATGATAAGCAGTGATTATAAACATATTTTTTAATAACGAGTAGTCATTGATTCTAATGATTCTAAAACCAAACAGTTCAATTTTAAAGCTTGGATCCCAACGAAATTTTGACACAAACTAAGAACATATTAATTATCCTTGTATGCATGGTCAACTTTTGCATCATAGTAAAAATTTTCATCTTTTGCCAAATAATTATCCTCCATTTCATCATTTTGGGATAACGAAATTTATCTCAATATTGTTTCTCCTTTTTTAATGGATGCTTTGATAAAGTTTCACTAAATGCTTAAACATACGATAGGTACGTGACCAATGCATTTTCATACCACATTGGTAGCATAAATTTTCAATAACCTTCGAATATTTTAATCATAATTTTCTTTCTTTTCCTTGTTATTCTTTTTCTAGTGATTAGAAGTATCACTATTATGATGTGAGCTCGCAATTGGTTTAGAATTACAAGTCACTCGAATGCCCGATCATTTCTAAACATGTACTTGTTACAGAAGAAATAAAATAGGAATCTTGGAAACAAAGGTTTATACGAGAAAAGAACCTACGTTAAAGAACATGACTGATTTTCTAAACGACAAACAATTGGAAACAAGAATTAGAATCGAGCAGACCTCGACCCGTTGTTTATGAAAGAAACAAGAACCAAAGGTATAGGAAATGAAGAAGAACGCCACAAAGCAAAAAACTTTGATAAGTTTGGTTTGTCTGTTCTAAAGAACTTAAGAGAGAAATCTCACAATATGCAAATTCATTCATCAATCCCCAAAGTACAAATTGAGTAATTATTTATAGTCTATTCTTAGGCATAAAACAGTCAATACCAGCCATGAAGTTAAATTCCTTAATTATGCATGAATGCATGAAGCACACCAATAGTCACAAAACTCCCATATTAAATGTTGGCAATTAAAGGGACTCTGACTAGTCGAATGGTCACTTAAGATGAATGTGAACCCTTTGATATTTCGTCCCTTAAATCTGACCAATAAATATGTGAATCCTTAGGTCTTCCTTCTACTAAATTCAGACAATGAATGCTTGTGCCTTTAAATCTCCTCTCCATTGATGCGTCTATTCAAGACTGGAATTCTAAAAGTCACGTGGTTGCTGAAAAGTCACTTGTTTTCCAAAGGTCATGTTCAGTTTCCATCTTGAATGCTTTATTAAATTGGTCTATTTAATCTCCATTGAATGATGAATTCTTTAATCTTCCCCCATTGAATTTTGGTTTGGAGATGAAAGGTCTTCAACAAAAAATAACCTGCAAAACACTATAAATAAAGATTCAATTCATAATTTAAACAAACAAATACATAACCGAAAAAAATGAATGCAACAAAAACAAACAATGAAGCATAATTAGAAACACCACTTTATTTATGAATACAACAAAACAATGAATGAAGCATAAATAAAACAACTTTATTTATGAATGCAACAAAACAATCAATGAAATATAAATAAAACAATTTTATTTATGAATGCAACAATCAATGAAGCATAAGTAAAGAAAACACAACTTTATTTATGAATGCAACAAAACATTCAATGAAACATAAATAAATAAATAAAAACTTTATTTATGAATGCAAATTTGCTTAAAAAGTAAATAGGCTTAAAATGCTTGTTGAGCAATGGATAAAACGTTGCAAAGTTAATGCTTCTTGTTTAATTCAGATTGAAATATAGATTGTTCCAATTTGAAACAAATGGCTTGTATGAAAACATTGAGCGCCTCCTTAAGCTTTCTAGCCCTCGCCCTCGTAATTGGTCCCATAGGTACATGCAATGCATCTCCAAGTATTGGAACCTTCACGTTTGGAACTAAGGTCGTTCCCATGCTCACATCATATTATAACCACCATGATAACAGTTATTAGTACGTCTCCAACCACATCCTCAATTACTACGAGAATCACAATCTCTATATTTTAATTTTTCATAATTGTTATATATTGTTACATTCATTTCAAGGAATAAAGACTTTTTTACTAGAAAGTATGAGATCGTTTCAAAATACTTTTTAAAGTCTTTTTCATAATATTGCTACTGCAGGAGCACATAAGATATTTCAATCATAACACACTTTAGAGAGTATTATCATTTTCTAATTGTCAAATCATTCTTTCAAATTATTATGCAATTCAAGAGTCAAAATGATCTTTCGCAATTAGATATTTCACTTTTAATCCTTCATGTAGATAATGTTAGACAAAAACAATGGTTTTTGCTTTGTCTATGTAAAAAGTCAAATTCGTTTATAATCACAAATCATGCGTGACTCTATTAGAAATAATTTAATAGGCAACGTAGTACATATGGTAAATGTTACCAAATAAAATAAAAATTTTAAAAATGACTACTATTTTTTAATCATATCAATAACATATGTTATGAAATATATACATATTTAAGCAAAAATATTCAATTTGTTGATACTTCAATCTTATTCAAAATCTTATATCATAAACAAGCATACCATGAAATATATAAGATATAAATTCATACTTAAATACGAAAAAAAAAATGAGCATCATTTTTAATTTTTTTTCATTAAGAATAGTGAAATCTTAAAAATCTTTCAAGCACGCATAGAAATCACATACCTTAGGAGCCTTGCTTCAACAATGACGTTATATGTCTAAATTACTTGTTCTCCAACTAAATATTGAATACTATCGAGCAAGGTCATGCTAATAACATATTATGAAATAATAATACAAAGAACTCAAGAATAATAGATGAGAATAAGGGGGATTTCTATTACATTCCTCTTCTTTTTCAACATCATTACAAGTAGTACTCCTCATTTTCTAATACATAAATAAGAAATGAGTTACAAGGAGATGAAATGTGAAGAGTTAATGAATATGAAAGGTGAAAGGTTGATTATAATGAACATCCACTTAACAGCATTCATAACATGTAGACTTGTCCATGGGTCGAGCCCCTGTCCTGGCTCGAAGGCCCGTCCAAAAAATAAGAGGGTTTGGGTAAAAATATAGGTCCGAAAAATGAGTTTGGGCAAAAAAAATAAGGCTCATTTAGAAAATGAGTCGGGCCTTGGGTAAGGCTTTTTTGGCTTGGGCTCAGCTCAGCCCAAAAATGCAAAAAAAAAATTGTTGTTTTTTTTACTACTTTCTTGCTTTTTTTTTATCGTTTTGTTGCTATTTTCTTGTTTTTTTTTCACTATTTTGCTACCATTTCACTATTATGTTGCTACTATTTTGTTGTTATTGTTTGGATATTGTATAGCTCTTATTTTATTGTTAATTTTGTTATTATTTTAGAGCTATTTGCTTATTAAGTTGCACCTATCTTAGTGTTATTTAAATATACATATTGTTTTTTAATTTGTTGGGAAACATTTATTTTAATGTTTTTAGTATTTTTGATGTATTATATTTTTAAAAATAATATAAAAAATAATATGGGTAGGCTGGCCCAGACCTGAGTTTTAGTATTTTTATTCGGGCCGAACTTGGACAAAGTTTTAGGTCCATTTTTTTGACCGAGCTCGGGCCTAACAAATGGGCTTAAAATTTTGATTGGACACGTTTAATAACTGGTTTATTTTTCTATTTTGGCTTATACATAAAATGTCAAAATAAGAATTTAATGTTGCAATTGGTAAAAAAGCTTGCACTAGTTCTTCTCAAATTTGAAATTAAGCAAATTGATTCCTCTAAAAAAATCAAAGTAATTTAATATTGTCAATTTTGAAGTGAGCAATTAAGGACAATTAATCAAGATATTAATATTTTTCATCAGTTGTACATGATTTTGATTGGTATAATAAAAAAATTAGCCCTCAAAGTTTACATATTTTGTTAATTTGGTTCTAATTTAACAAATTTATCTTGCAATATTTGTGTAAATGTGTAAATGTTGAGGCTAAATTTGTTGAGTTTTTTTTATAATTAAGGTCAAAATGACACAAAATATGTAACCATCGAAGGCTAAATTTGTTACTATACCAATCAATATTATGTACAATTGACGAAAAACATTAATATTGTGCTTAATTATCTTTAGTTGCACACTTTCGAAATTGATAGAGATTAAATTGCTCCAATTTTTTTGAGAGGGAGCAATTTGCTCAATTTTGAAATTGAGAAGGACTGGAGAGGAGTTTTTACTATCCCAATTTTAATGGATGGACTATTTTGCTAATTGATTGAATGTACAAGGACTAGTTTAACCATTTTTTTAAGTAACAGGATCAAAATGAAATCCAGAGTATAATACAAGGATTATTATGATAGTTTTACCTAATAAAGAATATAAACTTATGTAAATCAAAGGCTATAATAATTTCATTTGAGGTTTTAGTCTTAGGATATAAATAAAGAGGCGAAGAAGAAAATATTGGATGATAATTGATAGTGTCATCATAATCTACAAAATTTCTGGTACGAACTTTTTTTATTCCTTTAATTTGACTAATTAATTAATGGAATTAAATTGTTAATCAAAAAATTCGCTCGCTATTTTTGACTTTAAGTTCACAATATTTGTCTAATTTCTCGAATTTAGGGTTTGAGTTTCATTCTGATTTGCTCTTTGCTTTTGGGGTTTGTTCTATCCAGTTTCATGCGAAGCTTGGCTTTTTGAGGTCGTTGATATTCATCCGCAGGTAAGGTACGCCTGCTCTAGGGCTGCTTCAAATGAATTAAATTTACTGCCTTTTGGTTTCTTTTATTTGTTTAACGGGGACAAATGATAACAGGAAAGGGATCTTGACAAACAAATATTCATCTGCTAAGCTGATAACAAGATCTAGTAAGATGATTTTTTGATTTTTCAGCTCAGCAATATTGAATTTTCAGGTCAATATGATTTAGGATTAATACAGTTGTACTCTTTTTTCTTAAGAAAAATCCTTTAAATGGTTTAGTGTATTGACTTAGCAAGTCAATTTTTAATTTAAATTTTCATATTTTGCAGGAGAAGCATTTGCTATAATCTGTGTGATTTGCACCACATATATAACAAGTTTTGTGGTAATTAACTGATAGGAGATGCCTAGAGACTTGTCAAGATCACGATCTCGTTCACCCTCTTATCGACGCAGACATTCGCCCTCTCCCGCAGGGCATAGGTATGGGAGGAGGAGCCGAAGGGACAGAAGCCGATCGCCATATTCGTCTTATTCTTTTAGCAGGTGATCCCGTTTATATTAATACTATTTATGTTAATTTTGTTAACATAAAAGAAACTGTAAGGATTATTGTAAGAAAGATTGGGACTCTGAAAGTTGTCATGCGGATTGGAAATACAAATACTTCAAGTTTATCTGTACACAGCCCATACTTATTTGCATATATTTTGGTGTTCCCTCAACTTTACTGGAAAGAATATCTAGTTTGCTTGTTGTTTACAATTATATTCTGTTATGGAATCGCATCCTAGCCAAGAATCCAGTAAGGAGTGCAATTAAGTTAGTTGAATGTGCCAAATTGAAGTTGCTGCTGCAGTTGAGGGTTGTGTTGGCAATTTGTACACCAGGTGCTTTTGGCTTCACTTTTACCATGCAGTTGAACCTGTTGGTTGTCTACATTTTGGCATGCGTGTGATATTTTATGTTCAGATGGCATTACGGCTTGACATCCTTGAGGACCTTCAGGATTATAGATTTATGTTTAATGACCACCATTCTTATTGTGAAGTGTTGCTGAATATTTAAAGTTGATGGTGTATTGCTCAACGTCTTCCATGAAATTATCAACATCTCAGTGGGCACCTGACATGTGAGGAACTTTACTTTTGCTTGAAAATGGAAATATGCTAACTACAAGTACATTTGGAGCAAAACATAGAGTTCTATGAGAGTTATAGGAAGCATGCCCTTCTTTAGGAAATTAAAGACAGTTTCTTCCCATTACTTGAGATGGGAAATGAGCAGGTGATGGGTGTCGATGGGTTCCTTTCGTTGCTTGATTCTGACATTATCTACTTCCTGTCATAAAAGATGGAGCTCAATGCTTATCTTAACAATGTATGAGGTAACTGTATATGCTTTTGTATTTATTCTGCAAGATGGTGAGCTGTCCGTGTTCTTAGTTAATGTAGCTAGTGATGCCCAAAGTCTATAGCTGTGGCTCAATAAGTTGTGTTGTTGTACAGACGGAAGAGTCGTTCTATTAGTCCACGCCGCCGCAAAAGTCGTTCTCCAATTACAAGGCGTCATAAAAGCCGTTCTCCTACTCCAAAGCGTTATAAGAGGCTAAGAAGTAGGAGTTCTTCATTGTCTCCTGTTCATAAATCATCTAGCCCAAGTCTTGGGTCAATAGAGCGCAAAAATGCTAGTGAGAAATTGAAAAAAGAAGAGGAAGAGAGGAAAAGGTATATAAAATATTATCTTCTTTATGCAGACTATTTTTGTTTTTCTTTTCATGGTTCTTTTAGATATCTTGATTTCTACCAAGTCTACTTGATTTTTGCAACATTTTCAAAATGTATTGAGTTTACTATCTTTGGGTCACAATCACATTGAGGTTTAGATTCTCTACAGTTCTAATTTATCGGAGGCTTCTATATTATTGGATAGTTTTTGTCATTGCCCTATGATAATTCCTCTGCTGAGGTGATATAGGAAGCCATGAAAGTCAGATCCTATTTTGGTTGTCAGGTCTTGTCACTTGTGGAAATCAAAACTTATTTTTTGGCTTTTATTTTGGTCCTGTTGGGAAAAGAGTATTCAGTTGCATGTGCACAAACCCCTTTTCCTTCCCTCTGATACTGCATGTTACCTGTTGATGGACTATTTTGTACAGCAGAGGAAAATAAAAAGAAATACCAGAGAGAGAGAGAGAGAGAGAGAATTTATATGCTTACCATTGTAGAACATGTAAAAAGAAATATCTGCCCTGTCTGAGTGTCTTAACTTTGTTGGTTTGGACATTTACGTGGATAGCCATTCTGACTAAATGTTTTTCAGTTGAACCATTTTTATTCACCATCCATTAAAATGTGAGGATATCTATGAAAAGATGTAGTCTTGTAAAAAATGTATTTTGGTGCAAGGTTTGAAGTACTACGGTGATTAGTTATAAAATTGCAGTAAGTTACTTGGCATTCTTCTCCACAGGATTTTCTGAAGGAAGATACTGCTATAAGTCAACTTGTTATATTTGATGATCTGATTGGATGCATCTAATGTTCACCAGTTTTGAAACTCTTTTGTTTGGATCAGGTTCGATTAGAGGTATGCCTTAAAAGCATAGCATATTTTAGTGCTTTTGTCGTCATGAAGGTTAGTTTGCCTGTTTATCATAGTTCATAGTGAATCAGGAAAGTAAGTTAGTGAGAGAGAGAATAAAATCAAAATGACTTTGTAAGCAGTTTTTATGTAGTGTTTGTCTGGTTTGGAAAGACGTTTGTAATGGATAGTTACGG
Organism: Gossypium hirsutum; assembly: GCF_007990345.1. Lineage (NCBI taxonomy): Eukaryota > Viridiplantae > Streptophyta > Magnoliopsida > Malvales > Malvaceae > Gossypium > Gossypium hirsutum. The sequence continues at coordinate 6,081,253 of NC_053448.1, forward strand.
AATGCATGTGTCAATTTCTTGCTTGACATTATATTTTATTTTCCCAGGCGTCAACAGGAAGCAGAATTGAAACTGATAGAAGAAGAGACTGCTAAGAGGGTGGAAGAAGCAATTCAGAAGAAGGTTGAAGAGAGATTGAACTCAGAAGAAATCAAGCTGGAAATTCAGAAGCGACTAGAGGAAGGACGGAGAAGACTTAATGATGAAGTTGCTGCACAACTTGAGAAAGAAAAGGAAGCCGCTATTCTTGAAGCCAGGCAAAAAGAGGTAAAATTAAATATCAAAGAAAAAAAAAAGTCATGTGAATGCTGGTCTGTTGTTTGTTTCTGTTATTCTTTTTTATGCAATGGATAGAGTAGGGTGAAGCTCTAGTCTAAAAAGAAACAACATGGTTTTAATTTTGAGTGAAGGAAAGACTGTTTTGGTTGTGGGCCATGTTTGGTGTCATTTTGTAATGAACCTTGTTTGATAATGTGATACAGGAGGTAGCTAGAAAAGAGAACGAAGAGTTGGAGAAGATGCTGGAAGAGAACAGAAAGAGGGTAGAAGAAACTCAAATAAGAGAAGCAATGGAGCAGCAGCGGAGAGAAGAGGAACGATATCGGGAACTAGAAGAGCTGCAAAGACAAAAGGAAGAGGCAATGAAGAGGAAGAAACAACAGGAAGAGGAAGAACGATTAAATCAAATGAAATTGTTGGGAAAGAACAAATTACGGCCAAAGTTGTCATTTGCGCTTGGCTCCAAATGATTGGTTTGGAGAAGGTGGTGTTAGTTGTTGTAATATGTTTTTTTGTTTCTTTCGAACTTTGCTTTTTTGCATTGTAATTTGAAGAAGATACTAATATTTGTTAGTGAAGTAGTTTTTGGAAGTACGAGAAATCTTTTCCTCCTCCATAAGAAGAGTAATAGAAAGATGTAAAAAGAGAGAAGAATATAAAAATCAAAGATTGGTCCAGCGAGGAAGCAAGGCTTCAACCAGTGGGTTCCTGTAATTACATTCCCTCTGTTAATATATACCGAGGTAATTGAACTTGATAATTTCTTGATAATTTGGTAGTTAAATAGTTTGGATTTAATTGGTACTTAAATTTGGAAATCATAAGTCAATTTAATGAACTTTTTAAGTACCTAATTAACACTATTAAAATATGTGGTATTGATGATCAATAACATGATGACGGTTTCATATTTTGACACGTAGAAAAAATAAGGTTAAAATTTATTAAAGAAATTTTGTCATGTAGTTAATATTAAGTAGGATTGCCGCCACCTGTATTCCTAATTAGACAAGTAGTTCATTTTTTAAATATATATGCTAGATTATAGAAAAGAAGCCCAAGACAAGGCCTTTGGGCCACCCAATACACCGAAAACACAAGAGACAACATTAAACCCAACTATTTACTCTAAAGCGCTTCATTAAGCATAGAGATTAGGGATTCTAGAAGCTATGAAATTAATACCAGTATCTAAAAAGAACAAAATTAAGGGAAGAAAAACTTTTCAGTTTCTAAGAAAAAACACCCAGCAGACAAACCAATATTCTGCTCCCCTTCTTTCAAAACAGTAAAAGTTTCAGTTCGGTGCCTTGAGCTAGCATCGATCTTGTTCAACCAACTCCTCTGGGAATTCTGGAACACTATTCAATTTCAAAAATTCCAATTTCAGTTTAAGCCCTTCACTCGCTAATTGGTGTGCCACTCCGTTTGCTGATATCTGAATATGCATAAAAGTATAGACCTGAAAATCTCTACTCATCTTTTTCATGTCTTCAATATATGCTAAAATTTCAGACTTGTCATCCTCACTGCTTTTCGGTTTTTTAATCACTGTGAGGGAATCCCTTTCAACTTCCAGTCTCCTTAAACCCAAATCTAAGCGCAACTTTATGGCCACTGTGCAAGCCACTGCTTCTGCTGCAAAAGGCGATGGGATCTTCTCATGACAAGTGATTTTTGAAGCAATTACAAGTAGTTTGTTTTCCTAGTTGAAATACACTTTTAAAATTTAAAAAGGATTCGTTATTTACAAATAGATGACACTGGTAGAGCTATTTACACAACTTTCAGATATCGTTATTCTGCCAGAAAATAGAGAGACTTTAATTCTCTTATAATTAAATATATTTTCATGAATAATGATTCTGTCGGTGTCTATTTGAGAAGAGAATTTTACTTTCCACATGAAAAAAATAATTTCTAGTTCCGTGTTTTGTTTTAATTGGTTCAAACCCACACTCGAAGCAATTCGTGTTATAAGAATAACGTAGGAGATAGTTTGGTTGAAAGCCGGGAACGACAAGGATCTGTCTATCCAAAACATAGATATGATTTCGGTCTAGGGTTTATTGCTATAAATATTATCACAAACCAGGTTGGTTTTCAAAATTTTAATTTTCCGTTGTGCAAAAAAACCGTTTTCAAACCAGATTTTTTCCAACATATCGGCACTTTAGCTTTGGTATCAATACTTTCGTATTTATCCCTATTTTTCTAAAACATCGAAAGTCGAAATGGTATCGGTACCTTTATGGGGAATCGATATCTATTCTATAAACTTTTAAAACATTACAATTTGGTCATTTTTCATACTCGAGTCTATAAAAGAGCTTTCATAAGTTCGATTTAGGCTTGAATTTAATTATATATCATAATGTGAATGTGTTTAAGATATGATAGAATGTTTGAATGATTTATTTACGATGTAATTGGTTGTGGCTCATTTTATAGCAAATACTACCATTGGATATCAAACATAACTTTAAAATGTTAGAAAATATTGGACATGACAAGTCTGGGTAGCTTTTTAAAAAACACGTCTTATTAGAAGCGTTTTAAAAAAATTGGATGTAATGTCTGAAATTTATTCGAGAGATTCTCTAGCCTAAGAATATCTAATTTAAGGTTAGGGTTATAGTTTTGGGGATTTTTCATGGGTTAGGGTTGAAAGTGGGAAGGAAGAAAATGCGCTCTTTAGGACGCTTTTTTAGCTAACTTGGCTGCCATGCAGGTCGAAAGCACGTCCTACATGGGTGTGCTTTTAGAAGACATTCTACCACCTCAATCGAAAACGCGTCTGTAGGGCATGTTTTCTTCCCTTGCATTTTCAACCCTAACCCAAATCCGTGAAAAAATTCTAAAATCCTGAGATAATTTTCAGACATCCTGGGATAATTTTCAAACTGGGCTCCCACATTTTTTTTAATTTTCCTCTTGGTTGCCTATATAAATGGGGTTTTTCTTCCCCTACTCCATCAACTCTCTTGGCCACCATGCCTTATAAAAGAAAAAAATTATCTCATAAATTTTTTTTTTAGTGTTAAAATTTTTGGATAGAAAGATTTATTTTTGTTTGTGTTTCAGGGAGACAATGTGATAGTTCTAAGGTGTGTTTGAGTTCACGGTGATACAGTGGCACTCAGAGGCCCCCATATTTCATCTGCAATGTGGGGATCGAACCATCACCTTAAAAGCCCATCACATTGTAACTTGGGCTCCAGTTCACGGTAGTCATACAGTCACGAGTTGAAGTATAACTACGGCTCCTGGTTGACGATAGTTATGCGATCACGGGTTCAAGTTTCATGCCACCCAAAGAGGATGCTTTATAAACCCTATACATAATTTTGAGACCATAATTATAACACCCTTAACCCGTCTCCGTCATCAGATTAGGGTTATAGAGCACTACTGTATAAATCAGAACAATAATGTCATTTAACATTAATTACTTAAAACTCATTACAAACCTAGCCAACATATATATTTGGGCCTTAATCGAGCCTTAAAGGCCCTAAAAACAGTTTAGAAACAATTCGAGACTAATTTAAAACAATTAAGTCAATTTGGGAAAAAGTTAAAAATTTTGAAAACAGGGGTCACACAGCCGGGTGACAAAGCCCAGACCGTGTGGTATTCAAACAATGGGACACACAGTCGTGTCCCAGGCCATGTCATAAACCATATAACTCTCTGACTTGTGTCACACAAACGTGTTGCAGACCGTGTAACTCACTGACTTGATATACACGACCATGTGATACTCACACCTAAAATAATAAGTGACACACGGTCGTATAGCCAGGCCTTGTGACAGCCTGTGTCCCAGGCCGTGTGCTGCATAATTGGTCCATTAAAACAAGCCATTTAAAGTCTAAAACTTTCCCAACAATCTATTTCATTAGTGCATAAATTCAATAGGCCTAAACATGCTTCAAACACATATAAACATACCAATTCAATCAACCTCTTTCTGCTAACCAATATGCCATTCAAAGGGGCCTCATTTACACCAAAACAACTTCAATCAAAACAAATCTATATTGCCACATCTCAAGCACAAAATCTAGTTTAACCCTATGCCAACCATGCCAAAATAACCATTCTAAAACATGCCATCATACTATATACTATCTAGAATCTATGGAGTATGCATGAGGGTTCATTCACTCATATTTGCAACTATTATTCATGCCATCATTTATCTTATTAACCACAACAAGCTTGACACAACTCAAGAAAAGCAATTTCACTTGAATAACCTTTCAACCCTATTACATGTCATTTATAGACATTAACCAAAATAACCATAAATACTAATATGTCGAATAGATAGTGTAACGATACTCCGACGAGATTCCAACCAGCTAAGCTTTCCGATAATCTACAAGACAGAGGAAACGATTACGTAAGCATTTAATGCTTAGTAAATTCGTATAAGCGAAACTTAAACTTACCAAATATATTAAATTAAACAACCAAACCTACTCTCATCATGTCATATGCCAAACTTCTTTTCCTATACACATCACCTCATAAGGTTAGTAAATATATCATTACAAATAAATCCCAATTAACTCATGGCATATACATGATAAACATTTAGGCTTTATCCATAATCCGTCAGCCATACATGTATCCTTTACACATACTTTCCATTGAAATTATATGGTTAATAGATAGTAAGTAAACAATACATCTATGAAACATTACATATATTAAGAAATAGATTCCATGCATATTTCATCCATCATTTGATAAATTATCATCCATTTTCATCTCGTATATGCATATTCATTTTTTTCCATATCATATGAACATTAAGTCTTTATACATGCCTTTTCATTGACCTTTTATTATCCATTCAACCTTTTCGAATAACATCGGATACATGGAATACCTTTTCATGTAAATGTAATGTTTCCTTTTCCTTTTCAATAATGCTCACATGAGCTGTGAAGTGGGCCTGCTCATACGAGCTGTGGGTCAGGACAATAGCTACACGATGCTACTCACACGAGCTGTGGAGAATCCACAACACAAGCTGGATCTCAACCATCGGTAAGACCTCCAGGACCAACACCCAATACATATACTTTCTAATGACATGTCATTTATATCCTAAGCATTCTCTAGGTTCAACGGGTCTCTTTCAATATCCTTATCTTTAACCTTCATCCTCTTATAACCATTCATGAAATTTACATGCTCATAATTTCATCATAACTCACTTAATTATTAAATACAATACCATCATCCATGTTATACATAATAATCCATCCAAAATCCATTTATCTTAATTTTGCTTTCTATTATATCCTTTTTCCAATATACAATTCCTTCACCATAATTCCTCTTTTAATTTTTTTATCCAAACCAAAGCACTATGTCATTCAATTTAATTAACATCATATTTTGGTCTATATAACTAGGATATTGTATAATTGTAAATATAATCATTTATAACATAGTAATTATAAAAATGACTTACAAAATAACTTATAATAACTTAATCCTTATACGAACTTACCTCGATTAAAACGGTTGCTAAAACGGAGTCGACAACTCGACTGAAACTTGATCTAAAAATAATTTCCATTCAATTAATACAATTCCAGCACTTAAATAATCAGTTTTATTCAATTAAATCCTTTTATCACCATTTTACAAAATTACTCCAACATTTTTCTTTTTATGGAATTTAGTCCTTAAAATCCAAAACTTGCAATTTTACCATTTTTACCCAAAATATATGTTAGTCGAATTTATTTATACACAGTCCACCGATGTTGGAATTTTCAAGAAAACCATGCGTATTTTAATTTAATTTCATTTTAATCCCTAAACGTAAAAACCAGCATAAATCATTTTACAAACTTAATCAAAACCATCATCAAGCCTCAAGTTCAAAACTTAACATCAAGAACATAAACATCTTTGGAAAAATTTATAAATTTTGACAACATCTCAAATTAGTCCTCAAACTAGTTAGATGCCAAAACAACGATCACAAAAATGCAAATTTCATTAAGAAAATGGATCAAGAAAACACTTACATGCATAAATACAACTAGTTGAACTTCCAAAGCTCACAACCATGGTGATTTTTGGTGGAATAGCCAAATGAAGAAGATAACTCCCCTATCTTTTGTTTGATTGTTTTAATTTTAATGCTTAGTTACCATTATAACCTTTAAAATTCATGAAATTTACCATGCAACCTATCCAAGAATACCCACTATCTTTAAATATGGTATAATTACCATTAAGGTCTACCAATTCAACTTTTGTATCTTTTACAATTTAGCCCTTTTCATTCAATTAATTATTTCAACGTTAAAATTTCTGAACCAAAAGTTAATATGGCCCTAATAACACTCCGTAAATATTTAATAAAACCACTTGACTTTAAGGATTTACCACATAAACCTAATTACTCATTCAAATAGCATAAATTTTCAATTCAAAATTTATTTTAATACTATATTTGAGTTGTAAAATATTAAATAATAATATTTACGGACTTACTCGTCGGATTTGTGGCCCCGAAACAACTGTTTCCAACACCAATGACAAACAAGTTGTTACAATAATAATAGGGAAAAACTAATGGGCTTTATGGTATAATCAACTTATTATTTTTTCATCTCCACTAAAGCAGTGTCCTTAACCTCTCTGTTCGAAACCTATGATGAGTTGGGGGCAAGAGGACTTTCAAGGGAAGGAGTAATTGTGATGGTGGAGAAATGATAAAAGTCCTTTCGGGCCAATAATAGTTATTGTGATTAAAGAACTCATTAATAACTACAACCACTGTCGCCTCGACTCGAGTTTTATCTTCTCTCCACTACAACAGTCACTCCCCCTTGAAAGTCTTTTTGCATCCAACTATGTCACAGTTTTTTTGACAGTTAGGTTAAAGGTATTACTTTTGGTAGAGATGGAGAAAAAGAATAAGTTCATTATACTGGAAAGCCCTTTTATTTTTCCATATGATTATGGTCTCAAACTTATGTATGAGGTTTATAAAGCATCATCTTTCGGTATTATGATATTTGAACCCTTTACAACATAACTACTTTAAACTGGGCTTCTGAGTTATACTCTAACCTGTGATCGCATAACCATCGTCAACTAGGATCCCTAGTTATACTTCAATCCGTGATCGTATTAGCACCGTGAATTGGGAGCTTAAGTTACAATACGATGGGCTTTTAAGGTGATGGTTCCATCCCGGTACGGCAGATGAAATGTGTATGTTTTCGATCACTATCGCATCACTGTGAACTCGAATATACCTTAAAACTATCACAATTTCTACCTCAAACACAAACACAAACACAAAAAAAAATTTAGAGAGAAACAGAAAATGTGTCCTCTAAAATCGATCTATTTATCTAAATATCAGTAAAATCGGCCTAAAACCCTAATTTTTTTAAAAAAAATTGGCATATACTTCAAAGTTACCCTATTAATCCTTTTTATTAGACAACTCCAAATCTTCTTAAGAAAAAGCTTGGCCTTTTCCTGCATTAGTAACTAAGTGGAAGAAGGCAAAGTATACAGCCTTAACTTAAGCCTTTTGTCATTTCTATATTACCATTTTTGAAAGTTTTTACCTTTCCTTTATTCCATTTCTTTTCTTTGAAGGGATTTTTAAAAAAAATTATCAATAAATGTTTTTTTTGGATGAAAGATGAAATTCATAATCCAAGAATGCAGTTAAATTGCTACAAAAGAATAAAAAAATATTATAGTAACTTTAAACTATACAAACAAATTAACCAATGATACCATAAGAAGCACAAAGTGAAGCATTAACAATATAAATTCTATTGATTGGTCTTCCTCTTAAGGGAGCCTGCACAATCTTTTTAATTTGTACAAAGACATCATCTTCAGTTAAGAAAGATGCACCAAAATACCTCTTGTTCCTCTGTCTCCATATCACATACAAATATGCACTCCAAGCAAGCTTGAGTATAACAACAAGCAAGGATATTCCTTTAAGTTTTAATATCGCCTAAGCTAACTCTTGCCTCCAAGTTCCCGCAGCCCTAGGAATAAAGCAAAGGCACAAAACTAACTGCCATAGTTTCCTTGAAAAATTGCACTCAAAGAAAATGTGATCACGTCTCTTTGTAGCATCTATACAGAAAAAATAATAAGTTTCAACCGAAATCCCAAAAGTAAGCAAACGGTCCTGGGTTAGGGTCTATTAAGAATGACCATCCAAGCAATAACAGCATGCTTAGGAATATGTAAAGGGAACCATAGCAGACGATGTCATTCCACCTTCATACCAAAAGTTTTAATTGCCTCTTACAAACGAGAATACTCACTTTAGCATTATCAAAATGTTGAGAAGTGACGGTAACCAAAGGCTTCAACTTAAGCGTCATTCTCTAATTCTAGCTACTCATTGAAGTAGGAGTCACATCTAGAAAACTCCTACCCTTTAACACATTTTCACTAACCCAAGCAATCCAAAGAGACCCTTCTTCTGCAAGAAAGGCACGGATAAGCTACAAAATACAAGCTTGATTCCATTTTATCACATTTTTTAGTCCCAAACCCCTTTTAGATTTAGGTAAACAAATTACCTTCCAACAAACACGAGCCTTTCAACCCGAGCCAACATTTCCTTTTTCAAAAGAAGCAAAGACATTATTGATAAACCTTTTTGAGAACACTCTTAGGCATTAGAAATTGACGACTCCAATAGGCTTGTACACTAAAGATCACAGCCTTAATAAGTAACACAGTCAGATCGAGATGGCTTTCAAGAAACAAGAGGAACACCAAGGTACCTCTCTGGTAGCCTACCAACTTTAAACCCTATACAAGTAATCATGAGAGCCAACTACTCTTGAGACACCTCGGCAACAAACAATTCACTTTTGGATATGTTAAGTTGCAACCCAGAAAGTAAATAAAACTGCTTAAGAACACAATAAACATCAGCCACCGAATCAATAGTACCCATAGAAAAAATAAGAAGATCATGGGTAAACATTAGATGAGTCAACCACACTCGAGGGCACTTAAGATGATACTTGAAGAGAGAATTTATGGCAGAAAAATCCAATAACATGGATAACACATCCATTGCAAGCACAAAGAGGTAATGAGAAAGAGGATCACATTGTTTAATACATTTCCTCCATCGAATGAACCCCACAAGGCTTCCATTAAGAGAGACAAAGGACCGATGAATAGTTAAACAAACTTTAATCCACTTCAAGAACTTTTTAGGAACCCTTAAGCTCTAAGTATTAAAAGTAAAAACCTCGGTGCAAAGAATTAAATGCCTTTTGAAAATCGACATTCAAGGCACATTTAGGAGAAATATGTCTCCTACCATACCCTTGCATTAGCTCATGAGCCAACATGGTGTTATCAGTGATACTACGCCCTCTAACAAAGTCACTCTGACTATTAAAAATCAAAGCAGGCAAAAAAAGAGTCATTTTATTAACCAAAACCTTGGTTTTACACTTATAAACTGCACTACAACAAGAAATAGGCCGAAAATCCTTTACATAGCTAGGATTATCAGACTTGGGAACTAAGGAAATTGAAGTAGCATTAAAGGTAGTCTAGAGAGTGGATGATGTAAAAAAATACTAAATAGCCTCAAGAAAATCATGCCTCACTATACGCCATGCAGATTTGAAGAAGAAAGCTGTAAAACCATCATGACCAGGGCATTTTTCATTCCCCTGCCCAAAAAAAGCTAACTTTATCTCTTCATTGGTAATAGGGCTAGTTAACACACGATGATCATCATTAGACAGTTTAGGCAGTAACTCTTGAAGCAAAGAATCTGAGTAGTCAATAACATTGGAATCAATTACACCAAGAAGATTTTGATAAAACCCCAAAATCTCTACAGAAATTTGATCAAAAGATTCCAATCGATTACCTACTACTTCAAAAAGAGAAGTACCTGTAACACCCCTAACCCAAATCCGTCGCCAAAACAAGGTTATGAAGCATTATCAGAGTTTACAGATCAAGTACAAACATTACATATCATTTCTCATTCATATTAAAAATCAATCATAATCAATCATATTGTCCCTTATATGAACCCTCGAGGCCCAAAATACACAATAGAAATAAGTTGAGACTAATCAGGGTACTTATAGAATTTTTCGTAAAATTTAAAAATTTTTCCTAAGTGTAGGGGACACACGCCCATGTAGCCAAGCCGTGTGTCACACACGGTCAAGAGACACACTTGTATCTCAAGTTGTGTAGGTATTCAAAATAGGGACACATGACCATGTCCCAGTCCATGTCCATACCAGTGTAACTCTCTGACTTGGGTCACACGGTCAAGCCATACACCCGTATACTAGGTCGTGTAAAAATTTCTGAGCATTCTGTTCTTCAAATTTTAATATGTAGGGGACACACGGCCAAACCACACGCCCATGTGTAAGGCTGTGTGTCACACACGGTTGAGACACACGCCCGTGTCTCTGCCCGTGTGGACTAAAATAGGTCATTTTTAAGGCCTATTTCTCACTCAATTTGTCTTCCACCTACATTCATACTTAAACACACTTACAAGCCAATATAATGCATTCAAATCAAGCCAATTCCAAGTATCATACATGATATATCAATACATATGATCAAGTGTCCATTTTTATCAAGTCAACCTAATACATATATATATACATCTTTGTACCAATTATTCCACTTCAAACCAATCATCAATATACCTATATGATTTCTATCATTCATCCATTTCAAGCACACATCAAACATAATGGAGTCACACATATATATAAATCAATTATACCAACCACAAGCCATACCAATGGCTAGTTTCAACTCAATATTTACATGCCATCATTGACCAAATTTTAGCCTATACATGCCATTATAACCAAACTATAGTTTAATAATTATACCGAAACGAGCTGATGGATAGTGTGATGTATCTCCGACTAGCCTCCAACCTTTATGAGCCTCTGAGTACTATAAGACAGGGAAAAATTAAACAGAGTAAGCTTTAAAACTTAGTAAGTTCGTATAACGGGAATTTTAACTTACTATTCATTAACATCTAGGGTAAGCATACAATACATATCCAAAGCAATTTGACTAATAGCCTAATCACATAACCTCATCAAACATGTTAGTCATGTATTTCACATAAATACCAAGAACATGTATGAGCTCATCAATATCAAATTTTCATGTACTTCATACATATACGGGTAATAATTCATTTCCAACTTATATTTACTCATATTTACAAATCTCCCTCCTTAAAAATGTTCGTTCTTGAAAATCTTACAAGTAAAGAGGTTTGGATATTGCTTTCTCATAGTTTCCTCCGGTTCACGGGTAGCTTCTTCTATTCTGTGTCGTTCCCAGAGGACTTTTACTAAAGCTACCTTTTTATTTCTTAACTCTTTCGTCTCACGTGCCAAAATTTTGATCAGTTCTTCACTATAAGTCATATCGGGATGAATCTCAACCTCTATTAGGGAGATAACATGTGAAGGGTCTGACCAATACCATCGTAACATAAACACGTGAAAAACATAGTGAATCTTTTCTAATTCTGGTGGTAAGGCCAACCGATATGCAAAAGGTCCAATTCTTTCAATGTGAAACTTTCAGAAATACTTTATCATCAACTTGAAATTCTATTTCTTTTCGTTTAAGATCCGCATAGGATTTCTGACGATTAGAGGCTGCTTTCAAGCTATCCCGGATCACTTTTGCCTTTTCTTCAGTCCTATAGATCAAGTCAACTCCATGTATCTTTTTCTCATTGAGCTTTGTCTAATACAATAGAGTTCTAAATTTATGACCATACAGAGCTTCGTACGTTGTCATCTTTATGCTTGACTGATAACTATTATTCTATGTGAATTCAGCTAACGAAAAATATTTTTCCCAATTGCCTTCGAATTCTAAAATACAACACTAAAGCATATCATCAAGAATCTGTATCACACGTTCGGATTGACCATTAGTCTGAGGATGGAATGCAATACTAAAATGTAATTGCGTACCCAGAGCCTACAACTTGTTTCAGAATCGGGATTTGAACTGTGGATCTCTGTCTGAAATAATGAAGACTGACACTCTGTGCAGTTTGACAATCTCAAAAACAATCTGAAGGTACCTGATGTTCAGCTTTAACTTGCTGACATACCAAACATCTAGATACGAATTTAAAAATATCTCGTTTCATTCCTTGCCACTAGTACATTTTTTTCAGATCATTGTACATTTTATTACTCCCCGAATGTATATACATGGTACCATTATGAACTTTATACAAAATTTTTTGTACAAGCTCTAAATTCTTTGGTACACAGACTCTGCCACGGACTAACAGACAATCATCAGGTCCAATTTGAAATTCTAAATTGGGAGTCGACTCATATTGTAGTCATTTGGCTTGCAACTCATTATCACTTTTCTAAGCTTCGCAGATCTATTACAGAAATGTCAGTTTAACTTTCAACTCAGCTAAGATTGAGTCATCATCTACCAGTGACAATCGGGTATTCATTGCTTGCAAAGTAAACAGAGACTTTCTACTCAGAGCATCTGCAACCACATTTGCTTTTCCCAAATGATAATCGATAATCAGATCATAATCTTTCAACAATTTAAGCCATCTGCACTGTCTTAGATTCAAATCTTTTTGCGACATCAAATACTTTAAACTTTTGTGATCAATAAATATATGACATTTTTCACCAAACAGAAAGTGTCGCCAAATTTTCAGGGCAAATACAATGGTGGCCAATTTTAAATCATATATCGAGTAATTCTTTTCATATGGTTTTAGTTGTCTAGAAGCATAGGCTATTACTTTACCTTCTTGCATCAAGACATGGCCTAAACCATTCAATGATGCCTCACTGTAAATCACAAATTCCTTACTCGATTCAGGCTGAACTAGAACTGGTGTTTCAGTCAACAAGGCTTTCAATCTGTCAAAACTCTGCTGACATTTATCGATCCACTTAAACTTCACATCTTTCTGCAACAACCGTGTTATCGGATAAACTATCATCAAAAACCTTTTTACAAATCTCTGATAGTAACCAGCTAATCCCTAAAAACTTCAGACTTCAAACACATTTTTCGGTGGTTTCCAATTAACAATTGCTGAAATTTTATTTGGATTCACTCTGATGCCTTCAACAAATACTATATGTCCAAGAAAACCAACTTCTCAAAGCCAAAATTCACATTTACTGAATTTAGCATACAGTTGTTTCTCACGCAGAGTTTGCAGAACAATTCTCAAGTGATCAACATGTTTATTTTTATCTCGAGAATATACCAGAATGTCATCAATAAATACTACCACAAATCTATCCAGATACGGTTTGAAGATTCTAATAATTAAATACATAAATATCGCAGGTGCATTAGTCAAGTCAAACGACATCACAAGGAATTCATAATGTCTGTACCTGGTTCTAAAAGTTGTTTTCGGTACATCTTAGTCTTTCACTCGTAAATGATAGCAGCCAGAATGGAGATCTATCTTTGAAAATACTGTAGCACCTTTCAACTGGTCAAACAAGTCATCAATACGAGACAATGAATATTTATTCTTAATTGTAACTTTGTTGAGCTGTCTGTAATCAATACATAATCTCAGAGATCCATCATTTTTTCTTAACAAACAAAACTGGTGCACTCCAAGGTGATGAACTAGGTCGTGCAAAACCTCTATCAGTCAGTTCTTGCAACTGTACATTCAACTCTCTTAATTCAGCAGGAGTCATTCTGTAGGGTGCTATAGATATCGGTGTTGTCCCCGGAACAAGATCTATAGAAAATTCAACTTTCCTGACTAGTGGTAATCTGGGTAACTCCTATGGAAATACATCAGGATACTCATAGACTACTGGCACTAATTTAATCTTTGATTCAGTTACTTTAGTGTCCAACACATAAGCAAGATAGGAATCATATCCTTTTTTGACACATTTTTGTGCTAACATGGCTGATATCACATTAGAAAACCCATCCAAATTATCAGATTCAATACAAAGCATTTCATCATTTTGACATTTCAACATGATATGTTTTTTTTTACAATTTACCTCGGCATCATGCTGAGTTAACTAGTCTATGCCCAGAATTACATCGAACTCATCAAATGGTATCAAATTGGCTGAGAAACAGTAACCCCGTATCATTAACGGACAATTCTTGCAAATTTTATCAACTATCACATACCGAACTGGGGGGTTTAATACTTTAACCACGAATTCAGTGCAAATTTTATTAGATACTAAATTCATGCAGATATACGAATGAGTTGAATCAGGATCAATTAAAGTAGTTGTATCAGTATTAAATAGAGAAAAAGTACTAGTAATAACGTCGGGTGCAGAGGCGTCCTCACGTGTACAAATAGCATATGTTCTAGCCAGTGCTCGTGCTTCAGATTTCACGATTGAATCTTTTGTTCTAACCCTTTTGTATTAGGGTTGCTTGGCCTTGAAGTTTGAACAGTTTCTTTCTTAGGCTTTTCCGGGCAGTCTCTCAGATAGTGGTCAAAAGAACCACATCTAAAACAGGATCCACTTTTCATTCAGTATTCACCAAAATGAAACTTATTACAGTGTTTGCATTTGGGTTTAGTGTTTTTAACACTACCTGCACTTGTTACAGATGTAGTCTGAGATCTTGCACTAGAATATCGGGTACCTCTGTCTCTTCCTGAGTATCCCACAGAGGTAGCAGAACACTCATGGTATTTCTTTGATTTCTTTGAAGCCGACTGTTGTGACTTTCCTATAAATCTTTTACTCGAATTTATGGCTTCCATCTCAGCTTGTCTCTTTTCTTTGCTCAGTACTTCAGCTTTATGTGCTCAATCGACTAGTATAACAATTTTTTTTAATTCAAGAATTCCAACTAACAACTTTATATCTTCACTTAACCCTTCTTCAAATCATTTACACATTGCGATTTCAGTCAAGATACGTTCTCTAGCATAATTACTCAGACGACAAATTCTCTTTCATATTCAGATACCGTCATATGCCCTGTTTAAGCTCTAAAAATTCCTTCCATTTCTGATCTAGAAATCTTTGACTGATATACTTCTTTTTTAATTCAGTTTGGAAAAATTCTCATGTAACCCTGTCTTTCAGTACAACAGAAATCAGTGTATTCCACCATTGATAAACTGAATCTTTTAATTGGGATACAACACATTTCAGACATTCGACCGGTATGCAAGATAATTCATCCAAAACTCTAATAGTATTTTCCAACCAGAATTCAGCTCTTTCTGGATCATCTTCGGCTCTAGCTCTGAATTCTTCTGCCCCATATTTACGAATTTTATCTATAAGAGGCTTACCAATTCTAATGAGTTATGTACCTTGTGGCATTTCAGGAACCGATTGAGAAACAGGAAGGAGTGGAGGTTGTTGTACAATCGGATTTGTTCTTACAAATTCTGTAAACCATTCGTTCATCATTTGGAAGAAGGCTTCTTTAGCCTCTCCTCATCGGCCCTCAGATACAGACCTTCTACTACTTGAGGCAGCTCTTTGAACTGAAGCTTGAGCATTGCTCTCAGCTTCTTCGAGTTCAGCTTGGTTGGACGACATTACTATATGAAAAACATGTTTAAAATGTTCAGGACATATCATACTATCACAGGTTATATAGTGTCATGTATAGTTAGACTCGTATATGCTACGTTATTCTGAGAATCGACTAAACCGTAGCTCTAATACCAATAAATGTAACACCCCTAACCCGTATCCGTCGCTAGAACAGGGTTATAGAGTATTACTAGAGTTTACAAATCAAGTACAAACATTTCATATCATTTCTCATTCATATAAAAAATAAATCATAACCAATTATATTGTCCCTTATATGAGCCCTCGAGACTCAAAATACACAATAGAAATAAGTCAGGACTAATTCGAGTACTCAGAGAATTTTTCACAAAATTTCAAGATTTTTCCTAGGTGCAGGGGACACACGTCCATATCTCAGGCCGTGTAGGTATTTGAAATAGGGACACACAACCGTGTCCCAGCCCGTGTCCATACCCTTGTAACTCTCTAACTTGGGTCACACGGCCAAGCCACACCCCCGTGTGCTAAGCCGTGTGAAAATTTTCGAGCATTCTGTTTTTCAAATTTTAAGATATAGAGGACTCACAGCCAAACCACACGCCCATGTCTTTGCCCGTGTGGACGAAAATAGGTCATTTTCAAGGCTTATTTCTCACCCAATTTGTCTTCCACCTACATTCATACTTAAACACACTCACAAGCCAATATAATGCATTCAAATCAAGCCAATTCCAAGTATCATACATGATATATCAATACATATGATCAAGTGTCCATTTTTATCAAGTCAACCTAATACATATATATATACATCTTTGTACCAATTATGCCACTTCAAATCAATCATCAATATACCTATATGATTTCTATCATTCATCCATTTTAAACACACATCAAACATAATGAAGTCACATATATATATAAATCAATTATACCATCCCCAAGCCATACCAATGGCTAGTTTCAACTCAATATTTACATGCCATCATTGACCAAATTTTAGCCTATACATGCCATTATAACCAAAATGTAGTTTAATAGTTATACCAAAATGAGTCAATGGATAGTGTAATGTACCTCCGACTAGCCTCCAACCTTTATGAGCCTATGAGTACTATAAGACAGAGAAAAATTAAACAGAGTAAGCTTTAAAGCTTAGTAAGTTCGTATAACGGGAATTTTAACTTACCATTCATTAACATCTAGGGTAAGCATACAATACATATCCAAAGCAATTTGACTAATAGCCTAATCACATGACCTCATCA
The DNA here is from genome assembly GCF_007990345.1 of Gossypium hirsutum. NCBI lineage: Eukaryota > Viridiplantae > Streptophyta > Magnoliopsida > Malvales > Malvaceae > Gossypium > Gossypium hirsutum. The sequence goes on from NC_053448.1 coordinate 6,098,405, forward strand.
AACATGTTAGTCATGTATTTCACATAAATACCAAGAACATGTATGAGCTTATCAATATCAAAATTCCATGTACTTCATGCATATATAGGTAATAATTCATTTCAAGCTCATATTTATAATATCAGGATTTTGCCTGTTGAATTGTTGAAAATATTGGTGGATACACGGGTAATACACATGAAGTGTACAAATCTGTAATCAATCAATTCATATTTGAAAATGCTCATACAGGCACATAAAGGGGAAGCTTATGTGAGCCATGTAACGGGAAACTCTGGAGAGCCATTATCGGGAAGTTTATACGAGCCAATGTCGGGAAGGTTCAAGTGAGCCAATGTCAAGAAATTCTGGAAAGCCATTTATTGGGATGCTCATAAGAGCTACGATGTGTCCACAATACATGTAGGATCACAACCAAATCGGGATGCTCCGAAGAGCTATTAACGGGAAGCTCACAAGAACCATATAACAGGAAGCTCATGAGAGCTAATAACGAGACTCTCTTTCGAGCTGTGGTGTGTCCGCAACACATGCAAGACTACAACCAATCGAGAACCTTGTATCCATCGTATTTCATTTATTCAAACGGGACTTAATACTTAATGATCATTGTCGGATATGTAATAAATTTCTTATACATGACAATTTTACAAACACATACATAACATTCAATTTAAACATATAATTATACAATTTAGTTACACGAACTTACCTCGACAAATGTTCGTGGATTTGTAATATACTAATCCGACACTTTTCTTTTCCTCAATCTAACTCCTTATTTGGTCTATCTGGATCTATATGAATGAATTTATCATTAATTTAATAAAATTCATACTAAATTCAATCCAATTCACATCTTAGGCAAAATTACTATTTTGCTTCTATACTTTTAATTAATTTTGATTGTCTCTAGGCTCGGAAAATGAAATTCATGAAATTTAATCCTTATTCCAAGCCTAGCCAATTTTTACATATAACAATAACAGTCCATGTATTTCACAAAATTCAGAATTTTTCCATGAATTTTACATCTTTTCAATTTAATCCCTAAATCACAATTTCATCAAAATTCACTTTACAAAAATTGTTTATCTATAAACAAATTTTCATTTTCTACCATTAAACTTCATAATTCATGCATACTCATCCATGGTAAAATCCTATTACTTTGATAAATTTTCAAATTAATCCCGTTGAGATAGCTAGATTAAGCTATTACGATCTCAGAAATATGAAAATTACTAAAAACGGGACAAGAAAACATACCTAATTAAGCCAAGTAAGATTGTCTTTCTTCAAGCTTCAAACTAGGGTTCCCATGTCTTAATTTTTATGAAAAATGATAATATGATGATATTTTATGTTATTTTATTATTTTTCATCTTTTCATCTTTTTTTTCCAATTTCATCCTTTTCTTTATTTAATTTTCCATGGATGAATCATCATACTTATCTATTAACTCCTCTTAATGGTCTATTTTCCATATAAGGACCTCAAATCTTGAATTCCATAGCTATTTGATACTTATAGCTACTAGAACTCAATTTTTGCATTTTATGCAATTTGGTCCTTTCCATCTTATTATATATGTAATCGATAAATTTTTTTTACGAAATTTTCATGCAATATTTCAATCATAATGCAGACCATGAAATAATATTAAAATTATTTTCTTTTCGACTCGGATTTGTGGTCCCGAAACCACTGTTTCAATTTTACTGAAAACGGCATGTTACAGTAATAGTGTGCTTATTCCTCTTAACTACAATAGTACTATGAAAAAATTTAGTGCTTTGATTCCCCTCCCTAATCCACTACACACAAGCTTTTTGCTAATAAAAACATGCTTCGGCCTCTTGCAAAACCAAGAAATCAACTCTCACTCGATCGAAATGACCATTTCTAACTAGATCACCCCGCAACAAAGCAAGCTGCAAGCTCTCCAGCTGCTCAGCCTTAGCCTTAATCGAGTAGAAATATTCCAAAAGCCTCAGTGTAGAGCATTTTCAAGACAAGCTTAAGTCTCTTAGGCTTGGTAAATAACTTCAACATAGGATCTCCTACCACAATAGGCTGTCAAGATTAAGCAACAAGCTGCAAAAACCTATCATGCTTAGCCCAAAAATTAAAGAACCGAAAAGGCTTTGGCAAGGATTGCATAGGCTGCTCCAACCAAACAATAGAAGGACAATGATCCGAACAACCAGAAGCAGCAAACTCAACCCGTAAATGAGGTAGAAATCGCAACCAAGCTGCATTAATAAGAACTCTGTCAAGCTTCTTCGCAATCAGTCAATCCAATTGATGATTAGACCAAGTGAAAATAGGACTAAAATAAGCATGATCAAAGACTTCAATCTCCTAACCAAAGCTTGAAAATCTTTCATATCAATAGTAAAATACTGAGAACTATCGAAAGAAGAACTTTCCTCAGGCGAAAGAGTGACATTAAAGTCACCACCCAATAACCATGGAGCATCGCCAACTTGGCCACTCATAGAACACAATATTATTGGGTGTAATAGTAATGCATATTGCATTCTTAAAAGAGAATATAGGTTCAAATTTTGGAAACAATATTATTGGGAATGGTAATCATGAATCCCGAACATGGATGACTATGAAAAATAACCAAAAAATCTAATTTTTATAAAAAAAGTAAATATTATTACAATGATATTTTTTACTTTTTCATATTTTAATATAAAATTTTAAAATATTATTAAAAAAATACTACTTGAAATAATTAAGAGTCCAAAGATCAAGATTTATGAAAATCTATACACAAAAATCTTTACTACACCGTAATTCATTCAATAAATAATTTTTTAATAAAAATATATATATATTTTATATTAAGATTTTTATTCCATTATGATTTAATTTAAAGTAAAACCATATTCGGTAAAATTTCATATAGTTAAAAAAAATTTAACTTTTAATATCTTAAATGTTTTTGAAAATCAAATTATTATTTTTACTTCATATACATTTTTTAAGATATGTTAGAATAAAATAAGCATATAGTAGTTATCATTTTTTTAGAATTGGTCGTATTTGAAATTGTTAAGGTGATTTTCCCTTTTTTTTAATTATATTTGAATAAATTATCTCTTTAAAAAAACATATATTCAAAATATCTTATTTAACTTTGGTTCAGAATATCTAAAATAATATAAAATATTATATTAATAAAATTTTAATTAAGAAATAATTTTTCTTTTAAAAAGTCAAACTCTCATAATCATATTTAATATTTATTAATTTATCAAAAGAAAAAGAAAATAAAATTTATCCTTAAATTTTGAGTTTATGATCGAGTAAAACAGCATCTTTGATAAGCCATAATAGAAGGCCCAAATCTATTTTCAAAAGCCTGTGTTGCTCTGCTCTCCATCCTCCTGAAATTTTCTGTTATTAAATTGCGAAATTCAGCAAGAAGCCAAAATCTCCCGTTTCTCCCACAATCGAAAACCAAATCTATTTCCCGGCAACCGGCGATGAACATCTCTCTGTTTCAGTTTTCCCCGAATTGCCTCCCACAGGTTGGGAAGTTCCGAAACCATCCTTCCATCTCCAACAACAGACCCAATACTAAGATTCCATGCACCAAAAACAAGCTCAGCGATTCAGCCCTGGCTTTAGATTTGGCAATCAATGTGCAAAAGATTAACACCCATTTGGAGCAAAAAGAGAAAGCCATGAAGAAAAGCAAAGAGTTGCTGTTCACAGAGTTGTGCCAGTATTTGTCATTGAAAGAAGAGGAAATGAACAGGAAATGGAGAAAGATGAGAGAAGAGGAGAAATGGGTTTTGATTAACAAGTTCGTTGATGAATGGGGTGTTCATTTTCATCCTTTATCTGCTAGATCAGTTAAGGAAATGGTGGATGAATATTTGCAAGATGATAACAAGTCTGATCCACCTATGTTTCCTGGTTTGAAGAGAATGCTAGGGATGTCAAAAGATGCTTAATTTGCTTAACATACTTGTAATAAGTAATAAGCTGCTTGTTTAATTTAGAATTTCTTCAGTTTTAGTTAAATGTTTGTTCTTTTTACATTTGTTTATTCATTTCATGACATCCTTTCATACAAATTATTAAACCTTCAAATATATATATAAAACCATGAATGTACAAAGAATTTCTTTGTAATATATATACTGTATATACAATCTTTAAAAAAATGCTTGAAAAGTGCAAGTTCAATTAACGACCAGGAAAAAAGCAGCCTAACATTTTAATGTAATTAGGCCATCAGAAGTGAAGTTGCCTGCACTGTGCAGCTGAAGCCTCTGTTGGACAGTAAGGACATTTAAATGTCCGAGAGGTGTTTTTTGACAGCTTCATGATTGATTGATTGCAAAGGACATGCTGGCATGGCATTAGCATTGGTGGATTCTCTTCGCTGCCTTGATCTCTACTTACAGGACATACAAATATGGAGTGGAACTGGAGTTCCTTTCCTAACTCCACAGGGACTGGTAATTGTTTCATTTCTTGCCACTCTTGCCTCTTTGCTGCCATTACATTAGCCAGCTTCAGCAGTGTAGGCAACCCTTTGATGCCGGCTGCTATGGCCACACTCAATGGGCTCCAATACGATTGTCCCACGAGACTGCAGAACTGTTTGATGATCTCCTGAGTAAATTCATCCCAATGGGTAGGAGCCATTAACTCAGCATGAGGGCAGCTATCGAGCTTTCCCACCCATATGATGCAAACCACAAGCTTCTGAAACTCGTTCATGTGCAGAGAAGCAAACGGGGCAAGGTGAGTTCTAGCATAACTAAGTGCATCAGCTTTAGTTCCTTTCTTTACAATCTCCACGAATTGAAGCCTGTGAAGTTTTAGCTCAAGCATTGAACCATTTTGGTTGAGCTTCTCACGATTGAGAGTGATCCAATTCAAAGCAGGCCCGAGGTTCTTAACCTTCAAAGCTTCAAGTACTTGATACATTTCTAAGAAATGAGATCTTATCGCAATCGCCTCTGGTTCTCCAGCTTCATCTATGAGGCAATCTCCAAGGTCAAACAAGCCTTGCTGATAAAAGTGATTTGCAACTATCTGGTTCACTAGGTGGAAGTCAAAGTCAACATCTCTATACGCCTTGGATATGTCAGGGCTGAAGGACTTTTCGAGAAGTTTAGGGTACTTGCTGAGGTTTATGTTACGCTCCTTCTGCAGTCCTTCTAACAGGTTCAGTGGACCAACAGTATTGAGCTTTAGTTTTAACTCAGAAAGAATAGATTTCAGATGAACAGGGGACAAGGGATCGTTAATGGCCTTGATTTTTGCCAAAGCCTGCTCAATTTCATGCCCAACTTGATCAACTATTTCTTGGGATCTAAAGGAGGACAATTTCTGTCTCTTAACAACACGGTCAAATGCATCTTTTAGGGTGTCCAGTTCCATTTTCTTAATCTCAACTTGATGCTTCCTGCACAAAATACACAAGTGATAGAACATCGAACAACTAAGAAAAACAGAAGAAAACTTCTGGTCATCAAAAGAGTGTAACTTATTGAAGAAAGGAGGATCCAGTCTATACAATGTACCTATATTGCTTCACTAAATGATGCTTTTACCTTTTCTAGTCTTATTTATTTGTTAGAAGTTATGGTGGATAGTGTGAAGAAAGGATTGATATGCAGTAGGTAGGAAATGGTAACATAGAAACTGGCCTTCTTGAAGTGACGAGAGAAGATATTTGTAAGGTATCTAGTAATGGAACTGATAAAGATTAGTCTAAAACAATAGAAGTTCCAAATCAAAGCTTTAAATTTGGCACAAATTACAAATGCATAATGTAACAATCACAATATCTTATCAAGCAAAAATATCACAACTAAAATACGAGCAACTTGTTCTTAAACATGAATGTATAAATCAACTAGAAGATTACCCAAGGATGTAAAAGCACTAGTAAGATGGCTTTCAGACACACAAAGTTGTAACCCCCACATCATGCACCAAATAATCACTAGTATCAAATTTCAATGGGTTTGATGGATTAGTTCTTTTTCTAAGAATAGGGTAAAGTTTAAACTACCAAAACCCAGAGCTGCCCAGTATACTAGCCGAAAGAACAAAATGAAAGCATAGCCATGCTAGATGTAATGTTCTAACTTCAACCGCTTTGCTTGGTAGAAAGGATCAAAAGGGTTAAAGAAGGAAACCACTTTGTAATTTAACCGTCGTTCCCCTTTTTTCATCTTTCTTACCAAGCAAAGCATTATAATGTTCATCAACAATGGAAAGGAATAAGCAATAACACATCATATTTTCAAGTAAACCTTTTGCAAACCAAGCTAAATTTGTAAAGGTTACTACATGCTATCTAAAAAATTATAAGAACATTCAATTATAGAATCAAAAACATCATGAAAATGAAAATTTAAATACCTTTGATTGGCAGTTTCAGCAAGTCTTTTACTGCATTAGAGAATCAAAGTCAGGACCGCAAAGTGAGAATTCAAACTAAAATTTTAACTGATAATTAAATTATAAAAACATAATTAACAAAGGTCTAATTTTCAGCATCAAAGATAATTGTTTGGTTACAGAGAAAACAGAATGGAAAAAAAAATCTACCTATTTCACTCAGTTCCGATAATAAAAAAGCAAAAGGTTTAAGCATAAAGGAGATGAATAGTAAGAGGCAAAACTCAAATATAATTTTGACATACTTATTCCTGGGTTTCTTCTAGTGAAACAAAATCATGAAGATAAAAAAATAACGATAAAAGATATGAAACAGAGATTTGAGGAAACATACCAGATTTGAGATCGAAATTGGAAGAGCGAAAATCGCAGAAGAGAAGTGAGAGCGCAAGAGTCTCTGAAAGGCAGGGAAGCTAAGCTAAGTGAGAGAGAGAGAGAGAGAGAGTCTCGAAAAGCGTACACGTGCGAACAATTCGGTAGCAAACCAACACTCGTGTGAAAATTTTTCATTTCCTCAAATACCCTTGTTCGATTTCGATAATTTCGGTTTTGAATTCATCAACCAGGAACTTTCGAGCTCCTCTGGTCATCAGATTCGGGAAAAGAGAGAGAAAAAAGAAGTCCCTTTAACTGTTGTCTCTCAATCAAATGGGCCTTCACATCCTCAAAACGACGCCTTTTTCGTCTTCCTACTCCAAAGCTTTACTCCTCGCCACCGCCGCAAAACCCTCCGCTTTAGCTGCTGCTGTTCTTCCTTGTAATCCCCGCTTGAGATTTCCATTTTCTTCGCCAAAGGCCATTACTTCATCTGGGTATGGGAGTTTCCTTCATCTGAGGAAGCGTGGGTTTCGTGGGAGTGTCGTCTTAACCATGGCTGCTTCTGGTTCGGTCCAGAAGTCTGAGGAAGAGTGGAGTGCTATTCTTTCCCCAGAGCAGTTTCGAATTTTGAGACAAAAGGGCACCGAGTAAGTTTGCTAACCTATTCATTCATTCTTTGTGTTGATTAATAGTAGCATAAGCTTCTGTCAAATTGTATACATTTTGAGCTTCTATGGCTTTTGGATGAAATAGCAAGTTTGTAATTTGATTCTTGACATTTTGTGTTGGTACTGTAAAGGTATCCAGGCACCGGAGAATATGATAAGTTCTTCGAAGAAGGTATCTATAAATGTGCAGGATGTGGGACTTCTCTTTACAAGTCCACTACAAAATTTAATTCAGGTTGTGGGTGGCCAGCTTTCTATGAGGGTCTCCCTGGAGCCATAAATCGCCATGTGAGCTACCTTCCTCTTTTGCTCAACTTGTTTTCTTCTATTCCAGATTTTACTAATCAAGTGTGTGATGTTTAACCAGCCGGACCCGGATGGGATGAGGACTGAAATCACTTGTGCAGCTTGTGGTGGCCATTTGGGCCATGTATTTAAAGGTGAAGGGTTTCCAACACCCACCGATGAGCGCCATTGTGTCAACAGCATATCACTCAAGTTCATTCCTGCAAATTCTTCAGACTGAATCGTATTGTAACAGTTATCCTAGTTGTGTATAGGACATGGGCATAATGTGATGTTTTTGCCAATAAGAACTCGAGTTTTTCTACTTATGGTCGTCATTGTATTTGAACTTGAACGTTTTAATGCAATATATATGCAAAATATGGTTACCAACCATGGGAATTTCCGTGGCAGCCTGAAAAGATGAACCCCATGTGTAGAGTTTGGTTGCCTATTTCAATAGCTGTTCAAGTTTAGAATTATTAAAGGGGCTTGATAAGCTTGAAAAACTCGCATGCCTTTTTCTTTTATTCACTTCAGACCAACCATGTGAATGGTGAAATGCTATTCCAATTAAAAGAGTTATCTAATTTCTCCAACACCCCCCCCCCAAAAAAAAAAAAAAACACAAACAAACAAACTACAAATTGAAACCATTGCAGTTCTCCTACTGCTCCTGGTAGCCTTCATGCAAGTGAAAGCTCTCCAGCAGGAATTGATCTTTTGACTAGTTTGGCCCAAGACTCGTTAGTCTCTGTAATGACCTTCAGAGCATATTCCTGTTCATCATACAGTGCAGATAAAAATCCTAAGAAAAATGAATCTGATAGGCACTATGGGAATAGGGGAAAATGAAACAAAACCAGTACACACCTTGTTTGCTGCCTTGTTGCCAAGACCAAACTTGTTTGCTGGTTTTCCATCAGGGATCTTGTAGTCTCGAAACCAATCCCTGATTGCCGTTAGTGTCCCCTGAAATTATCATCAAAAGGGTGCTCTTAAAGTTGGCATTATAAGTGAGATAACCATGCTTAAGACCAGTTTAAATAACAAATAACACACAAGTCTTAAATGGCAGTAGTTACGGTACCGGGAAATGCTTCTCAACATCATCGGCATCGTTGACAAGGGAAGCCCTTGGATCATCTAATGAGATAGCAACTATTTTCCAGTCAAGTTCCCCTTCATCAATCATGGCTAATGCAGCCAAAGGCTTGACCTTCAGAATCTCACCTATCTTTCTCCGGGTTTCACCAATCTCAACAACATCAACTAAGATTTGAAAGAAACGGAAACATCAAGACTTGCAAAGCTACTTTTTCACAACAATAAAGGAGGAAACCTTATCAATAATAAATGTCAGTCAAATACTGTAACCAAGAAGGGAAATTACCAGGGTCATTATCACCAAATGCTCCATCAACTTCAGAGTTTGCTAAAGAAGGGTCTTCCCATGTTTGTGGAAGCAATCCGTAATTCCAGTTTATATTATAGCTGAGGTACAAGTAATGAGATTATAGCAAGAAGCCAAAACAAAGTGCTGAAAAATAGCCTAAAAAGCATATAAGTGAGTAAGAAATTAAACATACTCAAAATCAGAGAATCTTACGGGTAATATCGAAGTTTGCCCTTCTTAGTATCCTGCTTAATGGGAGTGTATGGCTCATCAGTAGCAACCTCCATTTTTGCACTTGACTCTTTGGGTATCTCCACAACGAAGTTAAAAACACCATCTCCCAAGTGCAATGGTATATCATGCCAAGGAGAAATCTAAAACACCACTAAATCTCAATTATCATCCAAATACTGGACAATTTCAATTTCAAAAAATCTAGGAAAAAGAAAGTTGGGACAAATACCTTTTTCCCCGAAGTATCTTCGAAGAAGACTCTGTAGTCAAGGGTTTCGGGTTGACCTTCATGTTTGATTTGAACCTGGGGATTATAAATGGCATTGCAAGAAAATAACCTTTTGGATAATCGTCTGCCGTTGTTGAAGCTAAGAGCGTTACGGCCGTGTTTCAAAGCGAAGGGCGCTTTGAGAAGCAAGCAAGAAGAGGAGGCAACGGTGGAACTTCCGGCGACGGATACTATTCTAGCTGTTGCTGCTGCTGCCATGGCTGATTTATCTTTTGGTGGTGGACTGTGGGGTCGGGAGTATTTGGAAGTTTGGTGGTTTACATTCACTGGCTTACCTTACTTCTCCAATTCGTTCCTATATCCTTCTCTTTTCCTATTTTTCCCCTTCAATTCTTTAAGGTAAATTGCATCATCGATTCCTATATTTTATTTAAAATTATGTTTTAGTAAGTTACATAATAACCATTAATATTTTAACCACTCATATATTAACTTCCGTTACTCATTAACAAAATGATTAAAGGATTAATAACTAATTTGGCCCTTGAATTGTATAGCTAATAGACTTTTTCTTAAATAATTCTAAAAAAAATTAAAACATCATAAATTCTTTAAAAAATTCTTAAAAAATGATTTCTTAGAATATAACTTTAAAAAAGTTAAAATATTAGAAAATTCTCTTTAGAAAACTATCGATAATCAGAAAATAAATTATGAACCGTACAAAAAGATAACAACTAAACATTAAATATGCTTCATTCCCATAAGTAGGAATTGAATCCTCAATCATATGATTAACAAATGAAGTGAGCAACCACTACACCTCCTTACTTTAATTGGAAAGTTTCATTCTAAGACCAAATCGCTTGTTGGTCTATTTTATTATTGAAAAATTTACTTTTAAATTTATTTTATAGTTAAATTTAAATTAAAAAAATTTTACCTGCCAATCTAAACATATCAATCAAAATAGGGTAAACTACATCCAAAGTTACTAAATTGTTAATAAGTTTATATTTTGGTCACTTAAATTTAAAAGATTAGAAAATAATCACTGAAATATTTAAAAATTTTCATCCAATCACTGAACTATAAAAATCATCTTATAAAAATCATTATTGTATAACATTCTCTATTTACATCGCTCCACTAACCAAAAGCTCTAATTCCCTTCTTTTCTGTAGTTCAATTTTTTTTCATAAAACAACGTCAAATGTCATAAATCTATGAACCAAAATTTAAACTTTTTTCCACAATCTCCAACACTAATCTCCAGATCGACTTGGATCTAAAATATATTCTTCTACTCATCGATAAATATTGATCCATCATATTGATCATCAAATTATTGCTTGAAACTCACTAGCCAAACTTTTAATAAAAAATAAAGAACTTAATAGTTCAATAACTCAAATAAAAAATTTTGAATAGTTCAATGACCATTTTTTAACTTTTTAAAATTAAGTGACCAAAATGCAGGTTTAGTGATTCTTTTATGAAATTTTAGAGCAACAATGATTAGCTGGCATCCAAGCAACAACAAATGGTATTGTTTAATGCATTGTAAATTCATGTTTTCACCAAGCTTGAATGAGACTTAACTAATGTGGGGTGATTAACAACTCAATTTCAAGCCCAAACACTTAGATATTCAATGAGACAGACTGCTTATTATTTCAATCATACTCGTTAATCGGACAGTAGCAAGTTTACTTGGACAGGGACGGAAATTTTTGTCATCTAAATACTAGTATCATAACAACAGAATGGTTGCCCCCATTCCATGTGGGAGAATATATGCATACAATAATAAAAATACGGGTCGATATTGTTGCTCAGCTTCGTTGAATTCCGCTCGGCCATGTCTGATTCTTCACTGGCTTCAGTATTGCTTCCACCTCAGCTAGAGTTTCATGATCTTTCCCGAATAGTGCAAGTTCTGTTGCAGCGGCAACATTCTCTTCAACCTAGTTATTTACAACCCCGGGATTACTAACAACCGAAGCAGCAAGCTCGTGAAAAAAAATGCAAACATGTTTTGACAGGTATGAAGATTGAGTAACAAAATTCTATTATCAGGCATAAAATAGATTTCATAAAGTTCAAATGATGAACCAGAACCTGTTTAACCGAGTTCATGCCAACCAGCACTGTCGAAATATCTTTGTTTGACAAGCTGTATTGCATAGCTAACTTCGAAATATTCTTTCCTTTCTCTTTACAATATACAGCAGCAGCTTGGCAGGCAGACTGCAGAGAGGTTATGAAAACATATGAAAGCCTTATAATCAAGCACATATACTATGGAAACGACACATTCATAACATGACTTCGTGGTGACATAAAATGTGGAAGTATTTAATATTAGGTGTGTTGTGGTGAAATGAACCACAATGTAGCTAGACTGGACAGAACACAAACCCAGATATATAATTTATTTTTAATCCATAGTCCTACAAATCATATCCATGTTTTACAAAAGATTTGTGTTGCAACTTCTAAATCAGCATGCAGTATAGTCACTCGAAAACCTAGTCCATTTAATTCACATAAACCATGTCCTGACATAAACTTTTACAGGTTAAAGGCTATCATTTACACATCGGTTGGATCCAACAGAATATGAAGGCATTTCATTTTTCAGAAACCACCAAACAAGACTGACTAGGTTGCATAAATAGCTTTGTATTTTGCAGGAGAACAAATGGTCTTATTGTATCGGAGGCTGATAAAAGTCTCACCTTGAGTTCGGGAGATGCCGGATGCCACTCCGGTGGACCAAACTCAGTAAGAAGTCCCATAGCAAGTGGAGATGCACTGATTACGCCAACACCTTTGGTTTTCAAGTAAGGCAATAAATCCTCCAATGTTGAATCATTAATGCTATAATGGCAATATGATAATATTACATCAACAGTGCCTGGTGGAACCCTATCAAGCACATAAGTAAAAATTTCCAAGGGCAACCCGGTGATACCAATGAAACGAATCTTCCCTGCTTCCTTCAGTTTTTGAAGTGCCGGAATCGTCTCATTCACAACCTGTTACCACATACAAAACGAACCAAATTAGCCTAAGCTTTCACATGAGAAGGGATATATATTTGTTAGTGGTGTATTTCTGAAGTGGCAAGAAAGGTTGTTATACAGAAATTATGAAAACGAAAATGGTATTGAAACATAATTAAGAACCTGATCAAGAGAGCCGAATTCAATGTCATGGCATTGAAATATATCAACATAATCAAGTTGCAACCTCTCCAAGCTTTCATCAATGCTTTTAGTTACTCTCTCAGCACTGAAATCAAAACCTTCACGATATCTCCCACATTTTGTCGAAACTATATATTCACTTCTAGGAACTCCAAGAGCTTTAAGTCCCTTACCAAGCATCTTCTCTGACAATGTCGCTCCATAATACCTTCAAATTATTAACAAACAAACAAACATACATACATACATACATATAATTCATCAAATTAAACATAAGACAATAACCCAGTTAGTTAAAGTGAAGAAATTTAGAATTACGGGGAGGTGTCGAAGAAGTTGATTCCGAGGCGGAAGGCTTCGAGGACGGAGGCGACAGCGTCGCTTTCGGAAACGGAACCGAAGACGCTGCCGAGAGGGGAAGCTCCGAAGCCCACGCTGCTGAGCTTGAGGCCGGTGTTTCCGAGAGGTCTCATTTCTAGTTTGGGAACAGCCATGTTTAGCTAGGGTTTCTTTTTCTTGAAGAATTGGGGAAAAACTGTATATGAGAGGAAGGAGATTGAGTGTTTGGGAGTGTAGCCGACAATGATCTTGTTTGTTTTTTTCCTTCAAAAGTAGGATGAGAAAATAAAGAGCAAATAAGAGATGGGATTTGCTTCCTTCTGAAGGAACACAAGAAAAGGAGCAAAATTTGTTGTCTATTGTATACAATGGCCCCTCTCTCATCTATGCTCAACTACTTACAGTTCTCCTCTCTATACAATTATGTCCACTATGCTATTTCTACTTTAGCATTTGAACTTGTAATTAGATTTATTTTGGTCCCTAAACTTCAAAGTTATAAAATTTTGATGACATGACCCTCTAAGATTATCTTTACTATTGTTATCAAAAAGTATTTTTAAGAAATAAAATGTTCATTTTAGACATAATACCGTAAAATAAAAAATATATATTTAAATAATATTTAAATTTATTAATATTATGATATTTTAGTATAAACATAAAAAATAATTTATTGTATCTCATTATTGATATTTTAATATATAAAATATAATTTTTAAATATTTATAAGTAAGTAATTAATATTAATTATTTGTAAATTTTAATTTGAATATATAATCTATATTTTAACTATTATTAAAATATAACCATTATAAATTCAAATATATATTTTTATATATTTTAAATAAATTTTAATAGAAATATACTTAATATAAATATTACATAAAATATATTAAAGTATAAATAAGGGTTAAAGATGCCATTTTGACTCCAAATATGCTTCTGGAAAAACAAAAGCTAAAAAAAAATACTTTCAAAAATCAAAAGTTGTCTTGATTAGCATTGTTCATGGCTCCAACCCATTGTTGTGAAGTTCAAGGGTTAAAAATCATATTATTTATATCTATATATATGGGGAGATATTCAATTACATCAATAATTTTATATTATTTCATAATTTTTTTCAACTTAACCCACAAATTGGTATTTAAATTATACTTTTTTTCTTATTTTAGTACTTAAACTTTTTTTTGTCACAATTGGTACTTAAACTATTTTTTTCTAATTTGATACCTCCGCTAGTCAAACCGTTAAGTATATTTAAATAAAAAAAACTTAAACGACAATTTGGTACCTTAAATTATTTATTTTCCATTTTGGTACCTAAATATTTTTTAATCACAGGTGGTACCTAAACTATTATTTTTTTCCCAAGTTGGTACATTTGTTAGTTCAATCATTTGTTAAATTGATAAGTCTATTTAAAAAAATGATAGCCAATTAAAAATTAACATGTGACAAAAATGGCAAAAAATTATTATTTTTTCTTTTACATATATCTTTTTCTTCTTTCTTCAAAACCAGACTAATTGTCAAATTAGTCGGGCCCTAGTTTATAGTTTAATCAGTTTGTTCAGTTTGATCAAATAAATTATAAAAAAATCATAAAAATATTTAAATAATTGATAAAATCTGTTCAATCGCTTTGTATTGGCTACAGGTCAATCGGTCCAACCCCTATCTCTAGACTAGTACCTTGACCGGTCTCCGATTTAATCGACCGATCAATCCGGTCTAGTTCTGAAAACATTAGTTTTGATCGGTGAAACAACTTTTTCAATCTCGTTAGGTACAACAAGCAGGTGGTGAAGTTCAAAAAATAGAATTAACCACCTGTGTCTCGACCTCGAGAGGGCAAATTTCAAGCATTGTTGATATTGCTAGATATTATAAAGGAAGAAGAAAGAAAAATAGAAAAAAAAATAAAGAGAGAAATAAAAGAATTAATTTTTTTAAAAGTTTATATGACGTGAGATTTTATTATTTGGTTGGAATTTTTTAACGGAGATAACATTTTGGTGTAAAATGAGTAACAAAATAATAATTTAAATATTGTTTGTGACAAAAGAAAAAAAGTTTACGTACCAATTTAGGAAAAAGAGTATAATTTACGTTAATTTATGGGTTAAGCCCACCATGTCAGCTTTTTTTCACGTCAAATTCCACGACAATCGCCACATCATCATTTTTTTCCACGTCAACCATCACATCAACAATTAATGGTCCATCAAGGGCTTTAACATAAAGCCATATTCAAAGGGCTCAATTAATTACTACATTTCAATTAAGAGCTCAATTGATTGAACTTTTCAATGAGGGGCTCAATTTTTTAATTATTTTTCAAAGTATTTTTTAATTCTTAAGCCTAAGTGTATTCACGTCATTTAATAGTTTATGTAAAACCTTTAAAAGAAACTACTTAAAGATAGGCATAATGATAAATCTAACATTTAACATTTACTCAATTTGGTCTTAATTTTTTTATGACTTTAGTCTTAAACCTTCAAATTTTAGTCAATTTATTTTCTTTAGATGGAAATGTTGACTAATCTATTAAAATTTCAAAGGTATTGACATGACAACTTGTGTGACAATTTATGTGTACGTAATAAAAATTCAAAAAAAACATTAAAAACTTCACCAACTTTCAAATAAATCATAAAACTATATATATTTTTTAATATTCATGTCTGCAATGAAGTACACGTAGGATGTCATGGTGGGTCACCATGTTCGTGCCATTAAAATTATGTTTATCTAAATCAGACCAAATTGGTTAGGATACCAGTCCGAAGAAAGGCTTTAGATTGATTGAGCCGTGAATAATTTTGAAGCGGTTGAACCATGCTAAAAAAATCAGCCTACAATCAAAGTGGTTGAACCAGTTTTTAATATTTTTATTTTTATGTTTTGTAAATGATTTATTTAATTGAATCGTCTGAACCAATCGAATTGATAAATTGGTGGCATGATCGATTCGACCGCTAGTCCAGTTTCTATAAACCTTGGTTAAAATTTTAACAATTCAATTAACTTTTCCATTGAAAAAAATACAATTTGACTAAAATTTAAAATTTGTAGACAAAAGTGAAAAAAAGAAACTTAGTCGAGAGTGATAAAATTTAAAGCTTATAACAAGATGCTCATAAGAGCTACGGTGTGCCCGCAACATATGCAGGACCACAACCAATACGGGAAATCCTATATCCATCGAATTTCTATTCAAATAGGACTTAACGTTTATCGAGTATTATTAGATATGTGACTGATTTTCATACATAAGACATTTATACAATTCACATATACAATATTCAATTCAAACATATTAATATACATAATTTAGTTACACGAACTTACCTCGATAATTGTTCGTGTTAGTTTCCTCGATCCAATTCCGAACTAGGTCTATCCTGATCTATATGAGTAAATTTAACTCATTTTAATAAAATTCACATTCAATTTCATCCAATTCCCATCCTAGGCAAAATTACCATTTTACCCCTATACTTTTAATAAATGACGATTTCATCCCTAGGCTCAGAAAATGAAATTCATGCAATTTAATCCTTATTCCAAGCCTAACCAAATTTTTCATATGACATTTACAGCCCATGAAATTCATAAAATTAATCAATTTTCCATGAATGTTACATCTTTACAATTTAGTCCCTAAATCATAATTTCATGAAAATTTCCTTTACAAAAGTTGTTTATCTATCAATAACCTTTCATTTTCTACCATGAATTTCAAAATTTCAGCATACTCATCCATGGAAAAAATTTTATACTTTGATAACTTTGCAAATTGATCTTCAAAATAGATAGATTAGGTTATTACGATCTCAGAAATATAAAAATTACTAAAAACAGGACAAGAATTCATACCTAATTGAGCCAAAACAACTTGCTTGAACTCACTTTCTCTTAGCTAGGGTTTCCATGTATTTTAATTTGGGGAAGATGATGAAATAAGAAGATATTAGCTTATTTCCATTTTTAATTAATTTAATTTCCAATTTTGTCCTTTTCTTTTTCTAATTTTCTATAGATGAATCATCATAAATATCTTCTAACTCCATTTAGTGGTCTAATTGCCATATAAGGCCCTTAAATTTTGAATTCCATAGATAGTTTGATCTTCCTAGCTACTAGAATTCAACTTTTGCATTTCATGCAATTTGGTCCTTTCTATAATTAAACAAGAAATTGGTAAAATTTTCTTATCGAAATTTTCATACGTCATTCCTATCATAATGCAAACCATACAATAATATTAAAATAAATTTCTTTTTAACTCAAATTTATGGTCCCGAAATCACTGTTCCAATTTCACTGAAAACGGGCTGTTACACAACTTAACTCAAAAGTTTAGAGAAATTTCAAAATTATCCCACTAGTAATTTTTATGAAAAATTTTCTAATTCAAAACGAGCTCATACTAGGTAGACATGAGCTTCAGGATAGCAGAGAAGACTACTCAGTTGAAGTGCTCATCTTAGACGAATAAAAAAGGTACAATTTTGATTAAGTGTTTATTACTTTAGATATCATAACCAAGATCTTATTTTGGAACAAATTTAAAACTCTAATTTTCCCTAAATTTATTTTCTGTTGCTTTTTCAAACTTGTTTTTTTTCCAACATTTCGATATTACGTGGCATTTACTGATGCTTACTCTCGATATACTTGGGTGTATTTTTTGAAACAAAAGTTAGGTGTACTCTCAGTGTTTGAGCAACTTCATCGCCAAGCTAAGCATATTCTTAGTTGCAAATTAAAGGCTCTTCAAACAGACAGTGTGGCTGAATTTCAGGATCTTAAGGCTTATGTCCATTCTCATGGTATTGTACATAGATTTTCATGTCCACACATGTCAGAACAGAATGGGATTGTTAAGAGGAAACATCGACAGATTGTTGAAATAGGTCTCTCTATGTTAGCACATACGTCTTTGCCACTCTCATACTGAAATGATGCATTTAGTAGTGCAGTGTTCTTGGTTAACAAGCTACCTTCAGTTCTTTTAGGTAGCCTTTCTCCCTATAAAAATTGTTTCACATTAAACCTGATTACACTTTTCTTAGAGCGTTTTGATGTCTTTGTTTTCCCAACTTGCAACCCTATAATACCCACAAACTACATTTTCGATCCACACCTTGTATATTCATTAGTTACTCTTCTGTGTATAAAGGCTATTCTGCCTGTCACCTACAGGAAAAATTTATGTTTCTAGACATGTGACCTTTTATGAGCATATTTTTCCATTCTGTCAAGTTACACAGTCAAACTCTATTCCATCCCTATATGACAAGTCACATCATGCTTAGTCTTCTTCTCTTTTAATCGTACCATCACCTATTACATTACCTCCTTATTTGTCAACTTTATCCACTCCACCTTCTATACCACATACAAGTCTACCTTCTATACCCACTTCTTGGTCATCATCTAGTCCCCATTTTCACGGTTCATCTTCCCCGACATTGCCTTATTTTTCTAAGGCATCAACTTCATGCTCTACCGGTTCCCTCTACTTCATAACCTCAACCTACATTTAATACTCACCCTATGGTCACCAAAAGCAAGACTAGTATTTTTAAACCTAAGGTCTATCTTACTGAGACAACCTGTTCTCCTAAAAATATGCTTACTAATATCCACCAGGCCATGCAATTTTCTCGTTGGCAAACAGCAATTCATGATGAACTTGAAGCTTTGATATGCAATCATACATGGTTTCTCTGCTCTCTACCTCCAAGCATAAACACAGTGGATTGTAAATGGTTGTTTAAGGTTGAAAAGAAACCTGATGGCTCTGTTGATAGATACAAGGCTCTGTTAGTGGCCAAGGGGTTTTCTCAAAATATCGGCTTAGATTTTGTTGACACCTTCAATCTGGTAGTTCAAGCTAATGCTATTCGCATTGATCTTGCTCTTGTTGTTATACAAGGATGGTCATTGTGCCAGGTGGATGTTAACAAAGCTATTCTTAATGGAAAGTTAACAGAAGAAATTTACAGTTGCTGGTATTAATGGGGAGAAACTTGTATGTCGTCTTCACAAGGCTTTGTATGGTTTGTGTCAGGCACCTCGAGCATGGTTTCACACACTTGAAAAGTTTTTGGTTGATACACTCAGGTTTCAGCCGTCTAAAATCGATCCATCTTTGTTCATAAATATTTCTACTATGTCTACTATATTACTCATGGCATATATTGATGATATTGTGCTTACTTGTACCTTTAATGATGAGATTGATGAGGTTGTGAAACAGCTGCACAATACATTTTCGTTGAAAGATCTTGGTGCTCTTAATTTTATTCTTGGCATTGAAGTTTATCGTACCCCAAACGGGTTATTTCTTGCTCAACAAAAATATGTTATTGAGTTGCTTACAAAAACAGGTATGAAAGGTGTTGCTTCCACCCCTATGCCTATGGGTAGCACACCAAGGTTACCATCATTAGAAGACAACCCATTTGAGGATGGTCATCTCTATCAAAGTGTGATAGGGTCTTTATAGTATATGTGTCTCACTCGACCTGACTTAGCATATTGTGTAAACAAGCTTAGTCAGTATATGAATAATCTTCTTGAAGTTCATTAGAAGGAAGTGAAACGTATTTTAAGGTTTCTCAATGGCACGTTAAGTCATGGGTTGTAATTTACCAAAGGTTCACCTACTGTGATGTGTTATTCTGATGTTGACTGGGCTTCTATGGTAGAAGATCATCGTTCTACATCTAAATATTATGTTTTTCTTGGATCAAATCCGGTTGTATAGTGTTCTAAGAAGTAGAATGTGGTTTCACGATCATCTTTCGAGGTTGAGTATCGTAGTGTTGCCAACTGTGTGTCTGAGCTCTTGTGGGTTCAACAGTTGATAACGGAACTTGGCATATCTCTATCTCAGGTTCTTGTTGTTTGGTGCGATCATACTTTCGCTGTCTCTATGATTACAAAATCTACTCATCTTGCTCGAATCAAGCATGTAGAAATTGATCTACATTTTATTCGTGAGAAAGTGGTAGCTAGTGTGTTGCAAGTCAATTTTGTGCCATCCGTACATCAGCTTGTAGACCTGTTTACAAAACCAATTCC
Source organism: Gossypium hirsutum (assembly GCF_007990345.1). Lineage (NCBI taxonomy): Eukaryota > Viridiplantae > Streptophyta > Magnoliopsida > Malvales > Malvaceae > Gossypium > Gossypium hirsutum. Next base: position 6,118,638 of record NC_053448.1, read on the forward strand.
ACCGAGTCAATTTGCTTTACTTCAGGTGTAGTTTCCAAGTTCTTGATGCAACGTTAGTTTTTTCTCAAGATAAAAAAAATAGGAGAATGATATAATGGTAGTATGAACATTTTGAGTTTGTCATCCAGCTCAACTGATTAGTTGTTAGCCAAGTTCTGTTAAAGTTGTTATGCATATGTATAAGCATGCTTTACATGATTACCAGCATCTCTTAGTCAATATATATGCACTGAGTAATAGTTGCTGAGATAGTTCTTTTGAATTTCAGTTCAATAATAAAAAATATTGATCTCCTCACTTTTCTCAGCTGCCAAACAACAATTAAACATGATATTCTACTGTATTTCTAACTGCCATTAGAATGAAAATGACGTCCTAATGCACATATTTATATTGATGTAATGCTAATTAAGTGATAATTAATTTAAAATAATAAGCGTAATTTAATATGGATTCAAAGTCAAATTAAATGAGAATAACTATAAAATCAATAAAAAAACATAATTAAAAATGATTATAACTTATTATTAAAAAAAAGAATTATAGAATGAACAAAAAAAGAAGAAAAGAAAATGAAATGATACTTCAACATTCACTTAGGATGCAAATAAGCTTATACATGCCTTCTATTTATAGGGCCTCAATCATCATAAGTTACAAAACTAGTAAATATAATTAAGGTACCCTATAAATTTTTAAGGGTTACAATAATTACAAGAAAATGAATTATTGGGCGGTTATGGGAGCTATATAGACATCCATTTTACAACACTTGCCCTTGGATGTCCATCAAATGAAGATGTGCCTCATACCTTATTAGAAAAAATCCTATGAGATAAAAACTTAATGAAGGAAAAAGACTACACAAGCTCCTATTACAAGCTAGCTCGTTAAAAATCTTTACCAAGAAAACCTAGTGGAACAAAACCTTTGTTAAAGAAAAAGAGTACAACTTGTTTTAGACTCCCTCTAATGGCAACGTCACATTACATTTTTGAGTCGATGCATTTCAATCTTTGTGGTAGTCTTTCAAATGCTGAAGTTGGCAATGGCTTGGTAAAAAGGTCTGCTAAATTATCACTAGAACGAATTTGTTGAAATTTTATATCACATTTCTTCTTAAGATCATGGGTGAAGAATAATTTTAGTGAAATATGTTTCGTTCTGTCACCTTTGATGTAACCACCCTTCAATTGAGCTCTATATGTTGCATTATCTTTGTCTAAGATAGTTAACGTCTTTTCCTATAAAGGCAAATTGCATATCTTTTGGATATGTTAGGTCAATAACCTTAGCCAAACACACTATTGGCTTACCTCATGCATTGCAATTATTTCTGCATGATTTGAAGAGGCGCCAGCTAATGTTTTCTTTCTTGAACGTCATGATATGGCAATACCTCCACATATAAATAAATATCATGTTTGAGACCGACCTTTATATGGATCTAATAAATATCCAGCATCAGCTTAGTAGTCTACTAGAGATTTTGAATCATTTGAATAAAGTAACCTCATATTAATGGTTCCTTTGATATATTTAAATATATGTTTAATTTCATTCCAATGTCTACGTATTGGAGAAGAACTAAATCTCGTTAACAATTTTACAGAGAAAGCTATATTAAGTATTGTGTTGTTTGCAAAATACATCAATGCCTCAATGACACTTAGATATGGTACTTTAGGACCAATGAACTCTTCAGCATTCTCGCAAGGATGAAATTGATCTTTATTCACATCTAACGATCGTACAACCATTATGGTACTCGATGGATATGCTTTATCCATATAAAATTTCTTTAAGATCTTTTCCGTATAAGTTGATTGATGAACATGAATTTCATCTTTTAAATGCTCAATCTGTAGGCTAAGACAAAACTTTATTTTCCCAAGATCTTTCATCTCAAACTCTTTCTTTAAACAATTTATGCATTTTGAAGCTCTTAAAGAGTTCCAATAATATTTAAATCATCAACATAAATAATAATTATCACAAAATCTTATCCAAGCCTTTTTATAAAGACATATAGACAAATTGGATTGTTTTTATAACCTTTTTTTAACAAATATTCACTAAGATGGTTGTACCACATATGTCCAAATTATTTTAATTCATATAAACTCTTATTTAATCTGATCGAGCAATTTTTCTGAGAAACTCTATATCTTTTTGGGATTTTAAATCCTTCATGGATTTTCATATAAATTTCACTATTAAGTGTACCATATAAAGCTGTAACAACATCTATTAGACGCATGTCAAGTTTTTCACGTACTACTAGACTAATAAGATATCTAAACGTGATTGTATCCACCACAAGAGAATATGCCTCTTCATAATCAATGTTGGGCATTTGCGAAAATCCTTGTGCTACAAGTCGTGCTTTATATCTTATGAATTCATTTTTCTCATTTCATTTTCGCACAAATACTCATTTATATCCTACTGGCTTTACATCTTTAGGTGTTTGGATTACAGGTTCAAAAACCTCATGTTTAGAAAGTGAATTCAATTCAGCTTGAATTGTGTCTTTCCATTTTGGTAAATCTTTTCTATTTTTACATTCGTCAATAGATTTAGGCTTAGGATCCTAATTTTCTTTTGCTATTTCAATAGCAACTTTATAAGCAAAATTGTTGTCGGCAACTATATTTTTTCGGTTTCATCTTTTTCCTAAAGTAACATAACTTATCGAGATCTCTTCGTTATCACCATTTTCAGAACCTCTTTTGGGGGTTTTTGATTAGTTATATCTTTGGCCTCTTCTTGGGCACTTTCCTCCACAATATAAGCATATTGAATACTTGTTTCTTTCCTTTTACAAAAATTTTTATTTTTGGAACTGACTAGTCTTCCACTTTTCAGGCGTGGATTACTTTCTTTTGTAGTAACAGTTTGCCCTATTGGGACAACAATTCGTATTGGAGCATTTTCAGATGGTATGTAAGATTTTTTTAAAATTCTCTTTAGGCCAATAAATAAATCTGACAGTTGATTAACGATGTTTTGCAAATGTATGATCCTTTGAACTTCTTGTTCACATTGACTTGTAACGAGGATCTAATTGAGATAATCATGACCAATTTCATGTAATTTCTTTTACTAGTTGTACTTTCTCTCCCCTAACATTAGGAATGTTGTTTCATTAAAGTGACAATCAACAAATTGTACAAATTTCCAGTTAATGGTTCAACATACTTAATTATAGAAGGAGATTCATAACCAATATATATTCACAACCTACTTTGAGAACCCATCTTTGTGCATTTTGGTGGAGCAATTGGAACATATACCGCACATCAAAAAAATCTAATATGGGAAATATTTGGCTCCTGACCAAAAACCAATTGTAATGGGGAGTATTTATTATAACTTGTTAGCTTGATGTGCAAAAGTGTTGTTGCATGCAAAATAACATATCCTCAAGCTATAATGAGAGTTTTGTTCTCATAAGCAGTGGTCTAGCTACTAGTTGGAGGCATTTGATAAAGGATTCAGCTAAACCATTTTGTGTGTGAACATGAGCTACAAGATGTTCAAATTTTATCCCAATTGACATGCAATAATCATTGAAAGCTTGGGACGTAAACTCACCAGCATTATTAAGATGAATATTTTTTATTGCATAATCTAACAATTGTGCTATTAATCGAATTATTTGAGCAAGTAGTCTCACAAATGTTAGTTTGCGAGTCGATAATAAACATACATGTGACCACCTACTAGATGCATCTATCAATATCATAAAATATCTAAATGGTCCACATGATGGATGAATAAGCCCACATATTCACCTTGAATACATTCTAGAAATGGGGGATATTCAATCCCAACTTTAACTAGTGATGGTCTAATAATCAATTTACCTTGAGAACAAGCAACGCAAGAGAAATCATTGAATTCAAAAATCTTCTGGTTCTTTAATGGGTACCTAATTGAATTCTCGATTATTCTTCGCATCATAATAGATCCGGGATGGCCTAACCGGTCATGTTAAATAATAAAAGTATGTGGTTCTACAAACTTTTGGTTTTTAGTAACATGTGTCTCAATTGTACTAATATGTGTATGATATAAACCCGATGAAAAAACAAGTAGTCTTTCCAAAACATATTTCTTTCCACATTCAACATTTTTAATATATAAATATTCAATACGTTTCTCGTTCATAGTCTCAATATGATATCCATTAAGACGAATATCTTTAAAACTCGATAAATTTCTTTGAGACTTAGTGGAAAATAAAGCATCATCAATGACATATTTTGTACCTTTAGGTAATAATATAATAGCTCTTCTGAAGCCTTCAATAAATTTTGAATTTCCTAATATTGTATTAACATGGGCATTACTTATTGTCAAATGAGAAATATATATTTTATCTTTGAGTATCGTGTGTATTGTAGCACTATCTGCAAGACGCATGTCTCTATTGATTTTGGGTCCAACAAAGTTTTGTTGAATATTCATATTCTTCATAAAAATAAACAAAATATAAGATAAGAAATGTTGAAAATATTTATTGAATATATATAAGTTATTCTTATGCAAGAAAATAAAACATACTTAAAACAACATAAAAATGCCAAAATAACACCAACTTTTCTAATGATTTTTAAAGAAATCTACCACATCTAGGTGAGTTATATCATTAAGGCCATGAAATTCATCACCCTTGTAAGCATGGTCAGTTTTAATATCCTAGTGAATATATTCATCTTTTGCCTCTATTTTATCATTTTGGGATATAAAATTTGTCTCAATATTCTTTCCCTTCCCTTTAATGGATGTTTGATAAAGTTTCACTAAATGTTCAAGCATACAGTAGGTACGTAACCAATGCTCCTTCATACCACATTGGTAGCATAAATTATTAGCAATCTTTGAAGGATTATTTTGACCACCTCTTTCTTGTCCTCCGTTGCTATTCTTTTCTGGTGGTTAAAAGTACCATTATTATGACCACCATTATAACAGTTCTAGTATGTCATCGACCATGTCCCCCACTACGTCTATGGCCATGACCATGGCCACGACTGCGACCTTTATATTTTTCATTTCCATAATTATTGTGTACTGCAACATTCACTTTAGGGAATGGTGTAGAACCAGTGGAACGAATTCCATGGTTTTTCATCAACAAATCATTATCTTTTTTAGCCACAAAAAGGCATGAAATCAAATTCAAAATACTTTTTAAAACCTTTTCCATGATATTGTTGTTGCAGGAGGACATTAGTAGCATGAAAAGTTGAAAATGTTTTCTCTAATAAGTCCTCATCGGTTATGTTTTCTCTACATAATTTCAGTTGAAAACTAATTATGAAAAGTTCTGAATTGTATTAACTTACAATCTTAAAGTCCTGCAATCGTTAGTGCATCCAATCATAACGAGTTTTAAGGAGTACCATCGTTTTCTGATGGTCAAATCATTCTTTTAGATTATTCCACAACTCAATAGGGTATTTCATAGTGAGATATTCCACTTTTAATCCTTCATGTAGATGATGATGAATGAAAATCATTGCATTTGCCTTGTCTTAGTTAGATGCTTCTTCATTTGCTAATATAGTATTCACCTAGACCTTTAGCATCTAATTGAATTTCAACATCTAATACCCATAACAAATAATTCTTGCCTGAGATGTCTAGGGTTGGAAATTCAAGTTTGGCAAGATTTGACATTATAATCACTAAATAAAAAATAAAAAATAGCAAAATAATAAGCATTCTCAATAGTGAAACAATCCAATTATTTGTCAAATATTTTAAGTTATATATAGTCGTAATGACGTGAGCTTTACTGAATTAAAAATGTATACATCATACTTTTATGAAAGAAACAATGTGTATAGATTACTATTTTTGTAACATCCCTAAATCGAGTCTAGTAGTTTCGGGTATATTTTTTGGGTTCCAAGCGTGAATTTAGGAATTTATCGGGTTAATAGTAATTTTTAATTTAATTTAGTAGGTCAATTTCATCTAAATTAGATTAAACAATAATCCGGAAAAATAAAAATATTTTTGGAAATTTAATTTTAAAGTAATTAAATAATTATTTGTGAAAATAATTAATTTGGGTCGAAAAAGAATTTTAAAATAATTTTTATTGGGGGTTAATTCGAGTTAAATTTAAATATTAATTAAATTAGATTTAATTGAAAAATAAGGGAAATTTTGGAGTATTTATTTGACAAATAAACATTTAAATTCAGAATTTTGGAGGGAAAGGATCAATTAGTAAAGTAAGGGAAATGTGGGAGTGGCCATTGAGCAAATTTCTTAATTTTAAATTTCTGGTGGGTTGTTTCACTTTTAAACACAATGCATCTAGCCTACTTTTCACACCATTTACATAAGACTAGAGAGCTATAAAATTCGTTTTCTTTGCATGGTTTTAAAGATCTATCATCAGGGAATAGATTCAACAAATTTCCTTCTCAAAATACTCACCCGAAATTATTCACAAAAGTAGCAAAAAATATTCTGAAATTTCTCAAGATTCTTGAAACAAGATTTTCAATCAAAGGATTTAGAACGAATCAAAGGTAATTATTATTTCTAAACTTATTTTTATTATGACTAGAAGCATATTTATATTATTTGAGTGATAATTACATGATTTTTTATCAATGTCATATTCTTCAAAAGCTTAAGGTGCTTTAATGGTGGATTTGAATTTTGAGAGAAAATCCACAAATCAATGGTTGTTCCAACTCAAAATGGATCTATTGGAAGATTTTTTTATCTTATTTATCAAGATTAAACATGTTTTGTAAGGTAATTTAAAGAAATTCAAATTTCATCATCTTCGTGAACTGATTTTTTGGATTTTTGTGAAATTGATTTAAATTTGAAATTGATGCTTAGTATATGTTTATTTGGTCTAGTATTAATGTTCGGAAGTGATTAGGAGGGTTGGAGTGATCGATTTTGTGAGGAATCGAGTTTTCGACTTAATGATACAAATCCAGTAAGGTAACTTTGAGCGAAAATTTCGTGTAGCTTAGTTGATAAAAATTTGTGTTTATTATATCTTTTGAAATGTGGTAATATCTATTTTATCTCTGTTGAAGCTCCAAATCTTGAAGAGGATCGAGCTAATCAAAATTGTAGCTTGGATTTGCTTGGTTGATCACTTGGTTGTGGTTTAGTTAGTTGTGTGGTGAGTGTTATTAAAGGACGATTTGGTAAATTGACCCTCACTTATGGTTAATTGGATGATTAATTACTGATTGCAAATATTTAATTGAGTTTTGGTTGGTTAATTTTTCAAGATTATTAATATATGTTTAAGTGATGAAAATTTTGTTAAGTGTTGGTAAGTAAGCATCTAGTGATTTTCTGTGCTTGATTTGATTGATTATAATGGTGAACTAAGCAAGTATGCTGGGGTTTTTGGTTCATGGCATGTTAATATTTCAATTGATAAATGAACATTGATAATAGGTAATTGGTATGCTAGATTTAATTTGATGTTAAAATGGCTATGTTACATGATTCACATATGCGTTTTAGCACTTTAAATTGAGCACATTATTGACTGAAATTATGTTATGATTGATTGATTATATTGGCATTATAGCATGGTGGATCCATTGGATATAGTTGGCATGTCATAGGATTTGTGAGTACTCACCAAGTTGATATGTTATTTGTGAGCAATGAGGCTCTAGGTGGACTAATTTGGAGTAGATAATGGAGTGTTGAGCTTGTGTCTCCACTCAACGGGACTGATTTAAGGCGATATAAGGGAGCATGTGGCCTCGGCCCTTTCAATTTGGGACTGATTTTGATTTTGATTGGGAGTAGGGAGATTTGTTTATCCGATGTATGATCACCCAATTAAGCCATGATTGTATATCCTAATATAAATGTATTAAAGGTTATATGCTGAATTGATGATTATATGCCATGATTAATTATGATTTTTGATACATGGTTGAGTATATGACATTGAACTATTATGGATTGATATTGTGACTGAAAATTTGTATTTGATTGGTTTCGATTTAAGCATGATTTGGGTGCTAATTTACTCGTCATTTTATTAACATTCACTAAGCTTTTTAAGCTCACATCCTCACATTCGTGCAGTTAACCAACAGGATTGAGGAGCTAAGGAGTTGAGCAAGAGAGTTCCAAGAGATTAAGGCTCAGTAAAGATTTAGTTACACTTATTAAAGATGTTAATCGGGAATTGTGGAACTTCCGAGACTTAGTTTAATTTTGATTGTAATTAAACTTGGACATTTTTAATTTTGGATGGTTTTATAATATCATATTTGCATGTTTGAGTTTGATTATTGAATAATTTATGGTGTATTGTTGTTTGATAACACGGTGATTGATAACACGGTGTGTGAGGCATGATGTTTACACTAACCATTGTTTAAATGAAGCTTCCCTGGAATGGTTTACTAGCGACTTATGTACGCCACTTGTTTGAATTAACCAGTGGGTGATATGCATGAAATTGAATGTTTAATTCTATTTAATTGAGGTTTAATTGGTGTTAATAAATTCAATTGAATGTGTTTGAATATGTATAATATTTAATTGTAGCTAAATCGGGTTTAATTGACCATTAAAATACTCAAAATCGGGTTTAAAATCAAATTTTTCGCACAAAAAAACTATAGTAGACTGTTGGGGGTTTAAATTCTGGTCTTTTTAAATTGGTTATCTAGTCCGTTTAAATTACAAATTAGTCCTGTAACTTGATAAGTCTAATTAGAGCCTTAAATGATAAGGAAACTTGATAAAATTTTAGGATTAGACTTGTAATTGATCAAATTTGTTAGAAACACACTCAATTTAATATTCGAGTATAGTACTGATAGTTTGAAATTGTTAGGATTTAGTTCTTAATGATAAAACTTGAATTAGACATATAAAATAAACTCGGATTAAGCTGAAATTTTTAGGGCTTACACAAATTGAATAAAACAAGGTTGGTAAATGTATAGATCAAAATTCAGGTTAGTTTAACCGTAGGTGGTAAAATTACAAAAATTCCCTTAGGTTAAATTACTTATAAAAAGTTTAAAATTACTTCACAAATTGCTTTCGCATTAATAAATAACTAATAAATAGATAAGATTGAGGTGTAATAAGGTCGGGGTGTATCTTGGGAGGTCGTTAGCCGGAGAGTGACTTAGGTGACTAACGTAACGCTTCGAATTTGGGTCAGTCCGTCCCGGTCAGATTTGGGGTGTCATATTTTATTTCATTTAATACATAAATGCAAAATTAAGAAATCAATATGCACATGCAAAAACATATATAATGCAACATAATGAATATTAAAATAAATATATTACACCTTAACTAAATTAATAATTTAATTAAATGAATAAACAACTAGAATGTCTTTAAAATAATACAGATTTCAATTAATAACTAAAACATTAAAGATTAAAAAAAAACATTTCATCTAAATAAACAATACTGAAAATAAATGAAGGAAAGACAATATTAAAAATATTTGATAAACATAATTTTACCAATGCATATTCTATAGAAACATAATTATAATAATGTATTTAAGAATGAAAGTAGGAAATAGTATAAAACAATTTGTGATATATAATTTAGGACTACTTTGAATCAAAAGAGAAATTAAATTTGATTCCAACTAAAACCTTTAAGTAAATTCGTGCTGATAACGTATTGTAAAACAAAGAGAATTATAATATGAACAAAGGAGAAAAATAAAAGGATACTTCAACTTTTACTTAGGATGCAAATAAGCTTATACAAACCATCTATTTATAGGGCCTTAATCATCATAGGTTACAAAACTAATAAATACAATTAAGGCACCCCTATAAATTTTCAAGGATTACAAAAGTTACAAGAAAATGAATTCTTGGGGGGTTATGAGAGCTATATGTACATCCATTTTACAATATAATTATAATTATTTTATATTAATGATCTATTAAAAAAAATAAGTTTAAAGCATATCTATTAGTTATTATAGATTTAAAAAATATGAGAAACATAGATAATATAAAATACTAATTCTTGATTGATTCATTTTCTTCATCTTAGTTTCTCAAATAAATATAAGTTATATTATTTGTGAGTCTAGATTTATGTTGGATTGAACTAATTTGATTAGATGCAATTAGTATTTATAAAATCTTAAATATAATGATAAACGCATTTTAGTGCGCTCAAACTCACATACTCCTACAATTGTAATAATACCGATGCCAACCGAGTTAATACTCAATCAATATTGTATATATAATGTTAATCTCACACATTTAACTTCTATTAACTATAAGAAAATTGATTTTAACATTATTAATTATTATAATAAAGACTTAACCCACAAATTGGTACCTAAACTATCATTTTTCCCTTCTTGATATCTAAACTTTTTTTTATGTCACAAGTGATATCTAAACTACTTTTTCCCAAGTGGGTACCTCAATTAGTAAAATTGTTAAGTTTATTTTAAAAAAAAGGGCTTAACCCACAAATTAGTACTAAACAATACTCTTTTTCCCAAGTTGGTACCTAAACTTTTTTTAGGTCACAAGTGGTACCTAAACTATTCTTTTGTTACCTACTTTTACAGTAAAATTTTATATCTGTTAAAAATAATCTCAACCAATAATCGACTGTGAAATTAGATAAACTTAAAAAAAATCATTTTTAATTATTTTCTTTTATTTTACATTATTTCTCTCTTTATTTTTCTATTATTTTTCATTTCTTTTTTCTTATTCCTTTATAATATTTGGCAATGCCAGTAATGCTAGAATTCGTCCCACCCGAGGTTGAGACACTGACAATTAATTTTGTTTTCAAACTCATTGTCTTCTTGCTCAACTTGACAAGATTGAAAAAGTTCTTTTATCGACCAAAATCAGTATTTTTAGAATCGGACTAGATCAGTCGATTGAACCAAGAATTAGAGTGAACATAGAGGTTGAACAGATTAACTCATGAACCAATACAAATCAGTTGAACTAGTATAACCAATTCTCTCTATTTTTTATTTTAAAGAAGTTTTTAAATATATATATAATAATAATAACTCTTTTTTTGCTACATGATAATTTTTAATTCTTTATCTTTTTTTTAAATAGACTTAACTATTTGATTAATGACAGAGGTATCAACTTGAGGGAAAAATAATTTAGGTACCACATGTGACCAAATAATGTTCAGGTACTAAAATGGAAAAATGGCATAGTTATTTACCAATTTATAAGTTAAGCCTATTTAAAATAAAATGATATTTTTAGATAAAAATATATTTATTTAATTAAAATATTTAATTAAAAACTTAAATTTTTATTATTTTTAATTTTTCCAATTAATTTAAAATTTTTATTAATTAATAATATTCGATGTTAATTATTAATTAGAATTTTTTAAAAATATGACCAAATTAATTAAATTCATATTAATATATTATCCATTAATTAATATTATTTGTATTATTATCGCATAAGAATTACTAATATACTAATAAGTTATTTTTAATGTAACTTTAATAATATAATTAACAAATAAAATTATTTCAGTCAATTAAAATTTGTTATAAACTTGTGTTTTTATATTTTATTATAAATAAGTACATAAAATATTATAATTTTTTAATATACTGAGAAAAGAAACCCTGTTGCAGTTAAGGTGTTGGTGTCGTGGTGTAGTTGGTTATCACGTCAGTCTAACACACTGAAGGTCTCCGGTTCGAGTCCGGGCGACGCCATTTTGATGTAAATTTTCTTTTGGTAATTTTGCGATGCAAAATCGAAACGACGTCGTTAAACTTCTCCTTCTCCTTTACGTCAGTCACCCGCTTATCACGGAAAGAAATGCCAAGTGCCAACAAAACCGACCAATAGTATTTGTGTTTCGCTTAAATTCCTGTCTCCTGATTGGCTATTCAATGCCACATCACCTTTTCCAGAGTCTCCACCACTCATCTACAAATCTCCCATATTTAGGTCCCCTTCCCAAGTTAAGATATATCCAAAGAAAACGAACCACTCGAATCAAAATCTTTGGAGTTCGCCTCTGTATTCGGTTCTCTCCCTCTCCCTCTCCGGTGTTGTTATCGGTGGACGGACGACGATGGCGTTTGCCAAATCTTCATCTTATATCTTGCCATTGGTTTTCGCTTTATTTACGCTTCTGTCCTCTTCTAACGCCTTGGCTTCGACTCCTCACCCAAAAGCCATTGCTGTAAGCCTTTTTTATAAATAATATATTCCAATTCTTTGATATTTTGTAAAAATATAATTTGATTTATTTTTCGGGTGTAGGATTTGAAAGAAGGAATTTTGAAGTTATTGGGATTCCAAGCCGATGATGTTGAGCTATCAGGGTTAGATTCGAGGGATGCACTTGTGGGTCATTCAGTGGCATATGAATTCGACGTTGAAATCGACAGAAAGGTGATTCCTGTTAAACTTTTGGAGGATGTGAATCGATGGGAGTACGTTGATTTGCCCTTTTTGAGGGTTGAAGAGCTAGCTAGACCCGGTGTTGATAATGGGTTGGTAGAGCAGAAGAGGATATCGGACGATGGGCTACCCGTTTTGGCCCCCTTTCAGTTGGCTGGTCCCATGGAGCTCTGGATTCGGGATGCCAAGGATATACGCATCTCCCTGCCGGTCAGTTTTAATTTGTTTTTCCCTTTTTATAACAAAAATTCTCTTCTTCTAAGTTTTGTAGTTAGTTTTTATCATGGCAATAGTAATTATCAGTTCTAGTAATCATGCATATGTCAGAATTATGGAAATTCTTATCAGAACCTATAGAAACAAGGCATTGAATTAGGTACATATATTTTGGTTTTGCCTTGTGAATTTAGATTTTTCTCAATTCTGGGTTGTTGCCCTTTTAGCTTTGAGGTCTCTCATATGATTTCTTGTGAAATTAGATTTTTCTCAGTTTTGGGTTGTTACCCTTTTTGCTGTGAGGTCTCTCATATGACTTTTTGAAGTCTAGTTGTTGATGTTGTTGTTGGTTTGTTTTGATTGTGCAGCATGATGTGGATGCTGGTGTGTTGAAGAAGGTAATATTAGCAGATGGTGCTGTGGTAACTGTCACGGGTGCGAGATCAGTTAGCCTGCGCCATCCTATTGATCTTCCATTACCTCTCAATCGAACTCATAACGGATTTGCGTCTGGCCTTATGGTCCTGTTCGAGCAACTTCATCATGCTTCTCGTAGTCAAGATGCTCCTCTCCTCTCCCTCCGTATTGTAGGCCCGACCTCTCTTACTGTTCCATCATCGGCAACTCCAAATAACAAGTTGAAGCTTAAAAGACTTGCACCTGGCTTTGTGGAACTATCCTCCATGTCTAAAACTAAGGCCATGAATGGTCTTTCCACTATTATTCCACAAGAAGAAACTGCAACAGTATTAACCCCAAAGCACTTTGCTACAATGTGGCCTCTTGCTTCAATCAATGGTTCCAATGCTAATTTGGTTGGTTTTGAGACACTCCTATCATCTTTGCTGGGGCCAAAAGCAAACAAGAAAGGTTCCTTCAAGTTATTGAAAGCTGATGTGTCAGCTCAAACATTTGTGAAGATTGGTTTCGGAGTGGAGAAGAAGTTGAAACAAGGAGATGGGTTTGATTTGGAGGGTTTTCCCGAGTGGAGGACAAAGCCTGAGAGGGTGAGTATGCATTTTGAGGTGTTGGCCAAGGTTGAAGGTGAGAAAGTTATTCCAGAGAGAGTGGTGCAGGTTAACCCGGTGGATATCGAGGACACGGTGGCACCCAATGTGGTGACAGGGAACATAACCATGTCATCCATTCCTGTTGTTTACACACCTTCCAATCCCTTCACCTTGTAAATTGTTATAGAGGGAAAAGGGCTAAAATTTTGCGTAGTTAAAAAGAAACTGTAAAGAAGAGGAATGAATCAATACTTATTATTTTTTTGGCTTGGAAAATCTATGAGAATTGTAAATCATTATAAATTTGTTTATCTAATGGAGTTGAAGATGACTTTATTGCCATCCATCGAGCTCTTCACTCCTATGATTAGTTGACCTGGTGTGTTGGGCGGCAATTCTTTTGATAGTGCTGTGAATTCAATGAACAACTGAATATTGGTGGTATCATGTGATGAGTGCAAGGTAGGTATGGAGTTTAGGTTAAATTGAGGCCTGCCCTGCAATTCTATTTTATTTCCATGAGAGAAGAAATTCATCCACATTAGAGAACTCTCAAATAACGGACCCCCACAAACTCCCTCTAATCTCATGGTTCCTGGATTTTTCTAAATCTAGTGATGCCTTTCAACAAAATTATTAGGGTTTATGCTGTTCTACTAAATCTTCTTCCAATCCAGAATAATGTCCATTAGTACTCAACAATTAAAGTTTCATCACAACTAAAATTAGTTACATCATTAAAATTATTAACTGTTTTTTTAAATCACATTAGCCCCTAACAGTGACATCTGTTGCACACATTGGTTCATATGTTAACTTTGTTAATTTTTTAACAATTGGGTGATGTGACCAAACATGGAAGTGACACATGGACAAACAGGGATTGATGTGTCTTCCTCTTTAATTATATATTAAGTTAAAAAAATATAAACAATTTTTAAAAAGATATAAGAAATAAATGTAAATTATAAAATTCAAAAAATTGAATATGTGTAATGCAAAAATAAGAATAGTTAATAAAAAATTACAGATTTTTTTTTTAAATGTTGATTGAGTCTTAACTCGATTGGCATAGACATTGTAGCAAATATAAGAAGACGTGGGTTTGAGTGCGTTGAAACGCATTATCCTCCTATTTATGAGTTGGGGAAGGGCTATGCATAGTTTTAGGCATTGTCAAAAATATTTTTACTGTTTATTTATTTTCCAAAATATTTTTGTATTTTTTTATCATTTTAACTATTTTTTATTTGCATGTTTTGAATGGTTTTTATATATATTTTATTTTTTAGAATTTATATATATTTCCTATATATTCTAAAATTTATACATTTTTTAAAAAATGTAAGGTTTTTCTTATAGTTTTTAGAATAAATAAAGAGGAAGACATGTGTCGTTTTCTTTTTTGTTTGTATGTCATATCCTAATTTGACCGCATCATCCAAATATTAAAAAACTAATGGTGTTAACCATAAGGAACAATTTGTGTAACGGATGCCAATCTTAGGGACTAATGTCAATAAAAAAAGTCTAGGGGCTAATTTGAGAAAAGTTGTCAAGTTCAGGGCCAATCTATGTAATAAACCTTTTTAAGCTTGCAATCTTAAGGTTAGTGTTCTTTTATTTCTAGTTAAATATGTCATAAGTCCCTGTACTCTTTGTGAATTTAGAATTTAGTCCATGTACTTTTATTTTTAGGAATTTAGTTCCTCAACTTTTCAAATTTCAAAATTCAAGTCTAGTTGTTAATATCGTTAAAATTCTTTTGTTAAATTCAGGTTCATTACAATGCCATTTTTACATGGCAACCATGTGAGTATTTTTTATTTCAAAATGTCATACCAATCAATTTAACAAAAAAATTCAATAGCGTTAACAATTTGACTTGAACTTAGAAATTTGATTAGTAGACAGATTAAAATTCTAAAAATAAATGTACATAGACTAAATTCTAAATTTTTGAAGAGTTCATGGACTTATGTTACTTAAAACTAGAAGTTTTCTTAAGAAAAATGAGAGGAACTCTCTCAAATGAGGAAAAGGAGGTGCTTGAGAAATCAAATAGGAAAATGGATGATACATTAGGCAATGTGAAGGAAGATGGGTCATGTAGGAAGAAATTGTAACGACCCGGCTTTTTTCGGTGTCGAAAAATGCGGTTTCGGAACCCCATTTCGAAATCAAATAGGAAAATAGATGATACTCTAGGCAATGCAAAGGAAGATGGGTCATGTAAGAAGAAATTGTAATGACCCAACTTTTGTCGGTGTCGAGAAATGTGATTTCAGAACTCTATTTTCATAAACTGAGTCCGTAAAAGTAAAATAAGAATAATTACGGAGTTAGTAGGAAAATATATTAAAGATCGGTTAACTAATTTAATTGAGAAAATCGTTAATTAACCCTCAAAGACTAAATTGTAAAAGTCTAATCGCTATTGAGTTTTAATTCAAAAAAACTACTTAGAGACCTAATAGCAATAACCCAAATGACCAAAATGGTTATTAAACCATTTTTAAATATGAGATGGTGGAAAATGATGATGAATTGTATTTATTCTTAATTATAATTAAAGATGTATATACATATATCATTAATCATAGTTAATTAAGTTAAACTAAGGATTAAACTAAGTATAAATATAAACCTAAGTGGGAGATGCCAACATTGTCCTATTCTTCCTCAAGCCTCAACCATCCAAACCAAGAAGAAAAGAAGAAAAATCTTATTTTCCATTTTAATTTTGGTTCAAAATTTGCTAGGGTAATCAAGTTTTTTCTTAAAATTTTTATAGATTATTGAACACAAGAGCTTGATTTAGCTAGTCCATGTCAATTTCTTCAATTTTTAGATGTTTAAGAAGTTTATATTAGAGTAAATGCAATGTGATAAATGAAAGCATGTAAAAGACCATGTGAACTGGTTTATGCGAGCCTGAGGGTCGATATGGTTATGAAGGAATTAATAGATTCAAGTAAGAAATGAGATAATGAAATGAGTAAATGGTATGTTAAGAAATGAAAGTGAATATGACTTGTTAGAAAGCTCGATATGATATGTTTATATGAAATTCTCAAATGAGATAGCGCATAAATTTGGTATATGAGACATGAATAGGTGAATTGAAATGGTTGAAATTTGATCATGTATTGATTATATCCTTATCATGTTAATGTTTTTGTGTTATTGACTTGAATTATGAAAGTACTTGAGTTTTATCGCTCAACGTACAATTTGTTTATTCCATGCGTAGGTTTCCATAGATCTCGAAGTTCTTAAAGTTTGCATAGTTTTTTTTATGTTTCATTAAACGACATGTATCTAAAGTTGAGTTGGTTTTATATTACAAGTTGTCATTTTGGTATCTTGAATAGAAATTGTTAACTTAAACATGAGTCGGAGCTATGTGTAAAGAATAGAGTTTGAAATGTTCTTTACTTACCAAGTTAATGAAGGATGTTTAGTTTTGAATGAACGTATATAAGAAATTGATTTATGCATTAGGTTGGTTAAAGGTATTGTAATTCCATCAAGTGACATCGCCACTACAGACCCTTATCGTCATGACGTGAACATACCAATAAGTGGTGTTGCGACCACAATTCTCTAACGTTGCGACGTAAGTTCCCTTACCGTTGCGACACTAACCCGGTACAAAAATTTTTACATTTTAGTCCTCAATCAACCTCAGTTTTTTGTAAGAGCTTTCGTAAGCTCGTTTAAAACTTGTATTTGATTAAATAATATAGTGTAATTAAGTATTGATCATAATGACTTGTATAAACAATTTAATTATTATGTAAATGAAATTATAGTTGCTCCGACAATGAATGTGACATCTCGTATCTTAGACTTGACGATCGAGCCAGATGTGCGGTGTTACAGAAAGTGTCATACAAATATTTATTACTTAGTTACGGTTACGAGGAACAACTGATTGAATGTGAGAAGGGATAAGATACAATTGGCATGCCAATAAGGTTAATTACGTGTTGTATGGGATATGTGTAAATGATGATACGGAGTAAAAGATTGTACAGGAATATCCCTAATTATACCATAATTCAACATTTATTGCGGATTACCAAATTATGTCTCCACGGAGACTTCGGCTTGGTGGAGGGATGTATTGTTATTTGATATATGTACCTATAGGCTTTGCAACTCCGTGCTTTGGTGTGTTGTAGTTACTGTTCTGATGAGTAATCTGGTGTGGTGTAATTACCCGCGTATCCGTATCTATTCATTATAGTTCATTGGGCTAAACGGTTAATGAAAAAGGGAAATGACAAAAATAGTGATATGTGTTTGATTAGAAATGTTTACATATGATTGGAATGTTGTAAATGGTATATAATTGATGATTTTGATTAAATGGTACTGAATTGAATTGTATGTACAAATTGAATGTTATATGATTTGGTATTTGATAAACTCACTTTATTTTTGTGAAACATTGTAACAGAAAAAATTGTATAGTTAGCCAGTTCAATATGTTAATTGTGAATTGAGGTAGGTTTTCTGTTTTAAAAGCTATGAACTTACTAAACATTCAAAATGCTTACTCTTTTTTATTTTTTGTTCTATAGTGATAATTTTACGGAACGCGTCGATCAAATCACCTCGGATCTCACACTATCCAACCTTCGATTTGGTAGTCTTTTAATCATTCTAGACTCGATTATGTGGCATGTACATAGGAGTTGTTATATTTATGTGTTCATCTTGAAAGATGATGATTTTGGACCTTGAATGTTGTTTAATTTGAATGGTTATATGTTGTGTATAAAAGTGTGCATTTTGTAAATGTGTTAATCTATAGTTGAAGTATTTGAGTAACAAAGTTGGCAATGAAATGCTTGAGTTCATGGTGAATGTGAATGGTACTAAATGTTTGAGCAATTGGTGAATTGTATAGGTTGATGTGTTTGGCAAGGTACTTAGTTAATGTCTAATGGTTTGATTGAACTTGGAAATGGTTAATAGTATGTTTGGTTAATAGGTGAAATTGGTAAGTATTGAATTGTGCATAGTCCAATTGGCATGAAATGTATAGATAAAAGTTGCAAGTTTGATTTCCATTTGGGGCATATTAGTATAGTTGATTGGTTTTGGTTGAACTGTGGTTGTTGGTATGTTTTAAAGTTGGTTATTTGCAGGTTTGATGAGTGCCTACAAGCACCATTTGGATTGAATTTGTTTTGAGTGTGAAAAGGGTACCAAAGTGCATTATTCTTGACCTTCTGGAAAAAAGGCATTAATACCATGGACTAAGGTATCAGTACTTTACCAAATTGTCATGTTTTAAAAATGACATAATGTTAATTTGGTACTGATACCGGTATAAAGTATCGATATTTATTCTTAAGGATCAATGTTATATAAAGGTATTGATACAAATTGACTTGTATTCAAATTTTGAAAAATGGCAAAATGCAAAAACAATATCGATTCTGAATTTGGTATCGATACTTCTTAACAAGGGTATCGTCACCTTATTCCAAGTAGCGATACTTGTAAATTTTACTTTGAATTTTGAAACATAGAAGTTGAAATTGGTATCAATACATGGAGTGGGTATTGATACTTATTGTCAAAAATTTTGGAAAGTTTTTAATATGGTCCTTCTTCATACGCAGGTCAACTTGGGAGCTCTCATAAGCTTGATTGAGTCTTGGTTTTATTTGTAAATCATATTGTACATTGAATTATGAAATGAATAGGTGTTTAAATAAATTAATTGTTATGAATTGTGTGTGATTTGCTCTGGTAATAGTAGTAGTATTCCTTAACTTGGGTCTGGCTACCGGACTGGGCGAGGGGTGTTACAGTTTTTTTCTTAGAATATAAATAAAAAATTTTCACTTCTTCTTAGCTGAGATGAGCATACAATAGCGTATTCTTAGACACTAGAAACATTTAACTAGAAAAAAAAGTATCCCTCTCTAAACTCTCCCAAACTTTAGCAAGATGATGCCTTAGGCAAACTAAATCTAAGATTTGGTAGAAAATAAAGAGGAATACTAAAAAAAAGAATAAAATCATGTATTTTAAGACAATAAAAATAGGATATTCATCTTAAATTGGGGTTTCTAGGGATAATAATCAATAAAGTAGGCTTGAAAAGCTCAAACAGTCCAACAAAGTTGCCTAAATCCTCTTTAAATCACTAAGCCTCCTAGAATTTCCCCTCAAGCGGATTATCAAGCCAATTCTAAATACTTAAACCTTCATGCATGCTTAGATTTCTCTGTCGCGTGTGAAATAATATACGAATTGTGCAAGTATACACGTCGAATCAAGTAATATAGTGATGAGTAAGTGTCGTTCCCATGAGGATTGGATTGAGGCATAAAAGTGGTCAAGTTATTATAATAAAATACAATTAATGCTATGGTAAAGCTATGGTAAGTATGCAGTGGCAATTAAAAAATAGTGATATATGCAATATGTGGAATTAATGAATACTTGGAAATGCTATGGCAAAGCGAGAGTAGAAATGTACTGGCAATTTTGAGAATTACTATGGGAACATATGTAAATGAACAAATAAATAACTAAGAATGATATGGTAAAGATACAACGGCAAAGAAAAAAGGATATATGATGTTGTTTTGGAAGGTCGGAATTACTAAGAACCTACCCTTACTGTCAATAATGCCTCGGCAAAATCATACTCAGTTTACTGCTCAGAAGAGTTCTAAAATGGTCTGCTTCTTTCGAGAGCAAAAACCTCAAGTTACATTACTCGTTTCTATAGGCCTTAATATGGTACCCTGTATTGTTTTCCTTCTGTATGAATGTTGCTCTATGTCTAGAGTTTACTGCAAGTATTAGTCGAGTACTTGCTCATATCATTCAATATCAATCCAATTAATCCAACCTTTTCAGAATTAGATTTAGTTTATGGGTATGCTGAACAATCATCTATGTTTAGGGATTACATGCATACAATTTAGAAATAAAACAATTGAATGAAATAGTAAATTGATTCGAATTTATGCTTCAATCATTAAAGAAAATAAAAGTTTCATCATGTAATCCCAACCCGATGAAATTTAGCTCATGGGTTGGCACATAAAATTCAAAACCAAAATAACATCCAACATCATTTTCATCATTAAATTCATGAAAGAAAAATGTAAGAAATATAGAAGACTTCAGGAAGACAACTTTTGGTGTGTCCAGTTCACACTCCAGCAGCACAATATCCTGCGATGGCTAAGAGGGACTGCTTTCGTCTTCCTCTTTCTGTCTCTACTCAGTCGCTAC
Source organism: Gossypium hirsutum (assembly GCF_007990345.1). NCBI lineage: Eukaryota > Viridiplantae > Streptophyta > Magnoliopsida > Malvales > Malvaceae > Gossypium > Gossypium hirsutum. The sequence goes on from NC_053448.1 coordinate 6,139,573, forward strand.
CCTCTATCTTTGCCTAAGGCTCTCATTCTTGTTCGTTGTTTAGGTTTTCCTCATTTGGCTTTTTATAGCTTTTTCCTTAGGGTAAATCCAACAACCCATGTTTATCTTCTCCTCTTTTTAAATTATTTTTTGAACAACCCAAGATTATCTTTTCCTCTTTTTTAGGTAGATTTTTCTGGTACAAGTACAGTTGGACTGAAACTGGTATGCATTAGGTGTTGACTTAGTCTTACTGAAATTGTCACGACATTCGTACTGAAAAAATGTCCAACCTTTTGCCTTGGTAAACCTTTACTTCTTTATTTCTCATTCCTCAACCTACACCTACCAAACCACCAAACACAACCTTACCACAAGTAATTAAAAGTACCTAATAATTAAACACAATCCAAACTTCTAATGAAATGATGAAAATACGAATAAAATGTCCTAAAATGTAACTAAATGTACCTAAGTACAATCAATTAGTTAGGTCTAAAGGCATGAAATATAAGTCTTTTCAAGAATTATCACTCTTTGGGAAATTAAAATTTCATGGTTGAACTATGTGCATTTACTGAGGTTCACATTCGCACCACAATTCAGTTAGCATAAAAAACTTCAAGTATTAAAGGCTTAGTCCTACACAACAGTTATCATTATTATGCATTTTTTTTATCAATAAGCTCCCTCATTGAAACAAAACCAAAGTAAAAAGTCGATTACATTACAACCTAGACGTTATGTAAACATAATAATCTTAAAACAACATCCTAGACCTAAGAAAATAAGAAAGATTAAAACATAAAATAGCAACTTAAACATACTCCCCAACCAAACTTAAAGAAAAAAATCCTTATTGTTACAAAAATCAAAATTAGTAAAAGAAATATTAAAAAAAACAACAAACAAATACTAAATAAAAACAATGAAATAACTAAAAATAAGGAAAGAGAAAAAGAAAACAACCTCCACTTTTATCGATGACTATTGTTGTTGGTGTTGGTGTCGGGCTCTTCTTGTTCTTCTCTAGTAGTAGGGTTCCATGGTTCAAGTAAATGCTTCGGAAAGTGAGGTAAGAAAACAAAGGGCCATCTATCGAACCGATAATACCCATCTAAGAAGCAATAATACTCTCGCCCAACAAGTCTGTCCAACATCTAATCAATGAAAAGAAACAGGAAATGACCTTTCCTGGTCCTGGTGGCCTTATTTAACTTACTGTAGTTCATGTAAACCCTCCAATTTGTGACAGTTCTAGTAGAAATCAACATATAGTCATCATTTTGTATTACTGTAATTCCATCTTTTTTCAATACACATTGAACAGGGCTCACCCAAGAACTGTCAAAGACGGGATAAATGATTCCAGCATTTAACCATTTAATGATATTTTTCTTTACCACCTCCTTCATAATTGGATTCAATCTCCTCTACCCTTCGATAGACCCCTTTTCACTGTCTTTTAGCAATATCTTGTGCATACACAAAGAATGATTAATACCTCAAATATATGCAATAGTCCACTCGGTAGCCTTCTTCAGCCTTTTCAAAATCACAAGTAACTTTGCTTCTTGGTCTTATTGTTGGAAAATCAGGTTTAAAAAATGCAATGGAAAAAAGTTTAAGGGAAAAACCAGAGTTTTAATTCTTTTTCCAAAAACAAGAACTTCGTTGTGATATCTAAAGTAATAAACATTTAATCAAAATTGTACCTTTTTTTTTCATCTAGGATGAATGCTTTGACCGAGTAGTCTTCTCCATTATCCTCAAGCTCACGTCTATCGAGTGTGGGCTCGCTTCGAATTAGAAAATTTTTCACAAAAATTACCAATGAGACAATTTTGCAATTTCTCTAAACTTCTAAGCTAAATTGTAAATAAGAAAAATATCTCTAGAAATATTTTGAAATAATTTCTTTAGAGAATTTTCTCTCTATAACTTTCTCTTGAATTCAAGTGTGTGAAAATAATGACCCGTGACTCTCTTTATATAGGGAGAGTTTAAAAAGTTCAACTATGATTAAACTTAATCATTTTAATATTAATATGAGTATTATATTAAATATAATATTAAATCTATTAAATTAATAGAATATTTATCTATAAGATAAATATTAAATAAAATTTAATATTAAATCTATTAAAATAATATTATTTTTGAAACAATTAATCTGAAATTAAATTATATGGTAGAGTCCCAGTATGAGTGTGATTCCTCTACTACTCAATCGCCGAAGGACCACCTGTCGGCCACCAGAATGTCGCTAGCACCGTTATGTCCTGTGGTGCAATCCCAGGTGCGACACCCTTATGGCACCCCAAGCCGGTTTGGCTGTTGCCAGTTTGGTCCAGCCCAGTGATGGCCCGATCATTTCGGTCCTTCCATTGGTTGGACGGTTAACCCGGTTTCACATACCAGGCTGGATTTGACTAGATTTAATATTAAATTAAATTAATAAAATACTATCAAGATAAGTATTAAATTAAATTTAATATTAAATCTATTAAAATAATATTATTTTTGGAATAGTTAATCTGAAATCAAATTATCCGGTAGAGCGCTAGTAGAAGTGTGATTCCTCCATTGCTCAACTATCGAAGGACCACCCGTCGACCATCGGAATGTCGTCGTCGCTGCTGGCACCATTGTGTCCTGTGGTGCCATCATAGGTGCGACACCCTTACGACACCCCGAGCTAGTTTGACTGTTGCCAGTTTAATCCAGGCTAGTGACGGTCTGACCGGTCCGGTCCTGCCATCGATTGGGCCGTTAGTCCAGTTTTACATACCAGGCCTGGTTCAACCAATTTTTGGGTTCTCGGACCCAATTTTCGATCTCAGGTCTAATTTTCAGGTTCAATTACCCATTAGGCCAATTGTTTAACTTGAAATTAAATTTTAAAAATATCATATTAATTTTAATTAATTTGATTAATTTAATTTTACTTGATCAAAATTAATTTTCTAAAAAATTATTAAGACTTTCCAAATTATTTTTTAAGAATATTCTTTAATCAAATTCTCTAGTTGAACAATTCTCACAACCGTCCAATTTAATTTCGTATTGAATAAATCGACTTAATTAAATTATTTTTGAAGTCCTATAATTTTCTTCTAATTCAAATGTAGTCCGATTGAGCTTTTGTTGAGTGAACAGAGGGACCAATCAGACCTATACAATTAGGCTCGAGTAATTGCAATTATGTCTAGAAGCATCATTTTGATAATTCACAATTTACTTAATCATGAAGTCAGTCCACAAGAAGTACCACGAATGGAAACTCCTTATTGTATACTTTCAACAAAAGCAATTCATCCAACTACTTTGTCGAATGGCCTTGTTATGTGTGTGTTACCCTCATGATATTAATGATTCATTTGAGTTAAATCCGTTCACTCAATACAATCCTATTTTATCTCATTGTCACCATTGTGTCTTCTTAATAATTAATATTATCACTGTCAACAAATGATTGTGATAAATTTCTTGTTCGAGAACAAGCAACCCGTGACCACGTTCCATATTTATCAATCCACACAATGCCAATGAGAGGATATCGTTAACTCTTTAATCAAGCTATGAATTCCACTGTTTTTAGTAAATCCATGTCAAACACAAGCAATGTACCTAACATATCTGCTATGGGCTCGATCATTTTTAGAGTTATGCCTCTACTTATATCAAAACACATGAGTTACATACGCATGGTCAGTGACTAACTCAGGATTTAGGTAAATCACACATTAAACGTCACAAGTGAACTAATTCACAAACAGATTCAAAATTAATTCATCATGGGTCTAGTCCAATGTATCATTATTCTAATGAATACATCTATGTCTCTACTTGTGGAGTCAACTGCTCCGATAACCAAGACTAGTCTTCTCCCCAATTGGAATTATAGACGACATAATAATCCTTCTAAGTATTTGAATCAAATGCTCACTTTGATTATTTTACAAGATTACAGACTCGTTTAGATTATCTGCTGATGTAAGTCGTCTTTCTCGCAATATAAACATTATTACAGTGCCACTTATCATCAGTTTGAACTTAGACAATCAATGAGCTAATATTTATTTGTCACAATTTCTCTATGCCTGCAAAATATGAAAGAAAGAAACACAAAAGATATAATAGTGAAATGTGAAATTAACTTTATGTATTTATTCATCGTTCAATTATAGAAAAAATAATTACATGTTTACTACAATATTGGCACATTTCCCAATATTTCTGTCAACTCTATTGAAATATTGACAGGTAAAGTAGAATATGAACTCAAATATGCATATCTCAAATAAGAAGGAAAAACCTTTAATTCCAATTCATGTGGTTCTTCAACTAATGCTTTTGGTGCATTGAACTCTCAAGATGACAACTCTAATTAATCAAACCAAGCTATTGTTCTGAATCTCTTCGAATTAGCTTCCAATAAAGCTAGATTCTCATCTTCATCATCTTTATGTAGAGAATCAAATAACAAGAGATGTTCCAAAGGATCATCAAAAGAATTATGTTCCAACTCTGTAGAAACCAAATAATCTACCATTGAAATAACAAAGCATTCTTCAACCTCATTAGGGAATTTCATAACCTTGAAGACATTAAAAATTTCATTGTCATCGTGGACCCTCATGGCTAGTTCACCCTTTTACACATCAATCAAGGTTATACAAATTGAAAGGAACGACCTTCCTAAAATATTAGGTACCTCTCAATCTGTTTCATAATCTAACACAATAAAATCAACGGGAAATATGAACTTATCAACCCAGATCAACACATCTTCAATGTTCCCATCAGGATGAGCAATAGATTTGTCTGCCAATTGAAGAGTAACTATAGTAGGTCTGACTTCACCAATCCCCAATTGCTTGAAAATTGACTTTAGCATCAATTTTGTTCTCGCACCCAAATCGCACAAGGCCATCCCACAATAAGAATCTTTAATATTGTATGGAATGGTGAAACTCTTTGGATCTTTCATCTTAGGTGGCAACTTGTCCTGCAAAAATGAGTTGCACTCTTTAGTTAGAGCTATGGCTTCAAATTCCCCTAACATTCTCTTAGAAAGAATAGCCTTTTTAAATTTCACATAGTTGGGCATTTGCTCAAGGGCTTCCACAAATGGAATGTTGATATGAAGCTGTTTTAATACATCCAAAAACTTCTTAAATTGAGTACATTGCTTCTGCTTCTGAAATCGTTGAAGAAATGATTGCTGCTGAATTTTCAATCTGTTAGGATGACTTTGCTGCGACAATATTGCAACATTTGGAGGAGGTGTAAATTTCATTATATTATTTCGTGGATTCAAATTTGGATTTTTGCAGGTTCAAATATTCGACGTATGATTGAAAATATAAAATTTGGATTTTTTGCAGATTCAAATATTTAACGGATAATAGTATTTAATTTGAATTCGGATTTAGATCGTAATACTCGAATAATTTGTTGATTTAGATTTTTAGACAGATTTGCGGATTCGAATTCAGATTCAGATAATCTAAAAGTTTTAGATATTCGGCTCGTTGCCATTCCTAGACATCCCCTTGGCCTTGGCTACTAATGTTGAAGCGAAGTTATGGGCTATTAAAGATGGATTGTCCTCGCATGGCAAGTAAACTTTAATAACATTGTTATTGAAAGTGATTCTGAAATTGCCCTTAAACTTATTGAAAATGAAAATGCTAATAATATTGCTCTTTCTACTCTTGTTAATGATTACAGGTGCCTCTTGCTTAAATTTGCTGTGGTCACTCTTAATCTTACTTTCAAGGAAGGGAACCAATGTGCAGATAAACTAGCTTGCTTGGGGAGCAGCTTTCAACAGGATTATTCTGACACCTTTTCTAACTGCAATCTTTTGTGTATCATGATTGTATTGAGACTTTAATGAAATCTATGTCTATAATCATACTTTATATCCAACCTTATTTTGATTTTTAATATATTTATGCTCTTTTTCTCATAAAAAAATGGTTTAAAAGTAGTTGAATCTGCTTTCATAGACTTCTAAACTACCATGGGATTGTCAATGGATGTAATTTAGGCCTAAAAACGATTGTTCCCTCATTTTGATAAAATGGAGCTATTATTTCAAAATGCAAGAATTTTAGGATTCTAGTTTAACACAAATCAGATAAAGGCAAAATGGTCGATTTTATCTGCCTAGGAATCTAATTCCAAGGCCCAATGCGATGCTTATCAGTTAGCCTAAGAAGCATCCTCCTTATGCCACCACTATCCCGAAAGTAAGAATGAGATTAGGGTTTAAATTTGCCTCAAAATCAAACACTTTCTTCACTCATTCCTCGCTACCACCCGCATTTCCTCCTTCCTTTCCCTACTTCCCTTCACTTTCCAAAAATTTCACATTCTCAGGTCCCCTCTTTGCTCTCTTTTATTAACTTTTTTTAATGAAAATAGGTAACTTCTCTTTTTTCATTCATTTGTGGATATGGGTATGCTGAAATTTGTTTGCTTTGACTCTCTCCAGGGAAAAAGAAGTTATCTTTGTGGGTGCAAAGGGTCGGATATAAGACTGAGACTCAGTTAAGTGATAAAATGGAGTCAGGGAACCCAACTGAACAACTTATCAGGAATCTTTATCCACCTATTGAGCCTTATAGCACAGGTTTTCTCAAGGTTTCTGATGTTCACACAATCTACTGGGAGCAGTCAGGAAACCCAGATGGCCATGTCAGTACCCATTCCCTGTCTCAATCATTTAGGATGGAATGGGGATTTTCTATTTTTGGTATCTTGTTTTTGTTATCTGTTCTGTTCATATTTTGCAGCCAGTCGTGTTTCTTCATGGGGGACCTGGAGGAGGAACATCACCTAGTAACCGAAGGTTCTTTGATCCTGAATTTTATAGGATCATTTTATTTGATCAGGTAACTCTTTGTTCCTTCATGTTCAAATCTCTAAAAAAGTTTCATATTTTAACCACTAATAAGATATGAGTTCTGCTCCAGCGTGGTGCTGGAAAGAGTACTCCCCATGCTTGCTTGGAAAATAACACCACTTGGGATCTTATTGATGACATTGAAAAGCTAAGAGAACACTTGAAAATTCCAGAATGGCAGGTACTGATATCTTGTTTTTAGTTGCTTAACCAATGTCAGGTTTATTGGCAGTTATAGGCAAGTTAAGTACATTGTTTTATCTGCTTTCTGCTTATTCAGGTCTTTGGTGGCTCTTGGGGAAGTACACTTGCTCTTGCTTACAGTGAATCACATCCTGACAAGGTACATCATTTTGCTGGTTGAAACTCCTCATACATACAATCAGGTCATCAGCACTTCCCATAATTCCCCCCTTTTAGTTTGAATTGATGGTCTCTCTCGTTTGTTTTTAAGGTTACTGGCTTGGTCCTAAGAGGGATATTCCTTTTACGGAAGAAAGAGATCGATTGGTTTTATGAAGGTGGTGCTGCTGCTATTTATCCTGATGGTATGTGTTCCATACTTCCATTCTATATGTTAAAAATAGTTGTTCTAATGCTGTAAGATAAGTTCTTATTTTTCCCAATATATTTTGATTTCAAGATGCATGAAAAGATGTTTGATTTGTAACATTTTAGTGATTTTGAATGATTTAAACCCATTTTTATGTGTATTGTGGTGAGACTATTTTGTTTTATATCTGTACTTATGAATGCTGATCAAGATGTGCAAACATTTCTTCAAAATATGCAGCTTGGGAACCGTTTAGAGATCTTATTCCAGAAAAGGAGAGGGAGAGTTTTATTACTGCTTACCACAGGAGACTGAATTCTGAGGATTTGGAAATACAAGTAAGAGGAATCATCTGGTTTTGGATACACTGCTTTCCTTCCTCTACCCTTCTTGTTTATTGAACCTACGACTTGTGAGCTTGCGGTGGTTTTTTTTTTCTTTCTATTATATGTAAAAAATGGTTAAATGTTTTTTCTGTTAACTCTCTGGTTAATTTCTTAGTATGCAGCTGCTAGGGCATGGACCAAATGGGAAATGATGACTGCCCATCTTCTACCAAATGATGAAAACATCAAGAGAGGGGATGATGATTATTTTTCACTGGTGAGTTTTATGCCCGAGAAGACCTACTGTTCGACATAGAGCTAGAAATAATAGAATAGTTTAAACAAGATGCTGAAGTTTTACTGCAATTTTGATAAATTTGTCTCTTCGTTGTTTGTGTCTAGGCTTTTGCAAGGATTGAGAACCACTACTTTGTGAATAAAGGATTCTTTCCTTCCGATTCGTTCTTGTTAGACAATGTTGACAAAATAAGGCATATTAACACTACAATTGTACAGGTATGTAAACGTTTACCTCCCAGACAATGCAGGCAACCTTGCTGCTTCTTCATAAGACATTTTAACATAAGAGTCTTACAAATATATTGCATTTTCTAAAAGTTTATGAACATGTGTAATCTGGTACCCCTTGAACCATTTTGAACAGGGAAGATATGATGTTTGCTGTCCCATGATGTCTGCTTGGGATCTCCACAAAGCATTTCCAGAGGCGGATTTTAAGGTAAGATCTAAATTATCTGTTGAATATGATGCTGCGGCCTATAATCACATCAAGATTTGATGCTTTTGGTTTATCTTGTTCAGTCTGCATTTGCATGAATCACTCAACCATGGAGACTAATTTACGACTCCTTATAACCGTTTTGCGTAATGAAAAAAAAAACTTTATTATCACAGGTTGTTCCAAATGCGGGGCATTCAGCCAACGAACCAGGAATAGCTGCTGAACTTGTGGCTGCAAACGAGAAGCTGAAAAGCCTTGCCAAGAAGAACAAACCTTGAAATTTGAAAGCTAAGTCTACATGTTGATTTGCCTTACAAACACAAGCAGTTTGATAATCATTTGAAGAGAATTTGGTTTAAACTTAGAACTGTTGAATCCATGTGCTTTTATAGGTATACATATGCATATATTGAGAAAAATGTAGGACACGAGAGAAATAAACCTGGAAATAAAAAACAATATCACCTTTTCACATAAAGTTTGTATTACTGTATATATATATTTTCATCATTATCTAAAACTTGGAAAATATATGTCATGAGTCCTCGTAATGATGATCCGTCTCGTCAAAGATCTCCTCCTGCTCAAGCTCACATATAAGAGTCAAGTGTTGAGAAAATTGATATTAGAAACTTGTTAAATAGGGTCAGAGGTACCTGTAAAAGCTCTTCAATCACATCTTGCATTGTTATTATGCCGATAGCTTCTTCTGGGAGCGTTGGGAGTGGATTGTCATTTAGATGTAGGATGTCTGAATCAGTACCTTTTGTCCATTTTTTGCTCCGAGAACCACCTTTAAAAGATCTTCCTGTAGCCGGAAAGCTCTTCCACTTGAGTGAACGTTTACGTCTTAAAACTTTTTCTTTTGGATGTTTGTCGGCATCCATGTCGACTCTAACTTCTGGCAGTGGCCCTGTTTTTAAGCGAACAGATAGAGAGATTAGAGCAATAAATACCAAAATGGAAGCCATGCATAAATTAGTTCCTACGCAGCAAAGTCAAGGTATAAGCGGAAGGAAATTTGGAGAGAACTGGATATATCGATTGAGAGGTGAATACTTACTCCCATCACGGTTACTAGGAGATTCATCTGTCCTGTTGCACTGTCTTACAACGACGGCCATGTGGCTATGACCTTTCTGAAATTCATTTAATATATCATATAATGGCAATTCTTCTTGAACCCTGTAACATGCAAAAATAAATATATAGGAGCAACCAATGATTAAGGAGGTAAAGAGTGAATGAAACAAATACAGTCGGTCCATTTTTTTTTTTTTGAAATAATTTCATTGATTTACTGTAAGATACCTTGGAATCCTTCGTATAGTAACACTTTTCACAGGTACTTCATCTTCAGGGTGAATTGTCAATAAATTATTTACCTTTAAGATTAAAAGAAGTAAAGAAAGAAAGAAAAAACACCCAGAAACTTAAAAAGAATAAAGAAAAGCCCAAGGAATAAGAAAATGAGTACAAATACTAATATTCGGAATGGAACCATATTCAATATAAGGGAAAACTTATTTAGAAAAGGAGGCTGCACCGGCTATTGGATTTGTTACTATAGCTTAGTTTAGCAATGCTTTGAGACAAAAACTGCTTTCGAGATAAAAGTATTCTTAAGCAAGACGATGCCCTAAAAGTGCTTGAAAGAAGTGTTTTTCAAAAGCAGAAAATTTTAACTTTTCTCAAAAGTGTTTTTTGTCCTAAAAATGTTTCTTAAAAGCATTACTAAGCTAAGCCTATGAACGTCATAAACTAGAAAGCCCAGCATATCACAGAGCATCATCCAGTTCCAAAATCTCAAGCCAAATAGTTAAAGGGAACGTTTCGGAGAGAGAAAAGACTAGCTGAAAATAAGTACAGATTGCGCTCGACAAACTGCGTTGTAGCCAAGGAAAAATGGTTACCAAAATGAGTCCGATAATGTTTGTAGTCTGCTCGTAGTAAACTGGCACTCTGCTATGCCCTTTCTCCAAAACTAAATTCATCAAGTCCCTGTCCATAATGGTAGTTTTCCAAATGAAAAATGAAAACAGATGCCAATGCTATCATCTTTCTTTATAATTTACAGAGTAAAACCTGTCAAGTTTGGCATTAATATCAACTGCAAACGCTTCAGATATAGGAGTCATGGCATCTTTAGCTGTTTTGGCACTGAGCTCAAGTGCTCCAGCTATAATTGTCGTTTCATTATGTGTCAATTCTCCACCTTTTCCAGCCTAATTAGAGGTCCATCAAAAGGATCATAAAAGCAGAAAGTTATTATGAAAGAAGCAGATTTCTGAAGCAAGGCATTGTGATTCAAAGAGCAAAAACACTCGAATAATTTTACAGAGGCAGTTTAAGCATATACAGAAACTAACTACCGTAATAAGCTAGTGGAATGGCAGGTGAAACAAATTATCAAAAACAAACATTGATTCGATAAATGGCGACAGCCAAGTTAATTATGACTTAGTAACTGCATACCACGGTATACACAACTTATAGGGGAAAGTAAAAGCTTTTATGCAATAAGTCTCAAAATATAAAGAAGCTGTTAAGCATACCTCGTTGCCATGCAAATTTACTAGGGTTTTCAACTCAGCTCTTCGAAAAAGTGCTACATGTCCATGGCCCAGCAGCAAGTCTAGCAGCTGAAAATCACAGAAAATAATTGGTAAGAGAAAATTTGCAGGAACTTACAAGTTTGATTGCTTTTCTCACTGTTAAAAAGGCAAAAATGGTTGAATTCTTATTGTAACATCCATCACCTTACTTATTGGATAGGCAATAGGAAAACAGACCCAAACAAGAACTTGAACAAATGGAGCCACTGTCGCACCAATTGCCAAACCATATCTAGAACAAACAGATTGTGGTATTATCTGCACATACAATTAAATAACAATTAGAGCATGCATAGAGCTTGCTTCCTTTTTACCGCAGTTACATGTACTTTCATTTTCCAAGAGCAACTCTTAAGCCAGAATGGTTGGAAAACTAAGTGGCAAAAGTTGCTCAACCAAAATTATAGCAAATGGTATCTAAGTACCACGCACAAAAGTTAAACATATCACAGAATATCATGTTCAGCGTTTCAACAAGGATTGTTACTTGCGCCAAATTCAAGGGCACTTTCAATTCAAATCATGTAAGGTGGCCTAACCTCACCAAATAGAAGAATCAAGGTCACCGATATCAGGATAGCACCCCAAGCAGTAACCAAACTATCAAGGAAAATGGGAAGTGCCTGATAAAGGTAACAAAAAAGTGATATAAAATATCAACTAACATTCAGGAATACTAGAAACAGATCACACCATTGAACATATACCTCCATTGCAGCAGCATTGCATAGAAGTAGTGTACAAAGCAACAAATGCTGTTTTCTGACAACAGGCAATATCTTTGCTGTTCCAACAAGGGAATAAGTTAGCACGGCTAGCATTTAATCTGAATATTTAAGTTCAATATGCAGTATCCATAGCAATATATGACAATAATTTCATCAACAAAATGTAATCTGTAAGTCTACCCTTCAAACTTCACTGACTTTCGGCATTTCATTTTTTTTCATCCACTTGAATCATAAATTTCAATGAAGAAAAACTGAAAACTTCACATCAATCTCGCTCAAAAAGTAAAATATTCTAACATTTAATTCATGGTTCCAGTCCATCTGTTCTGGTGAATCAAATCAAAGCAAAGAATACAACTTTTCAAGTACAGATTACGTCATTTATTAATTACCATTGCCAACCCAAGGATACATTATCAACTTTTTGATTCTTTAATTCGGTTTCCTTAATTAAAAAAGAAGAAGAGGAAATGAAGAAATTACCAGCATGTCTACGATCGTTGGGAGTACCAGACATAGCAAGAACCTCAAGGTCAACAAGACTCATGGACATAAGACCCAAAGTAAGACCCGACATCAAACCCGCGAACACCACCAACAATACTATTACCAATATATGAATAAAGAAATCCGTTCCGCAACATTTGTACTCCACCGCCATTCAATTTCACTCCCCCTCCCCAAACAACCTTCCAAAGTCAAAAATTGTAAATATATATATTAAAAAAAGACCCTTGAGGTTTTGTTAGAGAAACGATGAACAGAGGCCAAAACACTCCTCCATTGTTAAACCCAAATTTGCAAGAGCTTAATAGTTTTTGGTTTTGCCGGTAAAACCACTTATTTATACAGTTGGAGAGTGGCGTGTGGGTAATAGCTTTGGGCTTTTGGACTGGAGCTGGAGTTACGAAACTCTATCTGCGGTGTCTATTTTATACAGTCGGGGGTTTTGACTTTTGAGCTGTTTCTGTGTCCATTAAAATTTTGTTTACTAAAATATCTAATGATTTGTGGGAGTTAATAATACTTTTAACATTAATGGACATTTTGGTGATATTTTAAATTAAAACTAATAAGACTACAGGAATGCAATTAGGAGTCCTCCCATGAGCTCTGATCGGATTCCATGTGGTAGTCTTATCGTCAGTTTTCATGATCGTACCACTCAATCTTCATTTCAACATCAATTTTTATTTCTATTTTAATGTTTTGACTTTAACTTCTTGTACGGTGGATTTATGTATTTGTACTCCTACTTTCAATCCTTTCTTCATAAAACGTAATCCAAAAAACATATTATTTCCTCACCTTTTTAAAACATCATAATAGTCTCTGTTCTCAATTTTTTGTTACGTTTTGATGCATCCTGTGATTTCTTTTTAACTTTTTTGACCTCTAGCTTTGTCACAAAAAGTGAACTTTTTGTGATCTTTTCTACAGCGTCGTAAATACTTTCTCTTACAGTTCATACGTGACGTTTTTTATGTTTTGCAAAAACACTGTCACCAAAAGTAAAAAAAACTGACTTTTGGTAAGTTTTGTTCAGTGAGAATAAATAAAACAAAAAATATAAATTTTAACATATTAAATAAAATAAAAATAATTAAATAATATAAATATTTTAATTCTTTAATATTGTTCACCTAAAAGAAGGTTAGATAAGACTAATTTACCTTCAAAGGCCCATTTCCAAGTATATTTATAGAAATAGGCCAATTTTTGTATTATTTACCGAAAATGTCCGATTTTGGCAAAATGCGTCCACGTAGGAGTGTTTTAAGGTGAAATTTCAGCAAAACGCGCCCCTAGGGGAGTGATTTTGCCATGTCAGCACAAAACGTGCTAACGTGGACGCACTTTGTTAACGTGACAAAATCACTCCCCAGGGGTACGTTTTGCTCCGTGTTTTTTTCCCCAACGGCTATTTTAGTTTTTGACCGTTGGGGGTTCCAACGGTAAAAAGAGAGAGTATAAAGCCCCCATCTCCTATTATTTCACACAATATTTCTTTAAATTTTGGCAAAAAACTCTCAAATTTTTCCCTAAATTTCTCAAAGCTCACAAATTTCTCTTTAAATTTCTCAAAGCTCTCTTTAATTAATTTTTTCCTTTTAATTTTTTTTTCTAAATTAGTATTATTTTTTTATAATTTAAAAAATATTTGATCGTGGCTGTGGAATTAATTCGTCTCGATCATAAACATATCTCCGTCAAATAAATGAAAATGGTAAGAGTTAATTTTATTTTTTGAATATTATTTAATATTTTTTCATTTATGTAATTTTAATTAATTTGTATTTTATAATTTTTTATAACAGTCTTTAGATCGGGTGTTACAATGTTATATTCGTAATATGTCTAGTTCTCCATCACCGTTGATAGAAATTTACTTAAGGGAAGCAGGTTTTTGGCATGTGGCCACTATAGGCCCGGGATGCAAGTTGGACCCGAAACTCATCAGCGCGTTAATAGAGAGGTGGAGACTCGAGATGCACACATTCCATCTTCCATGCGGAGAGTGTACTATCACTTTGGAGGACGTGTAGTTACAATTATTGCCTGTGGATGAGTCCACACTCACCGGGTCCGTTCAATCTGGTGATTGGGGAGCCATATGCTACGATCTTTTAGGTGTGATTTCGGATAATATTTACGGAGGTCGGATCGAGATGGGCTGGTTATGAGACACATTTCCAGAGCCGGGGAATGATTCGATTGAAGTAGAAAGAATACGATATGCTCGGGTATACATCCTTGAGATGATTAGAGGTTATTTGACGCTGGACTTGTCACGAAACCTCGTACATCTGAGGTGGCTGCTAAAACTCGTTGATTTTAGAGCAGTTGGCGAATTTAGTTGGGGTCTACCGTGATGGCAACATTGTACTGAGAGATGTGCGGGACGACGCCACCAAATAAAGCCAAAATTAGAGGTTGCCTATCACTATTACAATCATGGCTCGGTTTCGTTTTCCATTTTTACATCCTCAAATGAACCACCCATATACATTCTCACTCATAACGAGGTAAAATTTTTATTTGATTTTACAATTATTACATATATTTAAAATAAAATTGTATGCTAAACATTTATTTAATTAGGTGGAACCATCTGGCAAGTTATGTTGGAATACCTACCGCTCTTGAAAATAGACGGCTTCTATTAGACCAACGGTCAGAAGCACAAGTAAGTATTAAATAAAATATATATACATATAATAGTCGTTTCATATTTAGTATTTAGTATTATGTATTTAACTAATATTTTTATCACGTTGATATAGTTTCAATGGACACCATACGAGGATCCAGCAATTCGGGTAGTAATTCTGGATGAATTCTTTCAAAATCCGAACATTTGGCATGTTAAGATCCCATTGGCCAACTATGCTACTATTGAGATGCACTAGACGGATAGAGTGTTGCGGCAATTTGGATTCCAATAACTGATTCCCAAGGCACCTGAGGTGCTCGATAAAGAGCACAAAATCGACTTACAACAAATGAATACGAATTAGGTGGTATTCTTCTCCTAATATATCAAAATTTAGGAAAATCGATATGATTATATACCTACTCGTGAACCGATCATCGTTCCAGAGTTAGCGTACGCACCGGATTACATGCCATAATTTAGGATCCATGGCAAGCCATATTTTCCGTCAAAAGAGCAGAGGCGTTGGAAAGTCCATCTTAAACGGAACAACAGAGCCTTTTAAATCCAAGAGAAGGGATGACGGTATAGGCCCATCAACAGTGCCCACACATTCACCGGGCCCAACGCCTCAATCGACAACACTCATACCACAACCCCTTCAGATTATGTCAGGTACTTATCCTAGCACTTATATGTATCCTAACCCTTATGGGATTCAAGGAGTTCATCTCCTTGACAACACTCATACCATGGGTTGGATAAGTATCCTAGCACTTATATGTATCCTAGCACTTATACATAACCGGTGCATCTCCTTGACAACACTCATACCACAACCCCTTCAGATTAGGTCATTGTTGTTGGATGGACTGCACGAGGCATTGTCAAGGAGTTCTTCTCATTATTAATCCTCATCGCCTTATGGGATTCAAACACCTCTGCCGTGGGTGATGCAAACACCTCCACATTCTTTATTTTATCAAGGTGGGTCATCCTCCCAACACCCACAAACAGAGCAACCACAACCCCCGCTGGAGTAACCACAACCCCCGGTAGAAGCTAAAGTAAGGAGGAATCCAGCGCGCAATCATTCACCACCCCAATATGGCACTGATTTCGATCGGCACATACATTGATTTTGTGATATATTTGTACAAACTATTTTAATATTGTTTCATTTAATAAAATAAAAGTTTTTTAATATTTTAATAGTAAATTATTTGTATATTTTTAATAAAATAGAAGTTCTTTTGAATAAGGCAATAGATATAATGCAACATAATTTCATTACAACAATTATCAACTATTTTGGTTTGGACATGATCGAAATGTATGACCTGGGTTCCTATACCATCCGCACAACTTCTGTTGGTTCGTTCTTTCTCGGATATCTATATTATCACGTATTCCACTAGAGTAAGGTCGACCTTTTGGTTTGCGACGCAATTCTCTATCCGGTAACAACTTAAACGGAACAAGCGATACAGACAACCACTTACGTTCATCTAGGACCAGTAAGAATACGTGTCTCTACACATTGTACATGTATTCTATTTTGTATATTTCGTTAACATATCTCATAGGATTCAAATAGAGACTCTAACAAGCTGTAGTTACATGAGCGCATGGATAAAAAAGTGCGTCAAACGTCCCATAGACGAAAGTCCTATTTCTCAGGACAAGATATTGCCCGCCGGTAATACAATGGTTCGGTCTGTCAAAATTTGTCACACGAAACCATAGGTAGTTGTGATTGTGACACGCTGTGTGCATGGTGTTGGCCCGCGCCTTTGCATTGTTAATTTCTTGCAATAACTTTCGGAACCATACATGGCCTCCCTACTTTCAGAACCATATATGGCCTCCCTACATTTGGCCTTTATAACTCACTACTCGTTTTGGAAATAGTGCCGCAAAACGAAAATATGTCTCTCGCACAACCGAGGTTATTGGCAAATGACGCGTTCCTTTTAGAACATAATTTATGCATTTAGTCAGGTTTGTGGTCATATGACCATATTGTAGGTCGCCATCTTATGCTTGTGTCCAGTATTCGAAAGGTATTTTATAGAGGTAGTATGCACCTTGATTGGTAACTGAACGCAAAATCCCCAATATCTCATGAAAACGGTCCTTATTGATCTCGTACCCTACCAATATAAGTTGATACCAAAAATTACTTACTACTATTCTATTCAAAATAAATTGAATATTACAAACGAAATTATATTAATAGAGATTAAATACCCATGTTGGTTATTTGTCGTCGTTAAATGGTAAATCGATATTGCTCGTAGTAGTTGTACGCAACGTGCCATAGACGCAAGTCCTATTTCTCAGGACACGATATTGCCCGCCGGTAATACAATGGTTCGGTCTGTCAAAATTCGTCACACGAAACCATAGGTAGTTGCGATTGTGACACGCTGTGTGCCTGGTGTTGGCCCGCGCCTTTGCCTTGTTAATTTCTTGCAATAATTTTCGGAACCATACATGGCCTCCCTACATTTGGCCTTTATAACTCACTGCTCGTTTTGGGAATAGTGCCGCAAAACGAAAATATGTCTCTCGCACAACTGAGGTTATTGGCAAATGACGCGTTCCTTTTAGAACATAATTTATGCATTTAGTCAGGTTTGTGGTCATATGACCATATTGTAGGTCGCCATCTTGTGCTTGTGTCCAGTATTCGAAAGGTATTTTATAGAGGTAGTATGCACCTTGATTGGTAACTGAACGCAAAATCCCCAATATCTCATGAAAACGGTCCTTATTGATCTCGTACCCTACCAATATAAGTTGATACCAAAAATTACTTACTACTATTCTATTCAAAATAAATTGAATATTACAAACGAAATTATATTAATAGAGATTAAATACCCATGTTGGTTATTTGTCGTCGTTAAATGGTAAATCGATATTGCTCGTAGTAGTTGTACGCAACGTGCCATAGACGCAAGTCCTATTTCTCAGGACACGATATTGCCCGCCGGTAATACAATGATTCGGTCTGTCAAAATTCATCACACGAAACCATAGGTAGTTGCGATTGTGACACGCTGTGTGCATGGTGTTGGCCCGCGCCTTTGCCTTGTTAATTTCTTGCAATAACTTTCGGAACCATACATGGCCTCCCTACATTTGGCCTTTATAACTCACTGATCGTTTTGGGAATAGTGCCGCAAAACGAAAATAAGTCTCTCGCACAACCGAGGTTATTGGCAAATGACGCGTTCCTTTTAGAACATAATTTATGAATTTAGTCAGGTTTGTGGTCATATGACCATATTGTAGGTCGCCATCTTGTGCTTGTGTCCAGTATTCGAAAGGTATTTTATAGAGGTAGTATGCACCTTGATTGGAAACTGAACGCAAAATCCCCAATATCTCATGAAAACGGTCCTTATTGATCTCGTACCCTACCAATATAAGTTGATACCAAAAATTACTTACTACTATTCTATTCAAAATAAATTGAATATTACAAACGAAATTATATTAATAGAGATTAAATACCCATGTTGGTTATTTGTTGTCGTTAAATGATAAATCGATATTGCTCGTAGTAGTTGTACGCAACGTGCATTAGATAATAACGATAGTGTGTGTGATCCCATAGGCTTCTCTGTCGCTCAATTGCGGCTAGTATTCTAGTGCCCTAATTCGATATAATGTAAATATCAGGTTGGGGACATACATGTCTCTTTAACCTAGAAAGAAAGAAATCTCAATCATCACCTGACTCTCACGGTGTTATTGCAAACGTAATTAGGAGGATTCTCTCACAGTCACCCTGTGCCACACCTAGCAATAGCCAATGGGTATATCTACCATACATAAAGGTACCGTCAATTTGTACCAATGGCTTACAGCACACAAATGCACCCTGACATTGCTTAAAGCCCCAGAATAGACGCTTGAACACTTGGCATCCACGGAGCAATTGGTCGTTGTAGTACGCAAGGACTATTTCAAGGTCTTTTATGTAACTTGGGACGTACCTCTCCAACACCTGACACCACTACCATACCTCATTATATGAAGCGTCCCACCCACTATGCATCTTTTCCAATACCTTCTGCTTAACTATCCAAGCCTTGCAGTAAGAGGGCGTGTACCTCAATTGGCTACGAATATTGGCAATTAAGACCGACACAGAAATCTTAGGATCCGCCTTCAACATCAGTAGCATTAAGCTAGCTATCATACCTGAATCCATCTTGGGATGATCTTGTGAAACACCTGTCAACGAAGTACGTTAAATAATACAACATTAAGTAATAACATTATTATTCAAAAACCTTAAACACCCAGTGATAATGTATCGAAAACACATGTATGTGGACTTTTATACTTTTTTATCTCTCATAAGTCTGTCTTTTTCCTAAAAGAAACCATGATTTTCCATGAACATGTAACGTCTTACACCGCGCACTTGGCCTTGAACTGCATGGATTTAGATTTAACCATGTTTTAGTTAACCCCGTGATTGATGCTATAGTGTCTCAATGCACTAAGAAAACTATCCTTACTGGAAAACTCCTTACCAACTTCTAATTCACCTGAATCCAATGACGAACTTGTACGGTCACACCTTCTGTGTGATAGATCTGGAAACTTCAACACATCATCTGCCGATATATCAACATTATGTATATGGGTTGGAGGTGACTACGCCCTGAATCGCGGATCTTTTTGTTCTTCATCTGAACCCCTTTCAACGTCTTCAGGTTCGATGGAACAAGCTCCGGTTCAAAAAATAATGTAACTCCTGGACCATCGAGGCTGGGCTCCTGAAGTGGATCGACATCAGATTCATCATCCAACCCATCATACAACATACGAGGTCCATCCGTCGGTGGATGTCGTAGGGAGTACATCATCCCTTCTTGTAGACGTTTCGTAACGTCCCCAATTAGATGTAGATTGCCAACCACTAGAAGTTGATGTCATCCCCCAATACGTATTTCCAGCATCGAACATCGATCCACCGATATGCATGTCTCATCTACTAACTGAGTGTTGTGCAAGAGTTGTGTATTTCATAGTGTCACTAAACATGGGCACTTCCGTGTTCTGCCTCCCACTAACAGAGTGTCGGGTAGGGGTCGTGTATTCCTCACGAACATCAGTAGATGTTGAAGTCACAAATGTTTTATTTGGTGATGAAAATTGTACATATAACTCAAGATAGGGTGATCCACTAGCGAGATGAGTCTGCACCATCGCCTCAAAGCTACGACCACCTTTGATATCAAATGAGTCATATGTCATGGAATCAATCGAAACACAAAATCGATACTTAATAGAAGAAACCCTCATTGGCGTTGTTCCGAAGATTTTGCGCCTAATTCTTTTACGAAATTTTGTCAAATCTATAATCTGGTTAAAATCCAGTCATGTTGTGTTCTCCAATAAAAAACAATGTTATTCTCGATGTCATGGACGTCACCATCATAGTAAATAACAGCACTAATACATTCACTTATCTTTAATTTCTATTCTGCTTAGCCTCTTTAATTTTTCTTACTGTAACTTATGCAACCTGAGAATGAAATTTGGCTCATTTATAGCCTAAGGCCAAACATGAACTACTGTAGAAAAAGAGCGTCGACATGGGAGCTTTTTTTAGTAATTTTGCTGACGGTGCATCTTGCTTGAAGCGTTTTTTACATTATTTGTTCAGAAACGTCTTCTCAAAATTATTTTTCAGGAACTACTGTAGAAAAATAGTGTCCACTTGGGAGCTTTTTTCTGTAATTTTGCTAACAGTACATCCTGCTTGAAGCGTTTTTCACACTATTTGTTCAGAACCGTATTCTCAAAATTATTTTTTCAAGAACTGTAGAAAAAAAACAAAATCCTTATTGTTAATATAATTTTTTTAAATCCTAAACCTAAACACAATATTATTTAAAAAAATTTAAACCCTAATTTAATTAATTTTCTTAAAAACACTAAACCTTAATTTAATTAATTTATTTTAAACCCCTAATCCTAATTTATTTTTTAAAAATTTTAAAACACAGAACCCTGAATTATTTTAACAAAACCCTAAACCCTACAAACCTGAGCCTAAATTATTTTAACAAAACTCTAACCCTAAAAACCCTAAACCAAAAAACCCTAGGGACTAAACATGCAAAAAGCTCTAACCTAGAAAAAGCACGGAGCAAAACGCGCACTTGGGGGAGCGATTTTGCCACATCAGCAAAGCGCGTCCATGTCAGCACGTTTTGTGTTGACATGGCAAAATCGCTCTCCCAGGAGTGTGTTTTGCTGAAATTTCACCCTAAAACGCTCCTACGTGGACGCGTTTTGCCAAAATCGGCCCTTTCCAGTAAATAATGCAAAAATTAGCCCATTTCCGTAAATATACTTGAAAATGGGCCTTTATAGGTAAATTAGTCAAATAAAGTAGCTGTTAAAAAAAATTTAGCCGTTTGAAGAAAAAAAAACCATTGATAATTAGCCATTAGATTTTTTTAACCGTTGTAAAAAGTTACCGTTGAACGAAAACGCGTCTTATTTTTCTTTCCAAAACCGACTCATTTCTTTAAATTTGAAGAAAAATAACCTAATTTCCTAATTAATTTTTAAAAGCAGCTTTTTCGTCTAATTAACCCCTGGATAGAGACACGCAATGGTGTTAGCTTCCTCCAGATATGGTAAATTTTTTTCTGATTTATTAATATATTAAAATTTATGTCAATATAAAATACCTTAAATACCATTCTAATATAATAAAATAATACATATATACACATATATGATATAAATGCATGTTGTGAAGCTATTTTTATTTTCAACATTATTTGGTTCTTAGAAAGTGGCCCTCTCTAAGATAAATGTAATCCATAAATTGGCTGGCTATGCCTACTTTTTTTATTTCACCCTTTCTTTAATATAGCTTACTATTTTTAACAAAAATTCTACCCGAATCCGACAAGCCTTTATTACATTATTTTTCCCTTTGTAAATTCCAGATTTAAAATATCAAGTTCAGTTAACATATTGAAATTAAAAACAAATACTAATCCGGTGGTCATACAGCAAAAAAATAATATTGTAATGGACTTGAACTTAACAGAAAATTTTAACGTGTTAAAATTTCTTAAAAATTCATTTCAATTTTTTGATTAGAATAAAATATTGAGTTTAAATTGTGTTAGAACAATCCTAAAAATTCACTTTTTAGGCATCCAATAAAAATGCATCACTTCATTTACAATTTTTTAATTAATGTCATCAATAACACTAGATCAATTTTCCTAACAATATTTTAACCTTAATGTTTGATTAAATAAATAAAATTAACAAATAATAATACCTCAAGGTTTGTAACTTGTTTATTTTTAATTTGGTTTATGGTTTATAATAGGATGGTTTTAGAAATTTAAAGTTTATAATTTTAGGGAAAGGGTTTGATTTGGATTTAGGGTCAAGATTAAGGTTTAAAGTTGGGTAAAATTTAGGATTTAATATTTAGAGTTTAGGGTTGAAAAATCCTTTGGATATTTGGTTTTATTTGTTTGTTTACTAGAGTTAAAAAATAGTAATAAGAGTTAACTTAAAAAATGGCTATTTAAAATCATCTTAATTTAAGTTAAATTTTTAAGTATTCAGACTAACTAATAAAATTGTAAAATATTAAAGTATGTATAAAAAATTAAACATAAAAATAGAAAAACTAAAATTGAAATTTAATCACGTAGAGAAGGAATGCCCGAAGCTTTATATATATATATATATCTAGCATATAGAATTGATGAATAATTTTGAATTTAGTTATAAATATATCTAAATAGTTTTCATTTAAAATAAGATCATCTTCTGTTGTCTTACTAAAACGAAAAGGTCAAGTCATGCAATCATCTTTGTTGAAGATTATTGAGTAGGATCAACAGTGTTAAATTTACCTATTATTATTGTTATTATCATGTAACCATGTATTGATATGGTAGTTTTATTCCCCCCAACATCTGGCATTCATAAATGAAAGAGATAAGGTTGAAAAAAAAAGCCTACAAAAATAGAACAAAAAGTCAAAAGCTTAGGACGTAGAGCCAACAAACCCTAAAGCCACAAGCAAATAAAAAAACCCCTAGCTATCAACACATTTGAGCCATCATCACTGGAGGATAGTGCCCGGGGAGGTCAGAAGACCTGTAATCTATCACCGACCTGTAATGCCTCCGGCAGGAAGCACCTTCGACCACTGTGGGTTGGAGAAGAGCCGACAACATGTACTGTTTTGGAGTAGCGTTTTTCGATCTCCGTCACACTTCAAACCAGGGAGGTCAAGGTGGAAGAGGTTCTGCCCAATAACACCAAGGATGCTAGAGGAAGCCAAATGGTCCAAGCCTGACGTCGCGAAAAAGGGGGGAGGAGCAACCAAAAGCTGTTGGAGAAAAGCCTCTCATGTCCCTGGTCTAAGACCGACGAAAGAGGAGAGGCAAGGTGCGGACTTTATTTTGGTAAAAGAGTAGGAAAAAAAGAAGAAACCTAAAGCAAAGGAAAGAGGGCAGACAACAGTGAGTACAAAGTTGGTGGCTGCAAAGAGAAATAGGGAGAGGCAGTATTGAGAGAAGTTAAACATTCTCGTTTTCCATTATTTTATTAAGTTAGTGAAGTAATTTGTGTGGGCACCTTGACCTAGTGCCAGCTTACAAGTTGCAACAATTTGAGGTGTGCAAAGTCTCAGTAACTATACCTATGATTAAAAGAAATGGTTAAAATATATATATTTGCTTCACAATTGTACAAATTTTTATCTCTTTGGTTTTCAAGGACAATAAGGGTGTCCTTTAAAGAAAGAAACAAGAGAAAGAAGGAAAGATTTTTTCTTCTTTTAAAAAAATGTGTGTTTAAAGTATTCTACTTTTATATAATTTTGTTCATTTATTAATAATTTAGTTTATGTATATATTGACATGTTTATATTATTTTTTGTATGACTTTTTATTTATATATGAATTCGTTTAGTGTTTGAACAATTTTATCATTGTGATTACATTTAGAAAAAGATTTGTGTTTGTCTTCCTATTGTTATTGTAGTTCACCATAGAATGGTTTAGTTAAGATATTCAAATATTAAAAGCCACTTAAATAGTGCCTTTATTCATGTTTTTTCCTAAATTCATTTTCTTAATTTATTAAAAATATAAATAAATCATTTAAAGATTATCTAACGAATAATTTATCTATAAAGGCCCATTTACAAGTATATTTACAGGAAATGGGCCAATTTCTGCATTATTTACCGAAAAGGATCAATTTTGACAAAACGCGTCCACGTAGGAGCATTTTAGGGTGAAATTTCAACAAAAAGCGCTCCTGGGGGAGCGATTTTACCATGTCAGCACAAAACGCGCTGACGTGGACACGCTTTGCTAACGTGGCAAAATCGCTCCCCTAGGGACGCGTTTTGCTTTGTGTTTTTTTCTAGGTTAGGGCTTTTTGCATGTTTAGTCCCTAGGGTTTTTTGGTTTAGGGTTTTTAGGGTTTGTAAGGCTAGGGTTTTGTTAAAATAAGTTAGGCTTAGGTTTGTAGGGTTTAGGGTTTTGTTAAAATAATTTAAGGTTTTGGGTTTTAGAAATTTTAAAAATAAATCAAGATTTAGTGTTCTTTTCTAAAAATTAATTAAATTAAGGTTTAGGGGATTTAAATAAATAAATTAAATTAAATTAGGGTTTAGTGTTTTTAAAAAATTCATTAAATTAGTGTTTAGTTTTTTAAAAAATAATATTATGTTTAGGTTTAGGGTTTTCAGAAAATTATATTGACAATAAGGATTTTGTGTTTTTTTTCTACAGTAGTTCTTGAAAAAATAATTTGAGAATATGGTTCTGAACAAATAGTGTGAAAAACGCTTCAAGCAGGATGCACTGTCAGCAAAATTACTGAAAAAAGCTCTCACATAGACACTTTTTTTCTACAGTAGTTCCTGAAAAAATAATTTTGAGAAGAGGTTTCTGAATAACTAGTATCAAAAAAGCTTCAAGAAAGGGTGCACTGTCAGTAAAATTACTGAAAAAAGCTCCCACGTGGACGCTCTTTTTCTACAGTAGTTCCTGAAAAAATAATTTTAAGAAGATGGTTCTGAACAAATAGTGTCAAAAACATTTCAAGCAGGATGCATTGTCAGCAAAATTGATGAAAAAAGCTCAAACGTCGACGCTCTTTTTCTACAGTAGTTCATGTTTGGCTCTAGGCTATAAATGAGCCAAATTTCATTCTCAGGTTGCATAAGTTACAGTAAGAAAAATTAGAGAGGCTGAGCAGAACAGAAATTGAAGATTAGTGAACGTATTAGTGTTGTTATTTACTATGATGGTGAGGTCCGTGACATCAAGAACGGCTTTTTTTTTTATCGGAGAACACAATGTGACTGATTTTTAACCAGACTATAGATTAGACAGAATTTCGTAAAAGAATTAGGCACAAAATCTTCAGAATGACTCTAATGAGGGTTTCTTCTATTAAATATTGATTTTGTGCTTCTATTAAGTAGAAACCCAAGTCATCCAATTCGATCATGTCCAAACCGAAATATTTGGTAATTGCTGTAATGAAACTATGTTGCATTATTTCTATTACCTTTTTCAAAAGAACTTCTATTTTATTAAAAATATAAAAATAATTTACTATTAAAATATTAAAAACAACTTTTATTTTATTAATTGAAACAATATAAAAATAGTTTGTACAAATATATTAAAAAAATCAATGTATGTGCCGGTCAGAATCAGTGGCACATGAGGGTGGTCGACAATTGCGCGCTGGATTCCTCCTTGGTTCAACTTCTGGCGGAGATTGTGGTTGCTCCGGTTGTGGGTGTTGGGAGGATGACCCACATTGATAGAATAAAGAATGTGGAGGTGTTTGCATCACCCACGGCAGAGGTGTTTGAATCCCATAAGGTGATGGGGATTGGTAATGAGATGAGCTCCCCGACGGTGCCTCGTGCGATCCCTCTGGCAACAATGGCCTATATATTCTTGGTTCAGACGAAGTTATCGAGAAAGGAGATACATTGGCCATGTATTCTAACCTGGCATAGGACTGGAAAAAGGAAACATTTAAGGATTAGGATACATGTAAGGGCTAAGATACACACCTGGCATATCCTGAAGGGGCTGTGGTGTGGGTATCTTCGGTTGAGGCATTGGGCCGGGTGATTGTATAGACGCTGTTGATGGGCCCGTGCTGTCATCCCTTTTTTTTGGATTTAAAGGGCCCCGTCGTTCCCTTTTGGCATGGATTTGCCGACGCCTCTGCTCTTCCGACAGGAAATATGGTTTCCCATGGATCCTAAACCATGGCATGTAATCTGGCGCGTACGCTAACTCTGAAACGATGATCGATTCATGAGAAGGTATATGATCATACTGATTTTCCCAAATTTCGATATATTTTGAGAAAAATACTGGCCAATTTGTATTCGTTTGCCGTAAGTCAATTTTGTGCTCTTTATTGAGCATTTCAGGTGCCTCAAGAATCGGTTGGCGGAATCCAAATTGCCGCAACACTCTATCCGTCTGGTGCATCTCGAAAGTAGCATAGTTGACCAATGGGACCTTAACATGCCAAATGTTCAGATTTTGAAAGAATTCATCCGAAATTACTCTTCGAATTGTCGGATCCTTATATGGTGTCTATTGAAACTATATGAACGTGATAAAAATATTAGTTATATACATAATACTAAATACTAAATATGAAACGACTATTTTATGTATATATAATTTATTTAATACTTGCGCTTCCGACCATTGGTCTAATAGAAGCCGTATATCTTTAAGAGCGGTAGGGATTCCAACATAACTTGTTGGATGGTTCTACCTAATTAAATATTTTTCTAACATACGATTTAATTATAAATCTATGTAACAATTGTAAATTCAAATAAAAAATTTACATCGTTATGAGCGAGAATGTATATGGGTGGTTCACTGGAGGATGTAAAAATGGAAAGCGAAATCGAGCCCTTGATTGTAGTAGTGATAGACAACCTCTGATATTGGCTTTATTTGGCAGCGTCGCCCCACACATCTCCCGGTACAATGTTGCCAACAAAGCAAACACCCAACTAAATTCGCCAGCTGCTCTAAAATCAACGAGTTTTAGCAGCCAACTTAGATGTACGAGGTTTTGTGACAAGTTCGGCATTAAATAACCTCCAATCATCTCAAGGATGTATGCTCGAGCATATCGTATTCTTTCTACTTCAGTCGAATCATTCCCCAACTCCAAAAATGTGTCTCGTAACCAGCCCATCTCGATCCAACCTCCGTAAATATTATCTGAAATTGTATCTAGAAGATCGTAGTATATGTCTCCCTAATTAGCAGATTGAACGGACCCGGTGAGTACGGACCCATCCACTGGTAATCCTAATTGTAACTGTACGTCCTCTAAATTGATAGTACACTCTCTGCATGGAAGATAGAATGTGTGCGTCTCGGATCTCCACCTCTCTATTAACGCGCTGATGAGTTTCGGGTCCAACTTCCACCTCCGGCCTGTAGTGGCCATGTGCTAAAGACCTGGTTCCCTCAAGTAATTTTCTATCAATGGTGCTGGAGGATTAGACATATTACAAGTAGAACATTGTAACACCCGATCTATAGACTGTTATAAAAAATTATAAAATACAAATTAATTAAAATTACATAAATGAAAAAAATATTAAATAATATTCAAAAATTAAAATGAACCCTTACCATTTTCATTTGTTCCACAGAGATATGTTTATGATCGAGACGAATTAATTCCCCGGTCATTGCTAACACAATCAAATATTTTTGAAATTATAAAAAAGATAATACTAATTTAGAAAAAAAATTAAAAGGAAATAATTAATTAAAGAGAGCTTTGAGAAATTTAGGGAGAAATTTGAGAGCTTTTTGCCAAAATTTGAAGAAATATTGTGTGAAATAATAGGAGGGGGTTTTATACTCTTTTTTTACCGTTGGACCCCCCAACTGTCCTTGGGAGAGCAAAAATAGCCGTTGGGGACAAAAACACGGAGCAAAACTCGCCCCTGGGGGAGCGATTTTGCCACGTCAGCAAAACGAATCCATGTCAGCGCGTTTTGAGCTGACATGGCAAAATCGCTCCCCTAGTGGCACGTTTTGCTAAAATTTCACCCTAAAACGCTCCTACTTGGACGCATTTTGCAAAAAT
Source organism: Gossypium hirsutum (assembly GCF_007990345.1). Lineage (NCBI taxonomy): Eukaryota > Viridiplantae > Streptophyta > Magnoliopsida > Malvales > Malvaceae > Gossypium > Gossypium hirsutum. The sequence goes on from NC_053448.1 coordinate 6,167,783, forward strand.
TGGTCCTTTCCGGTAAATAATGCAGAAATTAGCCCATTTCCGTAAATATACTTAGAAATAGGACTTTATAAGTAAATTACTCACTTTATTTGTTATATATACTCAACTCATTTTCTTTCTTTTGTATTCAAATCATATTCTCTCAATTCTCTCAACTATTTTATTCTCAATTTTTCATTCAATTTCTTTCAAATTATTGTTGTCTTAATTTTATATTTCATAATTTCTTTGATTTTATTTGATTTTTATAATTTTAAAAATGTCAATGCTTCTTATTCATTTACATGACAAACACATTTCTGGCGTCTAATTGCAAATAGTAAGAAAATATTATTTTTATTTTAATTAAAATAATTATTAAGTTATTAACATTATTAATTTTATAATTTGTTTATGTTTATATAATCAAACCGAAGATTGAATTATCAAGATGTATATACACAATTTACGTGCGAGAATACCGCGTGTTATTGAACAACACTTGCAAGAGATGGGATTCCTGCACGTGTCTCGTATGCTCGGGGGACTAAATTGGATCCCGCACTTATCTGTGCTTTGGTGGAAAGATGGAGACACGAAACACACACATTCCATCTTCCGTGCGGTGAGTGTACAATTACACTCAAAGATGTAGCATTACAACTCAGTTTACCGGTTGATGGGACAGTCATTACGGGGGTAGTGGCCGTTGGCGATTGGAGCACAATTTGTGAGAACTATTCGGCAAAGTGCCAGACAAGTTTAGTGGTAGTCAGATAGAGATGAAATGTTTAGAAGATAATTTCTCATATATCAACAACTGCGCTAGTGCCATTGAAAGACAAAAATACGCGTAAGCATTCATCCTAAGGTTAAACGGGGGTTTTCTAATGTCAAATAAATCTCAAAATCTGGTACATATAAGGTGGCTCCTAAAACTACTCGACTTAAAAGAAGTGGGGCAACTTAATTGAGGATTAACTATGTTAGCGAGATTGTATCGAGATATGTGTCGGGAATTAAAAACATAAAAAATTAAAATCGGTGGTTGTATACTCCTTCTTTAGTTATGGGCATAGTACCACCTACCATTTTTACGTCCCTGAGTAAACGCTCTTTATGAATTCCCACTCGTAATAAGGTAAAATTCATTTAATAATGTAGTTATCATATTTTTGAAATAACATATTATTTGAAAATGTGGAACAATGATGCAAGTCATGTGAGTATACTGGACGAGCTCGAAGATAGTCAACTATTGTTAGATCAACAATTAGAAATCGAGGTTAATTTTTGAAAATTTCAAATATATAATATTTATGTAAGGATTTGAAATTTAATATTAGGTAGGTAATAAAATTTACAATTTCATATTGTAGTTTGAATGGATGTCAGTCTCTGATCCAAGAATTCAATAATGCATCTCGGTCGAATTTTTGGCGAATCACAATATCTGGCATGTCAAAGTGCCATTGATAGTTTTTGCAACAATCGAGATGCACGAATCTGATCGATTGATAAAGTATTCTGTCGTCACCCCAAGTGTCACACCCCAAAATGTAGGTTAAATTTTCTGGGTTATAGTTGTAACTGTCAAATTTGTTTTATTTCCTGTTTGAGGGTGCAATTGGGCCTTAATATGGGATTGGATTGTTAAGAGCTTTTAAAAAACCTTAAATCCAAAACCCTAATTCTCTCTTCATCTCTTCCCTAGTGTGTCGCATATTTTTGTATTGTAAACCCTAGTATGTCGCATGTTCCTTTTCTGTAGACCTTAGTTATGTCGTATGCTCCTACTGTGCTCCTCAAACCCTAGGTATTTAAAAACACTTTTGCTTGGTCAACCCCCTTTTTCACTTTTCCACTTCCCTTGTTTCTATTATCGCCCCTAACCTTGGTTTTCTGAATCCTCACTTCCACTTTTTCTATGCCGCGTCTCTTCTTTCTCTTCTCTTTTCCTCCGTAACACTGTTTTCTCTTTTCTCTTCTCTTTCCTGCCACTGAACCTACAATCTTGTATTACTCATTTTTTTTGGTCTTATACTTCACCACCTTTAAGTTGTTAATCTCATCCTCTTTGTCGAATCATAATCTATTCATTCGAACCCCATTGGCGTGTAGGACTGTCGACGATAACTTCAGTACCCATTTGTTGCAGTTCGGCAAGTGAAATCTCTTATGTTGGTTAAGACTCCGTTATCTGATTCGTAATTGAGTTGCGGGTTGCTCTTCTCTTTCTTATTAATTGGTTTCTTTTAGATCCATCCGGAATCTTTGCCATCGATTCTAATACTATGTGTTTCGTGTGTGTTTTTACATGTGATGTAGTGTCAAAACTGCGTGTGTTATACATTGGTCGAATGTGTAGGTCACCAAATCGTGTGTGTATGCAGCTGATTTTTCATATTAAACTGATTAAATGATCTTAATACATTTGCTTTTGGCTTAGAACACCAAATTTGTTAAGGTAACGACATTTTTCAAGATTTTGAAAGTCCGAAAATTTGACACTGTTGAAACTGCAATTGTGTGTGGTAATGTATGTTGTGATATCATACCATCTTTGCTCTGAAGCCTGTCATCTGTATTAATATGTGTTGTAACGTGGATAACTTGTGATTCTATGTTGGTCTCTACTAGTTGGTTAAGTAATCACTGTTGCATGCATAAGATACTGTTGTCACATGCCTATTGTCATTATTGAAATATTAAATTGTTATTGTTTGCATGCTAGAAACTAGTTGGTATTTCTACTGTTGTTACTATTATCATTGATAACTTGCTATACTATTGCATTGGGATTTTGTCATGCCCCAAAATTGAGTTTAGTAGTTTCGAGGGTAATTTAGGGATTTTGGCTTGAAATATGTTCAGAAATATTGAATTATGGTAACCCAAAATTATTTTTGACTATATCTTTTTAAAAATCATATCAATTTTTGAAAATAAGGTAGGAAAGATCCTCAATTTTGAAAAAAAGATTGTTTTCTAAAAGGGTTTAAATTAGGAGTGGTTTTAAATCAATTATACTAAAGTTTTAAAAATATCCTATTTTCCTCTCCATCTACATTAAACTTACGATAGTTTCTTCCTTCACCCTTTTTGTTACAATCCCTTGATTTTCCCAATCACGCTTCACTTATTTTATTTTTCAAACATCAATTCCTTTGATTTCTATCATCTCCAAATCATTAAACTTCCCTAGAATTCCATAAAAAGCTTTAAAAACATCATTAATTTCACCATTGTTCCCCTTGTGGGTTTTTCAGATTTTCAACCAAACATTTGATTTTCTTCCATTAAAGGTAACGATTCGATTTCCTATTAGTTTTTGATGATATCTAGTCTTTTAAATAGAGTTTTTATCTATTGAATCAAAAGTTTTGAATAAATGCCAAAATTTGGGTCGTTAATGGTGAAATTCGAGATTTTGTATAAAATTGATGTTTCAAAGTGTTTTTCAATTCATTTTGATGAGGTTAGGAGGTTTCTAAATTTTCCCTAAAGTCTCGTTTAGAGAATCTAATATTTTAATGAGTTTTTATGAAAAATGGCTATTTTATGTTAGAATTTAGGAACCATGAATCTGTGTTATTTTGTGTGGTTTGAGGGTTGAGAATTATTCTTAGATGTATAAATAGATGATTGGAATTGATTATAGGCAGATGGGAATGAGTAAAGATTAAGATATTTGAGTTTCAAGTTTGTTAGTTGAAAATTTCAATTCTAAGAGGAACTAGCCTTAGACCTGTGTTTTTGTTTGTTTAAGGTGTGTTATGGCTACTAATTAATTGTGTTTATTGTGTGATTTACTTTGGTGAAGTTTCAAAGTCGTTAGGACCATGTTTAAGTAAGGCGAAAGGCAAGGAAAAGCTAGTTTAAGCTTTAGGCGACTAGGCGAAAGCATGAACGGTGAGTGTTTGGAATCGCTGCTAATAGATACGATTCATAGTATTAATTAGGAGCTTAGGAGTGGCCTAAACCTCTATCCTAAGTTTCAAGTATAAATGATAGCAAGTTAATTTTGTGCTTTTAATTTATTTATTTTTGGCTAATTTTTTTAATAAGATGCTACTAAACTTGTGTTTTTCTTATCAGAGACGAAATTGGAGTGCCAAAATTTAAAATCAAATAAAATGGGCTAAATTGGAACGAAAAGCAAAGTGGAGACCAAATTGAAGAATTGAAGAATTAGTGGTTGACTAGTTAAAATTAGATTTTTTTTTTAAATTGTCAAAATTCTATAAATAGTTTAAATATGATTTTTTAGTTGATATTTTTAGGAAAAAATCTTGCTAAATACGCATGTAAGATATGTTTTAACCTAAGTAAGTATGATATGTTAATGCGTAATATGCTCTTGTTTAATGTATGCGATTTATCCAAATATGATCCGCATTCTGTTAAGTTTGATGGTACGCCTCTACGTTACTCTATTGATTAAGAGTATGTGATATTCGAATATGTTGAATTGTTTGGTATTGATTCTTATTTATAACCATGCATGTGACTTCGTGGCAAATCTGATATGGTCTATTGAGGCTTGATAAATCTGTAATATAAATCACGGACTCTTATGCCTTCTAATTCTATTATTGTATGATAGCATGACCTACATGCTTATCATTCTGATTCTGTATTTGCATGCCATGACACATTGCATGGGGTTTGAGATAATGTGAAAGGAGGTAGTTCTGTCAGTTTAATGATCTGCACTAATTGGTGGGTTATCCACAATATCTATTTTGGCAGCTCGGCTGCAACATAGTGGCTGGACCAAATTTGTATCTAATTTGACAGTTTAACTGCAATGTGATACGCCATCGTTAACTGGCAACCTGAGATGGCGGGTCATCGTTGCCAGGCAACCCGAACTGACCTATTTGGTGTGTTTTGGTTGGATGAGTTCAAGAGAAACTCTACTTTGGTGTGTAACGGAGTTGGGTAGGATGTTTTCTGAAAAATCTACAATCTATTTTTTGAAGAATATTGCATTGGCATACTCATACATCCTCTATTTTGTTATACAATTGTTATGGAAATCTCTGTGATTTTCTGTTTTGTTTCGCTCTGGTTAAATGATCGTTTCGAATTACTTGCGTTACTTTGATTTGTATATTGTGTATTGTTTTATATTCATTTCATTTGGGTTATTCACTGGGCATTATAGTTCACCCTTCTATTTGTTCTCGATTGTTCAGGTAATCCTCTGACTTATGACTAGACGACGTGTGAAAGCTCGAATTATTTTTGCAAGTATGAAAATGCGATGATTTTTGTAATTATTTTGGTTTGAACTTTGGGTTTATAATATGTTTTTGAACTCATTTTTGGGTTGTTATTAATTCGTCAGTAACAGGTATTCTCAACCGCGAAACTACAAAATCACTCAAGTCACAAAAATGGATTTTGGTTTTCGAAAATTAAAACTCCGAAAAGATTTTTCACTACTAATCAAGTAATTTTTTTGAAGATTTTCTGAAGACTCACTAAAATAAATTTTTTTTCAATGTGTTGGTGTAACACCTCCAGATTCAGTCTCAACTTCTAGGTCGGGTTTGAGGTGTTACAGACAGATCAAATAGACAAGGGAATGTCGAGCTAAGCTCTATTCATTGGGATATGTTGGTGTGTTAGAGAGTGTTTAGCTTTAAGTTACACTTATGGGATATGTTAGACTCTTTGAGTCATTAGTGTGATGGAGATTCGTGTATCCAATGTGTAGTGATAGAACCCGCTTTATGTTTCATGTTTCTAAGTTGTCAAACTATTACTAATTGACTAATACATGGAAATGTTGTGTGTAAATGCATGTGAATATATATATATTGGACTCAAGTCATGGAATAGTCACATTTGTATTGTCCAATCTCATATTTCTTGATTTTCTATGTAGATTACAATAAACAAATAAGTGTGATATCTCATATCAACTTATTCGCACATGGCCATGCATTTCTAGTCTCACTTCATCAAGAGGCCTAAGATATTGCTCCTATTATGTAGGAGGGATAGATCTTATCTTGATCAACCATATCACACTACATGCGTTGTGGTATATCCAACATCAGTCTTTATAGTACAACTTGTTACGGTAGACGTTTGACTGTATCAAAATATACGACTCATGATGTTGGGACAATGATGATATCAAGTTTGAGGATCATATACATAGTTATCACTTTGAGTAATGTTGTGACTATTACATAATAATCCAAGAAACATACTCATAGCAGGTTATTTCAATATGTTGTTCTCTAACACATACTAATGTATTGATTTTGACAACCCTATGTCAATGGCAACACTTTGTCATCAATTAACTACACATTAGTCTCAATGCATTATTGTTGTCCAAACTCACAATAATACTAGACTAAGGACCTTTTAAGAATGATTATATTTTCTTAGGACTTTATTACAATTTTGTTTATTTATATACACAGAAAAATAAACTGAAATAATAATAGCAATGCCTTATATTAATAAACAAGGTAAAACATGTAATTGCAATCATCTCATGATTGGTCTTTGGGCATACTATAAAAATCCACCCTCCAATAAGACCTCCAACTTCTGAACTGTTCGAGGTATTGTGATACCGATATCGTGAGGGGATAAAATTGGGCAAAAATCATAGTTTTTGTCCACCCGAAGCACCAATCATTGAAGGCTCGTTCAAGGGTATTTTTGGCACATAAATTAGGTCAGAATAACTATTAAATCATCGAAAATTTGGCTGAGAGAGAAAGGAGGCCACATTACCTTAGTTTAGGCTTAGTTTTCCTTAGGTTTTCTCAGCTTTTCTTCCTCTTTTTCTAGGTCTTCTTATTTTCATTTCCTTAGCTATAGATTTTACATTTCCCAACAATTTTTCTTCTAGTTTTAGTTGTTCTTAATGTTAGTTAAGTTAGTTATCACTGTAGCTTAGGTTTATTTACACCTTTAGTCCATGTACCTTGGTTGTAATACATTTTTAGATTTAGTTTAATGTATTTCAGCTTCTTTTACTTTACATTTGTTAAAGTTTGTTCCTTTTATTTTTATTGCTTTAGATTTTCTAGTTAAATGCTTCTCTTTACTTGCCATTTAAATTTTCTTGTATAAAAATCTCAACTTCTATATTTTTCTCAAGCTCTGCTTTAATGGTTTCTTTGCTTTTCATTTTCATTGTTGTTAGTTTTATTTCCAGCATAAGTAGCTAAACCTTTAAGGGGTTGGTTGATGGGGATGAGGTGAGTTGATTTTTTGGATGAAGGATCAAATCGTAATAAATTGGACTAATTTGAATGAAGTTAGAAACTTAGGATTGACAACCCCAAGGGAACATTTAGGCAAATGAGGTTAACCAATGAGATCGAGAGATAATCCAGATTAATTTGTCTAACTTGGTAAAACGGAGACCAAGAGATAAAATGGAGTCATTTTGGGAGTTTAAGCGATTTGGATCGTTAATTCAAGGATTAGTGAACCACATCAATATCAACCAACCATCGTTTGTTAGTTCCAAAATCGACCTATTTCTCTAAAATTTAGAAAATCAACCTAATTTTCTAATTAAGTTTTAAATTTGACTTTTTCCGCTAAATTTTCCTAGATATCTAGGGCCCTAATAATAAATTTTATTACATAGATCTGTAGATATTTGTAATTTCGTTATCATTTTTCTCATGTCATATTGATTATAGTTGATTTTTAAATACAGAAATGAAGATGAAATTCAAGCATTTTCATTAACAGTGCAAATAATAATTTTTTAAAATTCAATCAACATACAGATGTCATATAATTGTTTGGCATATTGATAGTAAAAAATGTTAATTGTATGATTAAGATTAAGAAACGGTGATGCACAAACAATAATCCACCTACAGTAAATTTAAAGACAAAACAATTAAACTATCGAGTCAAGTAATGAATTATTTATTACAATTTCAAGCCAATAAGTACAATTATTCCATTAATACTTCTAAACTAAATCAAATTTAAAACCATTATACAAACAACTCGTCTCTTTAATAAAGTATACAAATTATGACTTAACCAAATTCATAATCCTATTGAAAGTTTTGTCAAATTTGCTTTTCATTTACAGGATCCCCACTTTAATCACGCAGTCAAAGCACATATGTATAGGGAGGTGGGAGAGCGAGCGGGGGGCCTCAACCCCCTATTATAATTTTGTGGCCATTCAAATATACCTATATTTCTATTTCCTATTAACTTTTTTTTCTTATTTAAACTATTATTTCTATTTCGCCATTAAAACAATTCAAGAGCTCATCTTTCGCTCACATGGTCTATCATATCAGTGATGTAACAGTCAAAGAAAGAAAGATATTAGCCTAAGAGTTTAATTGATGCAATTTGAGGGTTTGAGGTTTAATTAGGTGTGTTTTTTGCGGAGGGGTTTAATTGAAATTTTTGCTAAATTTCAAGGGTTTATATACTTCTTTAGCCTAAATATTTTTCTAATTAGACTATCATATTTCATACTCCTTTTACATAGATCATACACTACAAGTTTTGCGTAAGTTAAGAAGTTACAAATTGGTCACCGAACTATTCTACTCATAGATGAGTGAAAAACATGCCTTAGATTCAAATTGATCAAATGTCCAGTGTTGGAGATCGAAAAAAAGTTGTTTGAACTTTTGTTCGCAAATTCGTGATGCTCAAAGTTGTTTCACAAAAAAAAAAAAAACTGAACTACAGAAGAGAAGGGGAGAGAGAGTTTTTGATTGGTGCAGGTAGTGAAAATAGAAAAACACCGATTTTAACAGTCTAGTGAGTTAAAATTAAATTTTTTGAAGAGTTCAATGACCAAATTGTAAGATTTTGTAAGGATTTGAATCTAAATAACTAAAATGCATAAATCGCTTCCAACCTTGACTTGGGGCGCCATTGTTACTGCATTTATTTACGCTAACAAAATAATCTTTTTAGATTCATGCACCCGTTGAAAAACGATCAGGTTTTTTTTATTATACCGAAAAAGAAGGATTTTATCAAATCATTAAATTCTAAGCTCGACATTTTTCTTATACAAAATTTGTTAATGTTAGAGTCAATGCTTTTCTTAAGAGTAATTGGAATTTTAAACATATATTTAATCAATCTTTAAATATTTTAAAAATAATTCCACCGACATTTTAAATAAAAGGAAATAATAATCATGGGTTTATTACCATAGTTTCTAATGCTATAATCCAAATTTTTAACTATTACTTCTAAGGGATACCGCTACATATTTGGGTATACAAAAATTCCTAATGTTGCCCACCATTTTCTTTTCTCACACTATTTGGAATTTGTAGAGGTATTTTAAATATAATTTTAAGTATGTATTAAATGGGAAGGGATTCACTACACCATTGTAAAACTCATGTGGTTTTACCTCCTTTTATAGATTTTCTATTTAATTCATATTTTAACAATCTAATTATCATATATCATGCAGATCATGCATGTCAAGTTTGATATAAATTAAAAATTTCTACTTATTTTATGTAAAAAAAAACTTTTAACTATTAAATATTTATTAATACAGATAGTATTTTAGATCAATATAATAGTGTATCGGGCCAATTCAAAATTTTACATGTATGACAAGTAAAAATATCTTGATAAATTCAATGATTAGATTGTTAAAATATTATATCGAGGCCAACTAAGGGGTAGTTATTCATAGCACGAGATCGCTTGATCTAGAGAGTATACAAACAAGTTAGTACATGAAAGGACAAGGGGCAAATAATTGTGGAGACGGAGTTGAACTCCGAAGATGGTTGAATGTTGCATTTCTTTTATGTTTTGGGAATGTAACTTAAAATATGATGCTATTAAACTTCGAATTTGGTTTTTGGTTTTATTATTATTATTATTATTTGTATATGTTTTTGTTTGAGTGTGTTTGTTTTTTTTTATGTAGGTCACTCATTCGAGGATTGCATAATATATTCGAGCTTTATCCTAAACACATTGGGGGCAATATGTAATTTAAGCATGGGGAAGATACATAGAAATTGATATTCTTTTTTGCTTTGGCGTGCATATATGTTTATTTTTCAGTTTTAATAAAAATAAAAAATTTTTTTCTTTGTTTTATTTTTGAATTGTTGCATGCATATAATTCCCACGTACTATTTTGGTCACTAAATTTTTAATTTTTTTCAAATTAGTCACTAAGTTAATCAAAATCAAATTTATTGGTTAACGAATGTTAACAACCGCTTCAAATTTGACGGAAGCGCTAATGTGGGCTCTTTTCTTTTTGTCTAATAAGAAATTTAGCTCTTTAATGGTTACACTTCTATCAATTTGATTCTAAATATAAAAAAATTAACAATTTTAGCCCTCAATGCTTACAAAATTTATTATTTTAGTTCAAATTCTAAAAAAAATCAATAAATTTAGCCCTTAATATTTCTAAAAGTTATCATTTTAGCCCTCTAAAATGATTTATTCCCTTTTGTTTTTGATGTTTTAAGAATTATATAATTTGTTCCCTTTTTGTCTAATCAGATCAAGCCACACTAACTCTTTAACGTTACAGTCAAGCGTTGAGTTAGCCATGGAAACATCCAACTCATTTTGAGTTGTCATCGCCCGGATGGCCTCCATCAACGATGTCACCTCCAATATCTCCACTTGTTCTCACTTCTTCAAAGTTAAAGACAATACCTTCCTTTTTAGTATAATTTAATTTGAAAATTTTAATGAAATTTGTAATTATTTTACGATGGTTAAAATGTGCCTATAGTCTCTGCACTTTTTAAAAATTAAGAATTTAGTCCACGTACTTGTATTTTTAGGAATTTAGTCTCTCTACTTTTCAGATTTCAAAATTCAGATCTAACTATTAACACTATTTTTTGTGTTAAATTTGTTGTTATGGTATTTTGAAAAAAAAACTACTCACTTGATAGTCATGTAATTAAAAAATGATATTGTATTTAACCTGAATTGAACAAATTTTTTTTAATAATATTAACAGTTGGACCTGAATTTTGAAATCTGAAAATTAAAGAGTCTAAATTTCTTGAAATACAAATACACAGACTAAATTCCTAATTTTCAAAATATACTATAGGCATATTTTAACATTTTACGATTTCCTTCTTTGATCAATCCCACAAAAAAAAAAAGAAAAAGAAAAAAGAAAAGAAGATTTGAATTCAATAAATTAAAAAAAGACTTCCGACAGTCACGGTTGAATTTGATTTGGTTATTTGAGCATTTAAAGAAAACATGTATTTAATTAAAATTTTTAAAAAATTAGGATTAATTGACTCATTTTTATAAAAAAAATTAATTTTTGATAATTGCTTTGTAATTCATAGTTTATATTCACCTTTAAAGAAGAAAAATTGTAAATTAATATAGGTATTGATGTATATATATAATATTTGTGGGTTTGTTTAATTTTGAAGGAAACAGTTTTAGTTGGGGAAAAAAGGATTTGCTTCCTTGAAAGTTTCTCCTATTTGGATCCCAAGTCTATGGATAATGTTTTGATTTAGATGAACCAATTATGCAAAAAATGTTGCCATTCAGCAAGGTCCTCTTTTTTTTTTTGTTTCATTTTACACACCTATTTGAACTTTGCATGAGGGCCGGATACGAGTATATGATTGTCATAAGTTTCCTCATTTTCGAAATATGCATTACATGGTTAAAACGATAAATTTAGGTTCAAATTGATAGAATATGTAAATATTAGAAGGCTAACATTATTATTAGGCCACTAAAAAAAATTCACCTCGGCACTTTGATCAAATTTTAATAACCAAAAGAATTTGATTTCGAATAGTTTCATAATTAAATAAACAATGACCAAAATAGAAGACGAAGAATAATTTAGTGACCATTTCAGGGCCTTTAAAACCAATGGAGTGTAGGTGCCACGTTACTTGTTTCTTTTCATTTTCATATGACTATTCCTACATCATACACCACGTCAACTTAATTTTATTTTAAATATTTAAATTTGAATAAACTTAGGTGGCAAAGGGAAGTATATATTTATGAAAATTTGATATAAATAATAAATTTGTCTGCCTAGGAAACAAAATTAAGGAATAATGTATCCAAATTTCTAATCTTCAATCCCACGACTTAAAAATCTTTTATTAGAAAAATCAAAACTTCTAGATTTCGTAATTGGAATCTGGAAAATGTCTTTTACAACTCACTCCTTTTTCATCTTATCAAATCTAGACTCTAATAAAGAAGGAAAGAATGAGTTTTGATTATAATAAAGAAAGAAACCAAAGGTCCTTTTTTTATAAGTTGATGCTCAATAACAAAAGTAAAATAAACAATGAGTTTTCTCTTCTCTTCTTGTTAACTTCTCATCTAAATTTTGGGTCACTTTTGATAAATCTACACAATGAGATGATAGTTTAACATCCTTAAATGTTAGGCTGATTTCACGACTGAAAATGGAGATAGGAGAGGGAGAGTTTGAAATTTTGGTTGTAGATGTAAGAAAATCAAGGCTTAATTTGGCAAAGATTTGGAATGTTAAGGTGGAATTTTGGTGTTGATTGACCTTTGGAGAGTGGTAATCAATTTCTCTGACACTTGATGGTGGTGGAGGAGGGTCTTTTTTGGCAATAGTTTTTAGTATACTAAAATTTATCTGGTTAGAATTATTTATATTTATTAAAAGTTTTGAAAACTTATAGAAATGTGGGATTATACAAATTTTTTTATTTTAAAACTTATGAAAATGTATATTAAAAAGCGTGGGGTAAAATATTGGAGCTTTAAAAATATTCTGGTTTTAGAAGGAAAAAAGTTAAAACCGAGGGGAAGAAACGTGTAAGTTGCTAACCAATGACTGCAAATGAAAAAGTCATTCAAGTGGAAGAAACGTGTAAGTTGCTAACCAATGGCTAAAAATGAAGGAGAAAAGTCATTTCACCTTTCAAACCCATGGGTTTGAGTCTTGGTCTCTACCACATTACTTTCATTTCTTTTTCATATTACCCTTCTTAGATGATACACCACGTTAACTTTGCTTAATTTTATTTTTAATTTGACTAAATTTTAAAAACTTATAAAATATATAAGATTATAAAATATTTGGGTGAAAAATAAATTTATGTAGCAAATATATTTATAAAAAATAATATAAATAACAAATGAGACTTTGATCGAGTCAAAAAAATAATTATGGAATTTAAGTGTACATTAGTGTTAAACCCTACTGGTGGTGCAGTTAAAATAGATTTGGATAAAGCTACTTCAAAAGGTGTCTTAAATGTCTTGCAAGATTGGAAAGGTAAATGGATTTCTGGTTATAATAGATGTTTGGGTAAGTGTTTAGTTTTTTATGCTGAACTATGGAGAATTTTGGATGGTTTTAAATATTATGTTGAGTAGGAACTTTGAGAATGTTTTGATTCAGACTCATAGTATAGAAGCAAAAAAGGCTATTAATGATTGTTTCATGTCATTCTCGAATTGTGCATTGATCAGGCGAATACGAAAAATGTTGAAGGAGGTTGGAAATTGATTTTTACAATATGTTCCCAAAGAAAATAATAAGGATGTTGATTGTATAGCTAAAATGGCCTTTGATAGAGAAGAAGGTTTGGAAATCCTTAGGGATCCACCTAGGGGATTCCTAGTGTCTTGATGTATTCACCAAAAAAAATCACACAAAATTTCAATAAATGTATTAAAATAAGGCCACGTTTGGTTCGTTGTAATGGAATAGAGGCGTAATAGGTAATTCTTTTGTTTGGTTGAATGGATTGGAATAGAGGCGTAATGGTATTCTTGTGTTTGATTGAATGGAATAGAGGTGTAATAGCATAAGGAAAAAAGCTAAAATGACTAGAATACCCTTAGCAAAATTTTTTTAGGTAGATGATTATTGTTATTGTTATTAAATTTTAATAAGATTATTAATATAAATAATAAATAATTTAATCATATTTTAACATAATTGTTATTAAATATAATTTAATAAATATCATAATATATAATACTATAAAATATAATTTAAAATAATTCTTATTAAATATAATTTAATAAAATTCTTATTCTTATATGAATTTACTAAAATCATAATATATAATACTATAAAATATAATTTAAATAATTATTATTAAATATAATTTATAATCCACTTTATTATTTTTAAACTGCAATACATATTTAATGTGCTAAAATATCATTTGTGGAACAAATAATTTAATTATTCTACAATAAAAAAATATTAGCAGTAATAAATAACTTTAGAATTATATTTTGCATAAACATAATTTTCATATATTAACAAAAGGTTAAATGAAATTCATGAAATTCTATGTCACAATCCATATGTTATACAGTTTTGCCACACCAAAAAGTTAGAACATTGTAATGACATACCATCCCAAATATTACAAACAGAAAAAGTTACGAAAATGTCATCAACAAAACCATAATTTTTAATGGTCAGCAAGAAATCTTCTGACCCATTCCAATTGTACATTAGAAGGTAAACTAAAGAAAACGAGCATTTGAGTTGGATGATCTGGAATTTTACTTAATGCTCGAAACTGCTCATCCACAGTTAAACCTTCTATTTCACATAAGGTTGGATATAAATTTGTAGCTTTTTTCTTGGATGGTCTGGAATTCTTCTGACCTTTGTTGAACTACCACATCGGAGGCAATACTCCTACTGATTTGTTCGCCAATGGCCCGCATGTTTTCAACCAATAAAGTGACAGCATCATTAACTGAAGAAGAAAAATGACCACTTGCGTCAGAATTCTTTTTTTTCCTCTTTGAAGAGGAGGAACCCCCTTGGTTTCTATCTGGTTGCGGCTCCGTAGCAGAAACATCCATGTCATCCAAACAAACATTAGCATCGCAGTCATAGTATTCATTTCTTTCTTCATTAATATCTGCAGTAGGTACATCCTCAGCATTTATTTCTTCAAGAACGTCAGCGGCTGTTTGAGCGTCTTTCCCAGTTGCTCGATCTTTTGCGTATATGGCAGTAAGTTGGTCATAGTAAGGGAAACTACGATGTCTGAACTGACCGGCTTCTTTATGACTCTATAAAAATGAGGAAATCATATTAGTTATAAGGTTGGTAAAAATAAGATAATAAAGAGTTGAACTCATTCTTACCTTTAAATAAGAGTCCCAAACCGCATCTTCAGCAACAACGACCTGCCTATGGTCGTCCCAACCAAAACCGCTATTGTTTTGGCCATTAAGCATGTCATACACGATTGACCAATCCCTTTTTAGTAACCTAATCCTTGACTCGATATTAGGTCTAGCCTTCAACATTGTATTGGATAAAGCCTTTTCTAACATTTTTTCTAACTCGTTTAAGTAACCGGCTTTGAACCCCGTATCAGCGTTAAATGTTCCAACATTGTGCAAGTCCACCATGCAGGAAACCAATGCTGCATCTTCTTCTGGAACCCATTTCCTTTGGTTCCTCGAGATGATTGGGAAGGAACATTTGATTCTGAAACACCTGACATAATTATCTTAAGAAAAAAAAACAAATTAAAATTAAGTTTAATATCATGAATCAAAATGTGAACACTTTATAAAATTAAAATTGAGTTCAATATCATGAATCAAAAACTCAACACTGTATAAAATTATAGCACATGATGAATGAAAAGAAATCAAATTATAAAATTATAGCACATGAAGGAACTTAACCGTATTTTTTGACAATGTTACGAATTTAACATTAACAAATTACATATTTCTTTAAAGAATTTTTAGAAGCACTTTCAATCATAATAACAATGAATATTTGTTTTTCTTTAAACAATTTTTACAAGCACTTTCAATCATAATAACAATGAATATTTGTTTTTTAATCAAGTTGTTTACTTGATTATATCTAATGATCCAATTTTAATATATTATCCATATGTTTTTTAATCAAGTTGTTTACTTGATTATATCTAATGATCCAATTTTTATTTTATTTACTCATGATTGGATTAGGTTTAATTTATAATGGTTCAAAAGTCGATATATATGTAATATTATTAAAATAATATTTTTAATTTTAATTATTTAAAAATATTTTTAATTAATGCGTTGTATATGAATATACACATTTAATTAATGCGTTGTATATGAATATACACTAGTGCAAGAAATCCTATAATTTCGTACAGGTCTCGTAATTGCTCGATTAAAATTTTCGAACTACCTAAACTTAAGAAATTCGATCCCAAATTCAAAATTTTCAATACCAATAAAAATTAACTTATTACATCACCACTTGCAAAATATAACTATAAAAACATTACTGTGGAGTAAACCATAAAAAAACTGTCCAATTTACTGGAATTACAACTATAAAATACCTCTTGAATTGCAACTATAGAATACCTCTTGAAATGCAACTAGAGCTTCAGCTTGCCAACGATTTATGTCTGGAGCAAATCCGTAGCTAACAGTCCAATACCTACAAAAGTTCACATAGAACATCAATTTACTGGAACAACAGTGCTCAGATACACCAGGCGCAAGAAATTTAACAAGGGTGCTAATATACAAAAGAATTTACACTTCTAAGCATTCAGAAATCAAATTAAAACCTCACTTGTAAGTCACTTCCAAATTCTATAAAGCTTAAAAAAGAGATAGTATCCAATTAAAGCCTCAATTGTAAGTCAAAGAACATACTTACAATTATTGTAATACAATTTAATCAATCACAATTGATGAAGGTACTCAAACAACTAACTAAACCAATTTCGCCAGTTATTCACAATTACATGTAAACAAATTGCCAATCTCCTAGTTTTCCATGCTCATGGTCGTGCAGTAAGATGATAATTATCATGATTTATCATTTACATATATCCATAAAAAAAATCAAGCTAAAGTAACAGTAAAGGAATCACAGTCAATCACAGTCAATCAGCCAATCAACCTAGTGATAGACAGCCGCATTTTAAGCAGGCTATTGAGTGAAAAATTGGTTCCAACAAAAGAGAAGAACCCCATTAAAAGATGGGGAAGGGGTCTTGCCTATTTTTTAGAGGACAATTGGAAGAGAATATGGGTGTTGGCTCTTTGGTTCTCAATCTGTGCAGGCTTGTTCAATTGGAAATTCAAATCCTTTAGCACTATACCAATTCAAACGTACTTACATAAAATGTACATTTTTCAATTATAACATTCAATTTAACTAACATTATGATCGAATAACTATCAATCGAATAACTTATTAACCTTATTTATGTGGTTAAAAGTTCAAAATTTAACATCGAGCTAAAAGCATAGGAAGTAAGTGCTGGGAGGAAAAGAACGAGCAAAAGAAAAGAAAGAACAAATAACAGGGGCAGAAGCATGCAATTCATTCAACAATATGAGGTCTATATCTATAGGTTCTGTAAAATACAAACAACAGGTTGCCATTCAAATGCCACAAGGATTTGGTTAAAAAAAACTCAGACCTGAATCGTAGATGCATTAAGCATCTTGTGAACCTTGAAAATATTGACAGGAACAAATATAGCAATAAAGAAACTTGTATGTCACTAGAATAACTCATCTTCTTAAAATCACAACCAAGACAAAACAATGACGGTAGAGTCCAACCAGTAAATTTGAGGCAACCGATAACTTCCAATTAAACAACCGTTAAAATTCTAAGCTAAAAAATTTGGCAACCTGAAACAACCAGAAATTTGTTTAAATCTTTTATTTAAAACCTTTAAGCCTATCTAGAATGTGGTTTTTTGTAGCTAATATCAATGACAAAAACCTACAGCTAGAAAATTAACAGTAAATTTCACCGCTGCAGAGCTATTGGGTTAAAATAATGGATAAATAACATTGGTCCATAATTCATACACTAAAAAGGTGAAATCCCCTGCTCTGACTAAAAAATGCTTAGATCAGTGTTTCCAGACCGAATTGTGCATTTTCAAGTTCCTATTTACTTTGATATGCATTTTCTATTCAAAGCTAATGTCGAATCATTTCCAGAACTCAGATCAAAGGAAAAATAAAGGCCAAGAGATGTATTTCCAATATTAGAAACAAAGTTAAATGCTTTTCATCATGAAAATCACGATTGAAAATGACCCAAAAGAAGTTCAGAAAAGATATTTCCTTGGGTATATATATATAACATTATCAACTAAGAAAACATAGCCTGCAGAAAGAATCACAAAAGGTTAGTTTGAATACATAAAACTTTTAAAACGTGTATAAAATTTATTTAGTTTTACACTGTTTTTTCCCATATACGCAGCGGAGAAACTAAGCTAACTTTACTTTTTTAGTCACAATCTCTCTTTTCTGACCCACGACGGAGCTTTCAAGTTTTTTGCCCCCTACCAATCAGAAGCGTCAAGTTTTATTCTTGAAAACGACATAGTTTTCTCTCATTATAGATCTTAATCATAAACGAATATAAAACCCAAACCACATGAATTTCGATCGAAATTTAGCACCTCCCACTTTTCTTTGTATACTTTTTATTCATTTGAGAAAGAAAATGATAATCACAGGAACTTAGCCACCACTTGGAAAAAGGTTCAAGCATCTAAAGATGGACAAAGAATTCAAATATATACAAGGAAGAACAAACCCGAAAGTGGAACTCAAAGAGAGCAAACTGAAAACCCACAGCAGATTAGAGATCAAAGAAGATAAAATCACTGTATGATGAAAAAATCAAAACAGAGAAAAAGCAGATCGAAATGGAAGTATTCAAACCATTTCTCGATGCAAAGAAAAATGCAGTAATTTTATTTCAAGCTAGTAATAGAAATATATATATGAAAGAACAAGAAGTAATAATAAAACAAAACAACAAACGTAAAAGAAAAAAAATAAAAATGCCAACCAAAGAAAAGCCGTAATGCAGTCCCCAAAACACAAAATGAAATTGAAGGTAAAAGCTTGAAGATTAGATTGTAAAATAGGAGGGAGATCCTCGAGTGTCAAATAAAAAAAGAGGAGGATTATACAAAATTAGCTACCATTGTTCGCATGCAGTGGCACATATTTGTCGACAGGATTTGGATTTCACATTCGAGCAAATATAATTAGCACAGAGAAATACCATTCAATTTCCATGAAAATCAATCAAGAAACCAATGCAGTCGGTAATTTCCATGAAAAGCAAACATTGTTTTTTTACAAGTTTCAGACAAAAAAGGAATTCAAAACATACCCAGAAAGGATGGAGATCAACGCAACCTTGTCAAAATTTGGAGATCAATAACCTTGACAGAGCCCTAGTTCTTGCTCGAAAACGATGAGGCCGGAAGAAATCAGGAGGGAGAGGGTGGATGTGGAAGTGGCTTTCAGGTTGGGAGGGTAAAACAGGGAAGAAGGAATCGGGACAACCTAAAACACATGGAAACTGACCTTTCCGTCCGGAATAGAAAGCATCAAATATGACGAATAGGGGCGTAATGTAATCAGCCCGTAATAGGGCATTACATCCAACCAAACGCCGAAATAGGTAGGGCCCACCGAATCAGGCTGTAATGGTATCCCCATTACAGCGAACCAAACAGGGTGTAAATCTGGAAAAAACCCAACCTTAACTTTTCTACAACATTTTTTGGCGTGCAAAGAAATGTCTTTTTTTTTGTTTATTTGCCATTTTGGAAAGACTCTTTGAGTTAAATAAAATTAAGGGTGGGTTTGAATGGGCAATGTGTTTACCTGCTGTTAGTGTAAAAAAGCGGTGGTGGTTATCAACAGTTACTACTTAAGTAGATTAACTACTCTAAGTTAATCAATTCATTCTTCTATTAGTTAGTTATCTTTTATTAGTTAGATATTCTCTTGATATTGTAATTAGTGTATAAATGCACTCTCATTGTACCTACAATGTTATGAATCAAATATTATTGCTTCTCTATTTCTTGTTTCTATTATGGATGTTACAGTCATGTAATATTAGTGTGCCTTGTACTAATGAGTTTACTTCCATTTGTAATGCGTGCACTCTTGAAAAGAGTCACAAATTGTCATTCTCTTCAACTACATCTGTATATTTTGCTCTACTTAACCTTGTTATTACTGATCTATGGGGCCCTACTTCTTATTTTTCAACTGGTTTTCAGTATTATATCTCATTTGTCGATGCTTACTCAAGACATTCTTGGATATATTTTCTAAAAAATAAAGCTAATGATTTGTCTACATTTCTCTCCTTCAAAAAAACATGTCGAGTTACAGTTAGAGACTAAAATTAAACAACTTCAAAATGATGGGGGTAGTGAATTTCGAAGCTTTGATCCAGTTCTTCAAAAATTTAGCATCAGGCATCGCTACTCGTGTCCTCATACTTCTGAACAAAATGGTATAGTGGAAGGTCATCATAGACAGATAGTAGAGGCTGAATTGGTGTTGTTTGCTCAAGCATCATTACCATTGTCATTCTGGATAGATGCTTTTACTTCAGTAGTTTATCTAAAAAATGTTTTACCTACCAAGTCCCTAAATGGCCTATCACTTGTAGAGAAATTATTTAATCAGAAACTATATTACAAGTTTCTCAAAGTTTTTGAGTGTTTATGTTACCTTCTCACACGATCTTACAAACATCATAAACTCCAGTTTAGATCTACACCTTGTACATTTCTTGGTTATGCAACAAATTACAAAGGCTATAAGTGTCTTGCCAAGAATGGTCGTGTTTACATCTCAAGGCACATGCAATTTGGGTATGTTCCCTAATGCCAAATACTCTTCTTAAGATACAACCAGTCTTTTGTTGTCAACAACTGATAAAGTACCAATTTCCTTCCTACCCGTCATTATGCTACCTTCTCTTATTGTGTCAATTGTCCCACCAGCATCAGTAATTCCTCTAAACATATGTGCTACTAGTCAACCCTCATTGCAACTTCGCATTGAGAACCCCTTGAGCTCAGCTTCTTCAAGCACTCCTTCTAACAACTTTTATCCTATGGTTATTAGAACAAGGCTGGCATATTTACACCGAAAGTATACACTGTGACTACCACCGTTAGTCTCATTGAACCCTTCAACATCCATGAAGCCATGAGTATTTCATCTAGGAAAAATGCAGTGTATGATGAATTGCATACATGCCTTAGCTCGTAATGGCATATGGGACTTAGTGTCTCCCCCTTCTGATAGGTCACTCGTTGGGTGTAAATAGATTTTCAAGAGCAAAAAGAATCCAGACGGTAGTGCGGCTTGAAACAAGGTACGTATTGTAGCTCAAGGTTTCTCACAGGGTACAAGTATGGACTATCATGAAACTTTTAGTCCAGTGGTAAAAGAAAACACTATCCGAACAATTCTAGCTTTGGCTGTATACAACAAATGGTGGCTTCGGCAGGTGGATGTCAATAATGCCTTTTTAAACGTAGATTTCATTGAAGAAATTCATACTCCTAGGTTCTAACCTATTGATGAAAAGGGTAATTTATTGACTTGCAAACTTAAAAAGGCACTCTATGACCTTAAACAATCTCCTAGAGCTTAGTTCCAAAAGCTCCATGACTTAATTCAACAGTTACTTTTCCATTCATCCAAAGCAGATTCATTTTTATTTGTTAAATAGACCCCTTCTGGTAACAATGTGTTTCTACTTGTGTAAGTGGATGATATTATTCTCATAAGAGATTCCAACACGGACACCGAAGTAGTCATTCAATCTCTACATAATCAGTTTTCACTAAAGGACCTGGGAGATCTTAGTTAATTTCTCGGTCTAGAAGTAACACAACACGATGATAATGTGCATATTTCTCAACACAAGTATGTATGAGATCTGTTAGACAAGGCAGCAATGGGACAAGTGAAGTCAATGGCCTCGCCTATGGTAAGTTCACCTACTTTATCTTCTCTAGTTGGTTCACCTTTTCAAGATGGCACTCAATATAGACATATAATTGGAGGGCTTCAATACTTGTGCTTGATGAGACCAAACATATCTTTTGTTGTTAATAAAGTGAGTCAATACTTGCACTTGTTATATGATATGCACTAGACAGAAGTAAAATGAATTCTGAGATATACACGAGGGATACTGGATCATGGATTGATATTTCAACCATCAATGGTCACTTTGACAAGGTTTTCTAACACTGACTGGGTAAGTTCTCTTGAAGATCGGAAGTCAACGTCTGGTTTTTGTGTCTATCTTATAAACAACTTGGTTGGCTAGTCATAAAAAAAAACAAGGGGTTGTTTCTCGATCAACAATAGAGGCTGAGTACAGGAGTTTGGCAAATGCCACTACAGAGGTTACATGGTTTCAATTGTTTCTAAATGAAATAAGGATACCATTAAAGTGTGTTCCAGTTATTTATTGTGATAACTCGAGCACTGTCTCACTTATTGCAAATCCAGTAATGCATGCCCGGGTCAAGCATGTGGAGCTTGATTTATATTTTGTTTGAGATAAGGTATTAAGTGAGAAGCTTCAGGTAAATCATGTTCGTGAAAATGATCAGGTGGTTGATGTGTTAACAAAGCCACTATCCATTGGTGCTTTTTCTCGGTTTTGCCACAAACTAAATGTCGCTTCTTTTGAAGATTTTCAGCAAGGAAACGCAATGAGAATATTAACAGTTACTACTTAAATAGATTATAACTACTCTCAAGTAATCAGTTCATTCTTCTGTTAGTTAGTTATCTTCGATTTGTTAGTTATTCTCTTGATATTGTAATTAGTGTATAAAAGCACTCTCATTGTACCTACAACGTTATGAATCAAAGATTATGTCTTCTCTATTTCTTGTTTCTATTAGTGGTGAGATTAGATACTGTAATGTGAGACAAAAAGTAAGCTAAACGCATCATACCGAACTCAATTGCCCATCCAAACCTACCCTAAAATAACCCCAGTGGTAATATGTGTGTACTCAAAAGAAGAAAAAAAGAAATATTTCAAATAAGTATCGTTTACTTATGGTTTATTAATATTAAGATTGTTGTAGCTACAACTATATTTTTATTTTAGAAAAGAACACCTTATTACGTGCCAAACATTTTTTATTGGCAATGTATGAGAAAATTACATCAAGAGGGTTGAAGTTGTGAAGATTTTAACTTAAAAAAAGAGAGAGAGTGATTTGCTCAATCGACGGGATTGAATTGATTAGAAACACTCGACTTTTGTGAAGGAATGGCATCATACCATAAAATAACAATTTAATTAAGCCAAGTAAGTGAGAATATCTCATTTTCCATCCTCTTTTCGGGCCTCTTAACAAATTTTCGTCTTTTTAATTTAAGGTTTTTTCTTCGTTGGTTCGGTACAATAAAAACAAATTTTTATAAGACTAAAAAATTTATCAAAACGTGAGTGTATGTGGAGATCATATTTGTTTTTTTATATAATGTCTAAAATTATTTATATTACTCGAACCCACGTTTGGATCCTCTTACACTAGTAACAAGATCGATGCTAACTTAGCTAATACCCAATCGGCTCACGTATTTAAAGTATAGATGTGTTTAATAATAACATATAATATATAATGAAATATATGGTTTAAAACTAAATAATCATAATAACACATTAAATATGTACGATGTTAAAATGAAAAAAAATTAAAATGTGAGTAAAATGAAATTTAAACACATAACTACATCATATTAAGAATACTAAATGCATTACAATTGTTTATTATGATGTTATCATCAATTCAAGTTGACTTGTGACACTGGTTCAGTTAACAACGCTATCAATACATATAACTGTCGGAGATAATAAAATATGCATAATACAATTAAAATATACATATTATATTAATATAAAATTTTGGTTTTGCGTAGAATTTAAGTTTTATTGTTGCAAATATCATGGGTTCAAATCTAACTTCATGTTTTTTTTTAATTTAAAAAAAAAATAAAAAGACTAAAATATTCTCAAATAATATAACTTATTTTAATTACAAAATATAGAAAGATATTTTTGTAATTTCACCAATAATATTGATGTTCAATTGACTCAATTAAAACTTAAATAATATTTCTATTTCATACCATCATTTATGTTGTGAAGAAGCCGAGAATGTACATCCTATTCGCAATGTGATGTAAGAAAATTATAATAATAGCCCCCAACTAGTTTTAGTTATATTTTTGTCATTTATTTATTAATTTTTTTTAAAATTTAATCATTCAACTTTTCAAACATTTTTATTAGTTGCCATTAGTCGAGGGATGGAAAATTGATATGGGCCTTTTTATTGGCTTAGTAATAAATTTAGTTTTTTAATATTTACATATTTTATCAATTTGACTATAAATCTAAAGGAATCAACAAATTTAGCCCTCAATTATTAGAATATTTTGTTACTTTATTTTGAATTCTAAAAATTAAATAAATTTAGCCCTCATCATTTATAATTTTTTTTTCAATTTAGTTCTACTTCTAAAAGTTTCAAAAAAAATATTTAAAAAAATATTTTTTAATATTCGTTAACATACCTCCACAACCCACCGAATAAGAAAAGTATTTAACACCATTCGAATTGTGCTCATTTCAAACTAGTGTCATCTTTGTGAATATGGTTAAAAAAAAACCAAATTAGCTTAAATCCAATTATCTAAGTGTATTTTAAATTAATATCATATTATTTAACTAAATTCCTCTCAAAATATTAACAAAATTTGAAACTAATACATAACAATTATTTTGAAATTTTATCTTTTTTTAAATATAAAAAAACTTAATTTTCGAGTAAAGAAAACAATACAATTTAAAATAAATTGATACAGTTTTGGTTTTCTGGATTCATAATACAATTATTAGTTTGATTCATGAAAAGTAAGCGTATGGTTTGAACATTCAACTGCATGCCAAACTAATAATTGTCCATAAATACCGCCCTCAAAACACCTATTTTCACCACTCATACTTACAATTTCTCAGCATATATTTTCATTGCAATATTCTTAGCAGAATCAAACCTGACATGGAGTTTTCTAAGGTTTCTACCCTAGCTCTTACTTGTCTCGTGGGGTTAGTCTTGGTCCTTCCCTCCCATGCCCAAGACTCACAACAAGACTACCTCAACGCTCACAACACAGCTCGAGCGGCTGTCGGCGTTGGTCCCATGACTTGGGACAACACCGTAGCTGCCTATGCAGAGAACTATGCTAAGCAGCGCAAGGCTGATTGCAAGCTTGTGCACTCCGGTGGACCTTATGGTGAGAACATTGCTTGGGGCAGTGCTGACCTATCGGGAACCCATGCTGTAAATATGTGGGTTAATGAGAAGGCCAACTACAATTACAACTCTAACAGGTGCGCAGCAGGTAAGGTTTGCGGGCATTATACTCAAGTGGTTTGGCGCAACTCTGTCCATCTTGGTTGTGCTAAGGTGAAGTGCAACAATGGCGGTACTTTCATTGTTTGCAACTATTCTCCTCGAGGCAATATCGTCGGTCAAAAACCTTACTAAAAACCTTCCTTAATTTGCTTAAAGCCCTTCCAAATAAAAACTTATTTATCTGCAACAAAAATGTTATATATATGTACTGATTTGCCTACTGAATGGCAAATAATAAATAAGGAATGAATATCTTATCATTTGCTATTATAATTTCGTTATAATGATGTCTCCCATACATCCTATAATCATATATAATTGATTCTACAAGACCAACTTGCGGGAAAAAAGTAACCATGCATTGCAATCAACCAAAACAACAAGCTACACAAGGCTTTATTTTAATATATACTAATAATAAAATCATTCACTAAGTTAATGTCATGAATTAACCGATCACTAACTCGGTTAGAAAAATTACAAAAATATCTTTTTGTATTTAAAATAAGTTATATTTGAAGGTACTTTAGTACTTTTTATTTAAAAATAATAATAAATATGCAAATGATGAGATTTTAACCTATGTCAATTACATTAGAAAAACCTTAAACCTACCTCTTAACCAAAGTTTTATTTTAAATTAATCTATTTTTTCAATTTAATACGGTAGATATTGTATGTATTATTATTAATTAATTTCAAACCTTATGTTTTAATTATTTATTGTATCTTACATTCAAACGCACACCTGTATTCTAAATACTTGGTTTCCACACACCGACATAAGTATGTATGTGATATACTAGTTGATATTTAAAATTTTTATGGAATTGATGTTACTCTTCAATCGAGTCTCATCTCAATAAAAAGATTTACCTAAAATTTCTTATTTTTACATAATGCAATAAATATTTGGAAAAAAATTTCAAATGACAATACAACATAAATTAAGTTTACCAACACTATTTTCATGAGGGTTTATGAAAAAGGCAGTATTTCCCTTCTATATTTTATTTATTTTTTAAGACACAAAATAAGTTGTCTCAATTTGGTTTAATAAAAGTTTCAGCCCAACCCAAATTAATCAAATGCCTCAACATTCTCTCTTTGATTTTAGTCCAATAGAAATTTCTTTAAAAATAAAAAAAAGCGTAAAATTGTCTCTTTGACTGAGAGGTTGATTTTTTTTTCTTTGTTGACTCACAACCAATTACAAAGTAATAAGAAAGAAAAATAAGAATATATAAATTTTACCTAAAAAATTTTTATCAAGAAAAAAATATGAATAGAAAAGAAAAACTTCACTAATATTAAAAAAATAAATACAATAAAGTTTCGACTACACGTTATAAGAGTTAAACAACCCTTTTATAATCAACGCCTAATAAATTCAACTTATGCGGCAAGGTCCATAATATGGGGGCTCGAACCTTCGCCCCCACAGATCTCTAATTTTGCACTTCCGTTTTATTTTTTTAACAAATGAGTTGCACTTGAACTTTTCAAGCCAAATTAAATAAGATTCAGATTAAACAACTCTAACAAATGAAAATTAATTTTCTGTAGACAATCAGGTACTTTATTGTCATTCTCAAATTTAAAATTAATCAAATCCTTAACTTTTTAGTATTTGCTTTCAGTTTATTTTCCTTAGTCATGGAGTTCTCCACTTTTTCTACTTTTGAAAGCGTTTGTGATGTGTTGCTGCCATTGATTTAGCTCTTCCAGTGAGTTTTTTTTTTATCAATTTTGTGCTAATTTAGCTTTACGATTTTCTCTTTTAATGCTAATGGATGATACTGCTGCTGCAATTGTAATATGGATGATGGATACCCTCAATCACTTTGTTTTTGCCACTCCCATTTATCTTCGTACTATATTGTAGGGCCTGACTCACCAGACAAGACGACACCTACATTTCCTAGTTCATTTTTTTTCTTCTTTTAAATTCATTGTTGAAAGTGATGGTACCCTGAA
Organism: Gossypium hirsutum; assembly: GCF_007990345.1. Classification (NCBI taxonomy): domain Eukaryota; kingdom Viridiplantae; phylum Streptophyta; class Magnoliopsida; order Malvales; family Malvaceae; genus Gossypium; species Gossypium hirsutum. Next base: position 6,195,016 of record NC_053448.1, read on the forward strand.
TCAGTTTCGAAAAGGAAATAAGAAAGGCATGGCTAAGTTAAAATCCGTTTTCACTCAAGTTTCTACCCTATTATGTTATTGTTAACGTTAATTATTTCCTCACTAATTTTTCATTCTTTTGAATTTAACCTTGTTCCGAGTTAGTGATGTTGAAAATTTCATTTGTTAAAGTACGTTGGCTTTTCATGGCAGTATTTGATCCATATAGAGATAAGTTTCCTTTTTGTTTGGAGAAGCAAGTGAATATGTGATGAACCACCAATCTCACAACCATACATAGGTTCGACTTGGACACAGTTGTGGTGGTAATTCTCAGATACTAATCTTATTCCGCTAGACAACTTTAACAGGCTAGATCAGTTATGTTTCACAATGCCATCACCATCAGAGCTGCTTCACCATCTTTATATGGTACAAGCTTCCAGTTCCTTCTTGAGTAATTAATTAATTGTTGTTAGAGTGATACCGGAAAACTATTATGCACCTCCAGTTTTGGTGTCAAAGTTGATAATACCAAGGCATACATCTTTGCACGGTACTTTATTTTAGTTTCTGAAACTTGGATTTTGTCAATAGAAATTCAGTAAACTGGTTTTCCCTATACTCAGCTGGGATGCAATGCTTTTAGAAGGGATCATGGAAAATGCTAAAAATGCAAAATTAAAAGCTTTAATATTCAAGAATTTTCTCTCTGTCAATACCTTTGCAAATTTCGATATGTCTCTATACAAGTAAACATCAAGAGTGAGTTCTAATATAAAATTGATTTGCATGTATGTGCTTGTGCATGATCAAGTATCATTTGAATAAAGATTGACCATCACTGATCTCAATAAACCATAGATTGCTTTATTCCTTTTCTATTTAATTGTTACATAAATTTTTCAATATGCAAATAACTTGGTTGTTAATTACAATATAGTTGTCTAAAAGAATATATTACAATATAGTTATACATATATCGATTGATCTAAGGGTCCTTATATAGTTCCATTAACAAATTACAATATTGATGTCAATGCACCCTTAGATCAATATTGTAATATTGTAACTTATTTTGGGGCCCCAAAATGACAGTTGTTGATTTAACTTTCATTAATATACCAAACAACTTTCTATTATAAATTCAATGTTTTGACTTGAATGGAGTGATAATCAAAACTCTTGTTAGACATCTATTTGATATGGATTCGAACTGTATTACTCCATTCCTAGCCTCTAATATCATATAAGAGATAAATGAAATTCAACATTCAATTTTTTTTAGTTTATCAAATAAAATCTCAGCGTAATTTTAGATTAAGCGGCATGGATAATATTAAATCTTAGGAGTTTTGTAATAAGTACGGGGACAAGAAGAAACAAATCCAAAGCCTAAAAGGCAAGTAACGGTGAGGAAACTTTGCATGTAAATACTCTCTTTTTTTGTGTGTTATTTTCTTGCATCCTTCCGGTGCTTGAAGTGATGATGCAAATTTCAATTTCCGAAAAGTTGGTTTTTGGTAGATTTCGTAATATTATCGTATTGGTGCCATACTCATATTATAGGTATTTTGTTTCATCTCATCATGTAAAAAAAGCACGTTGTTGTCACCCCCTTCAATGCATATTAATAAAAAAGGTAAACAATACTACAAAAAATCAAAGTTTTGAAACTAAAACACTGTATGTATAAATCTCCCTAATGAATAAAAGATGAAAGTTGATGACATAAATAACAAGGCCAGTTGAAGAAATTAAAAAACCTCATCCCCATTTTCAAAGCTGCCCAGCAGCTCCAAAGTCATGGCTTGGACAATGATCAAAATTAAAAGCATCCGCAGCAATACCAAAATCAAAGTAACCACCGGAATCAGCCACCACATCGCACATCATCGATTCATTAGCCTTCCTAGCCACATTATTCCTCAACTCCTCAATGGCTTTAAGGTAAGCCTCAAGTTCCTCTAACCCCATATTATCATCAATGGCTTCATCCCACCAAAACTCTCCCTTGTTTTTCATCGCTTCTTTTGTATGTTCAATTCGCTTCTTCTTCTCTTCTTTCAGCTTCTCCAATGCCTCCTCGCATTCATCGTACAACTCTTGGAAACATAGACCGGTCTCAGTCGTGGCCGAACCGTTCTCGTAATCATCCATAGCAAGGCTTCCACTAAAAAAACGATCCAATATGGTTTCGATATTAGGGTGGCCAAAGATGAAAGGTTTCCCTTTGGGAGAGAAGACGATGATGCCTATGTTTGCACCACATGGTAGGCAAATTTCACTAGCTTTCTTGAAAAGTCCATTCCTACGCTTGGAAAAAGTCACTTGGCGACTACTTTCCTTTTGTAGTTTCTTCATCTCAACTTCTTGGCGGCCTCTTGTGGCTTTGGAGGTCATTTTGTTGTTATCTGATTAGGCATTGCAATGAGAAATAATAATAAAAAATGAAGTTAGGAGATATCATTATAATGTAATTTTTGGTATTAATTTATGATTGGGTAGGTTGTAAATATTGTAGTTAAATTTGAGAATTTAATTTTGTAATATTGAAAAAGAAAATTCTAATATATTTTTGGTAAGTCAACCAGAGTTTATCTCCATTTACCTAAAAATAAGTAATTGGTTTCAACTTTACATTTATTAATGACTCTAATTAGCCAAGCAAATTGATCGGAAAAAATGGAAGAAGTAATGAATATAATATGGTTGACAAATTATGGATTATCAAGGAATTGCTAGGACCTCCATTTTTGCACCATATGTATAATCCAGACTTTTATGCTAATTGTACTTCCCTTTTTCTCGCAGGGATTAGAGGAATGGGCATCAAATCAGCCATTTTATTTTTTTCTTTTCGTTTTGAATAATACTATTTGGGAGTCGTGGATAACTTAGTCAACGGTAGCTGCATACACACAATTCCAACCAATGGCAAACTTGATTCATAGCTCATAATTTCAAATTTTGATAGGGGCTTCCATCTTAATTTCTCAATCCCAAATTCATTGACTGGAGAAAAAATCTCTAAGGCTGCTCAAGAGATAATGGCCGTTCTTTTCCATACCAATGGTATAACATTATATAACAAATTGATATAAAATTAAATTAGACTTAATTAAAATGCTAAAATTAACTTAAAAATGTATTCTGAAACCCAATCAACAGGTGCTGTCAATCCAAGCACATTATAATAATATAGATAAACAAAAGAGTAGTCATCTAAAATAACCATAATTTAGTGTTGTGAAGATAGCCTAAAACTGGCACTAATTGAGGCCAGTAATCAATCAAATTGCTCTTCCAGAATAACAGTCAACTTTGAGTTAAAACTACTCTTTGCAGTTCTTGTTTTCCTTCTCACTCGGAAACCTTCACCTCCACCTCCACCGCCGTGGGTCACCAAGACACTAGACTTTTGGAGGTTGTTGTTAAGAAGCAAGGGAGGATCCATCTTTTTATTAATCCCACACCCGCACAAGTTGTTTGCAATACCAGTAGCGTGACCTAGGTTAAGAGCTTGAGTTGCCTTGACAGCCAAGGCTCCCATCTCCTGGGTTCGAAGAGGGCTATTTAACAAACGCAAAGGCAAAACAAAGTAGAGCTCACCTGGTTGAAGCTGATCATCGGCGTCAATGGCGCAAAGGGTGGTATCGAAGTCCATATCATCTGAACTGCACACGGAACAGTTAGGGTTTCTCTGTAATACATGTGAAACCCTAACCGGGTTTGAGAATTCTTGAAGGCTACCGTCTTGGAGGATTAGCTTTGCTGTTAAAACTGATGAAGTTGAGTGGCATATGCCCATCTGGCTTTTTAACAGAAGTTGAGATTTGGGTTTCACTGGCAAACTTAATCCAGTTTTACAGTTTTAAAAGAATAATAATAAATTCCACGAGATGCATACATGCTTTGTCTTCACATCATTCCGTGTGAGATTCTTCCCCCATTTTCCGTACTTGCCATGTTTATTTTATTGACGATATCCTTTTACATCATAAATTGGGTCTTCTTTAACCTTGGAATTTCACATCATTCAAAATAACAAATAATTGATAAAAATATACATAAATTCAACATCATTCCCAATTAAATTATATATTTTAAAATTAGCTTATTTTTTTTATAAAATTGTTATTATTTAAAAGGTAAATTATATATTTACCAACTTTAAAAAATTACAAAATAATTATTTGACTTAATTTTATATTATCCTGTCATATAATAATTAAAAAGAATATTAACCCAAATCACCCTATCCCAGTTCCCTTCCCTCACTCACTTACCCCCCAACCCCACACATCTTGCATTAAAAAACAAAAAGCATGGCCTGACTTAAAGTAGCACTGCTAATTTGGCATTGATATTCATCAATCTCTCTCTGTTTCTAATTGAAAAGACAAATTATGGGTTTACACATTTCCTTGTTTTAAAAGAAAGAGACAAGCAGCAAAATGACGAGCGCATAAATTCTTCAGTTTCTACACAAGGAAATCGCTTTAAAAAGCAAAATTAACAGTATTAGAGTACTGCAGTTTTTTATTAAAAAACAAACCAAGATAGGAAAATTTATTTAATAAAAAAAAAACAGAAGATAAAGTTGCAATGAAAAAATTGTTGCTTCAAAATTACCTTCTAATATTACATGTATTACATGATATTTTACGTATTTAATATCTAACCAATTATTATTACTAAAAATATTTTTTAAATACTAAGCGTAATTGGTTAATATTTTAATGACTCAAATATTACCATAACTAAAGATTTACCAATCATAATTAAAATACTTGTACAATATTAAAAAATTGATGTATTATAAATTAATATCCTTCCTTCTTTATCAATAAATTTAATAAATATAAGTTGTGGATAATTAAAATTATTATAAAAATAAGAGTTGTTGGATATAAATGCATTATTTATAAAATTTTATGTAATATTATATTAAATGATTAAAAGTTGATTTTAAAATTAAATTAATATAATTTTTTTTAATTTCGGTTAATAAAAAATTTTAATACTTCAAACATATATCAAATATAGTCAAATTAATCAAGTCAACAACAGAGAACAAATTGAATAGATTTGAAAACATGTTTAAGAGCTAAATTGAATAGATCAAAAAATTTTATCTAGAGATTTAATTGAATAACTCGAAAACTGTGACCAAGGACTAAATTGAGCAGACTAGAAAATGCCTCGAGGGGATTAATTAATGACTTAGAAAACACACTCATTTACTGAATTGAACAAACCGAAAAATGCATCTAGGGACTAAATTAAAAAAATAAAGTAGGAAATAATTTTAAAATTATAAAAAGAAAACATAAAACTCTCTCAATCTGTAACACCCCTTGCCTGACCCTATCGTTGGGTCTGAGCTACAAGATGCCACATTCGTTGCTAGAGCAACTACAATCAATCAAAAAATATACAAGCATTTATACATATGATCAAGTGTTAATAAAACATGTTAAACAATCATTTTCGGATCTTAATCGAGCCTACGAAAGCTCAATACCAACCCGAGGTCTAATTAGGACTAAACTGAAAATTTACAAAATATGATAAGAGGGCATTGCGATATCCAAAGCTTGTTATCATGATCCCGAAGACAGTAGCCAAACATCAAAATATGTTCAGTGGGTATCGCAATATCTAGGGCTTGATATCGCAATCTCAAAGACAGTAGCCAAACTTCCCAACATAAGGATCAAACTACAAAGTTTACAAAATAATTCAAGGCCAATATTGCGATATCCAAGGTGTGGTATCGCAATACTGAAAACAGTCCACTAAGTCCCCATTTTAGGTAAAATATCATTTGGTACCTATTTCAAAGCTTTCCTCAAACCTACACATTTAATTTAATAATTCACCATATTAACTTGAATCAACCATCCCAAAAACATGCCAAAACAAACCATTAAATCATTTCTAATCAACCAATGGATTATAGCTTCATTTTAGCACAAATCATACCATTTTAAATTGTTCAACTATAAATATTCATCTAACCAACTAACCATTCATCAATCAACTTCTCATCTTTGCAATTTATGTTCAACCATGCTAATTTAAGTGTCATACATAACTTAATCACATTATTGAAAACATGTCATTTTATGTAGGCTTTATCCTTACCAAAATCAAGCATTATAAAGGTTGCAAGCTAAAACTTATCATTTGAAATTAACATATACAAACACTTATGTACATGCCACAAAATTGGATTTAAAATGATTCAAAAGCAACTGAATCAGTAACAGGATAGTGTGAGCTTCTCGACAATTCGATAGACATGTTTCACAAGTTGGCAATCTACAAGGAAAAAGGGAGGCAAAAAAGTAAGCATATTGAATGCTTAGTAAGTCCATATGAAATTTACTTAGCTTACCTTGACATTTCAACAAACTAAAATTTAAAACACACCGGTATTTAATATGGCATCCTTTAGCATACTTTCAGGTAACTATTTCATAACATCAAATACACCATATAGATTACTCCATTTGCATTTCATAATCACTGAGTAAGAAATCATATACTTTCATTCAATTTGAATTCATAACTCATTCAATCTTAATTCAAGTCAATTCAACATTTTCATTACGTTAAGTTAAGGTTTCGCCCGAGAGAACTATAACAAATTGAACTTAGATGTAAGACCCTTAATCTCTATCTGTCACTAGAATAGGGTTATGGAACATTATTGAAGTTTACAGATCAATTATAGAAAAATCCATATCATTTACTATTCATATACGAAATCAATCATATTGTCCTTTAAATGCATTTAGATCAAATTGGGACTAAACCAAGAACTTAGAGAATTTTTTACGAAATTTCAAAATTTTTCTTAGATGCAAGGGATACACGCCCGTGTAGCCAAGTCGTGTGGCTCACTCAGCCAAGTGACACGTCTGTGTCCCAAATCGTGTGGGCATTCGATGTGAGGTACACGGCCGTGTCCCATCCCGTGTTCAAATTAAGGTAGCTACTGACTTGGGTCACATGGCCAAGCCATACGCCCGTGTGCTAGGCCGTGTGAACAATTTATTTTACATTAATTAGGTGCAAGGGTTACACGGCCAAGTCACATGTCCGTGTCTCTACCCGTGTAAAAATACCTAGGCATTCTATTTCTAAATTTTAAGGATGCAGGGGACACATGTCCAAACCACACGCCCGTGCTCATGGTCGTATGCCACACATAGTTGGGACGCACTCCCCTGTGTCTACCCGTGTAGACGAAAATAGGTCATTTTCAAGGCCACTTTTCTCACCCAAATTTGCCTTCAACCTACAACAACACTTGAATACATTCACCAACAAATTCAAGGCATTAAAACCAAGCCCAAAGCCAATCTTATACGTGATATATCATCACATGTATTTAAGTATTCAAACTTACCTATTTGTATAATCATATAAGTTTATCAAAATTCAATCTATCATGCCAAACACATATATATTAAACATGATATAACCTCCTACATATACATCAAACATACCATTACTAGCCATTTCAATGGCTAGTTACAACCAACCATATACATGCCATCATTGACCAATTTAACCTATACATGTCATTATACCAAAATAAGTTTGCTATTTACCATAATGAGCTAAAGGATAGTGTGATGTTACTCCGACCACGTCCAACCTTCACGAGTTTACAAGTACTATAAAACAGAGAAAAGAAAACTGAGTAAACATTTAATGCTTAGTAAGTTCGTGTAATAAGAATTTAACTTACCAATCATGTTCATTTAAAATAAGCATACATAACACACCCAAATCAATGTAATTAATAACCTAAATACACATAATCCTCAATAAGCATGTTAGTTATGTAATTCATATAAATACCAAGAAATGTGGATGAGCTCATCAATATTCCATTTCCATATACATATATTTGTTATTTCAAATCTCCAATGAACATATACATATCATATTTTTGTATATCAAGTATTTCTCACCATCATTCATCTATAATTCATATTATCTCATACTTGAAATTTTACCCGTTGAATTATTTAAAATATCGATGAATACTTGGGCAATACACATGAAGTGTACAATACAGTAAATCTATCAACTCATATCTAGGAGTGCTCATAAAAGCTCATAAACGGGAAGCTTATCCGGGCTAAAACAGGAAGCTCATAAAAGCAATATTCAGGAAGCTCGTACGAGCTTATAACGGGTAGCTTGGAAGAGCCATTAATTGGGGAGCTCCGGATAGCCATATATCGAGAAGTTCAAGCGAGCCATATCAGGAAGCTCTAGAGAGCCATTAATTAGGAAACTCACAAAGAGTCTTTAATCGAAAAGCTCAAAAGAGCTAAGGTGTGCCCACAACACATGTAGGATCACAGCCTATCGGGATGTCCAAAGAGCTATAACAAGAAGCTCGCAAGAACCATTTAACAGGAAGCTCATGAGAGCTAATAACGGGATGCTCTTTCGAGCTATGGTGTGTTTGCAACATATGCAAGACCACAACCAATACGGGAGCCCTGTATCCAATTGATTTTCATGTATTCAAACGAGATTTAATATTTATCGGGCATTATCGGATTTTATGATTAATTTTATATACATACCAATTTCACAATTCAGCATTCATAAATACAAATTTTAATTCAAATATGTAATATACAAAATCTAGTTACACGAACTTACCTCGACATTTGCTCGTGTACGAAAATCTACTAATCCGATACTTTTTGTTTTCTTCGATTCAATTTCGTACTAGGTCTATCCAGATCTGTATGAGTAAATTTAACATCAATTTAATACATTTCATATTCAATTCAATTCAATTTACATCCTAGGCAAAATAACCATTTTGCCTCTATATTTTTAATTAATTCCAATTTTGTCCCTAGACTTGGAAGATGAAATTCATGATATTTAATCTTCATTCCAAGCCTAGAAATTTCATACATAATAATAGCAATCCCATGAATTCCATAAAATTCAAAATTTTCCATGAATTCAACATCTTTTCAATTTAATCCATAAATCATGTTTTCTTTAAAATTCTTTAATAAAACACTTTTAAATAACCATTAACACTTCAAATTCATCATCTAATAACTGAAATCATATAAACTCATCAATAGTAACTCCCAAAATTTTCAATGAAATCAAAAACCAAGGTAAAGGTTACTTAAACCTAATTGTAACAATCACAAAAACATAAAATTTTCAAGAAACGGGTGAGGATTTGACTTACCTGAAGAAAAAATTGAAAAACCAGCTTAAACCCTCTCAATGTCTGTTTTTAGAACTAAAAATGATGATGATTTCTCTGGAATTCTTTAATTTCTCATTTATTTCATTAAATTTTGCCCTTAGTTCACACCATTTTATCATCTTTTTAAGGCTTATGCCGCCCCAGCCATATGCTTTTGGCATATTTATACCTTAAATCCCTCCTTATTTATTGGTTAAACTATTTAATCACCATTTCTTTTAATTAACAAGTTTTGCATCTTTTTCAAATAGTCCTTTTTAACAAATTAGATACATGAGACTATATTGCTCACACAAGATGACATTTATGAATTTGTGACCGCTCCCTTGTTGTTCTCGCGTGCTATGAGGGAAATCAACACAAAAACATGTAAATAATCAGGGAATACTAACGTGCGGTGTCTGCAAGTGTGACAAGTCAGATGTAATATATGTAGTGTTATAATGGAACACCGGAGTATTCCAAGGATCAAACCTAAGACAGTCAGAAATTTAGTGATTTCTATTAAAAAATGCATGCAAGAAAAGAGTCTAGCTAGCTATTTGCTAAGCACTATATTATGGTAGGCCATAAATGAAATTGATTAAAACTTATTAACTACCTATAATAGAAAATGACTAAATTGTAAATAACGCAAAATATAAAACTACCGAATACGATATAATAGGGAGTGGTTGGTTGATTTCCATGTTGTTAATAACCTTTGAATTAGGGATCTAAATTGTTAACACTTCTAAATTGGTTTAATTTTACCTCTCGATCTCAACTTTACCAAATTAGACAAATTAGTTTGGTTTATCTCTCGACCTCACCCGACTAACCCAGGACTAATGAATTGGTGCCCAATAAGATTACCTCTCAGTTTCACTTATCTTGATATTCCCTTAGGGGCATCAATACTAAGTTTTGAAGTTTATTCAATTTAGTCTCGGTTTACTATTTAGTCCATAAAACCTAAAATCAACTGCCTAACATTTCCATCAATCAACCACCAAAGGTTTAACTACCCATTACCATATCACTACACCAAAACAGGCTTTTAGCGGCGTTTGGACAAAAAATGCCACTAAAAATCGAGCATTAGCGGCGCTTTACGTAAAACGCCGCTAAAGATCGAGCATTAGCGGCGTTTCTAGGAAAGCACCGCTAAAAATTAGCATTAGAAAAAACGCCGCAAAAAGTCTAAGCCCAACGACATCGTTTTGTACCTTACAGATCTTTAGCGGCGTTTTGAAAAAAAGTGCCGCTAATGCTCAGATCTTTAGCGGCGTTTTTGAGAAAGCGCCGCTAATGCTCAGATCTTTAGCGGCGTTTTTAAAAAAGCGCCGCTAATGCTCAGATCTTTAGCGGCGTTTTTGAGAAAGCGCCGCTAATACTCAGATCTTTAATTGAACATTTTATCTGCTATTTACTATTTAATTTATTTTTAATTGAATATTTGTTAAAAATGGATAAATTTGAAATAATGACACGTAAAAATAATTTGAAATTAAAAAACATAGAAAAATATTTGTTAAAAATGAAGAAATTAAAATACTATTATTTAAAATAATTTTAGAATTTTTTGTGTACATGATTGATTGATTTTTAATTTATATATTAAATAATTTCAAATATAATTGTAAAAGATACGATAGTATTAATTTTAAAATATTTAATTTAATTATATATGGTTTAAGGTATATATATGGTTAATTTAGGATTTAGGGTTGGTTTAAGAGTTGCAATTTTAAGGTTTATAAATTATGGAATTAGGGATTAGGGATTAGGGATTCTGATTTAAGGGTTGTGATTTAAGGTTTATGGGTTAGGGGTTAGGGGTTAGGGGTTAGAGATTAAGAGTTAGAGATTTAGGGTTTATAGATTTAGTGTTAGGTTAGGGTTTAGGATTTAGATTAATTAGTGTGTTTTAATTTATATATTAAATAATGTTTAGGGGTTAGGGATTTGGGGCCGGGTTAGGGTTTATGATTTAGATTAATTAGTGTTTTTTAATTTCTATATTAAATAAGGTTTAGAGGTTAGTGGTTTGGGGTTTGGGGTTAATAGTTAGTGATTTAAGGTTTAGAGATTCGGGGTCGAGTTAGGGTTTAAGGTTTAGATTAATTAGTATTTTTTAATTTATATATTAAACAAGTTCTTATATAATTGTAAAGATTATTAGTTTAAAATTGATATGCAATATACAATAATTGAATATAAAAAATTGTAAAATATGCGAGCTTTGGCGGCGTTTATAGCCAAAACGTTGCTAATATGATTTAGAATTTTTCAAAACGGTGTCGTTTCATTACAATAATTTAATTTATTAGTGGCGTTTCTTCTGTAAACGCCGGAAAAGGTAACATTAGCGGTGTTTATGACTAAAAAGTATTTAATTTAAACCATTTGATATATTTAAATATTAGATTTAAAAAAATTAATAAATAAAAAAATGTAACAAATTGATACGGATAGGTAACTATCTATTTTAGATATATAGGACCAAATTATAACAAATAAAAATAAAATACAAAAACCAAAATCATTCTACATCGAACATCTAGCAAAATAATTATATTTTAGTTAGCAAGAAATATCTCTAATAAAATGGAGATTAGATCGGAAATGAACAATATAAAATCATAATTAACGTCTCAATCTTTAATAGAAATTTGATATGTGAGAGATTATTTGATAGTAAAATAATTTTACTTTAAAAAAATCAATTTATAAAAACGCCGCAAAAAATCAATTTATAAAAAACAAAATAAAAAATACGAACATTAAAGACTACAAAATTATTTTATCATTTTCTAATTGCTACATTGATAATTTTAACCGCAAAATTAAATGTTTAAATTAAAAAAATAAATAGCGGCGTTTTTTTAAAACACCACAAAAAATATTCCACAAAAGATTATTTTTTTTGGATGGTGCAAAAGATAAATAATAGCTGCTTTTTTTCATAAAAACACCGCAAAAGCTAATTAAAATCCCGCTCAATTCCAAAAAAAATTATTTTAGTTACCTGCTCATTGCTCCCTCTTCTTCTCATCTCCGTGCGCCCTAAATCCCCCAAATAAAAGATTGTACTTAAAAAGATTTACCTTTTTATCTCAAAATTTGCCCCCAACTTTCCCATTTCCAGCAACACCAAGTCAATACACCTACGCCAATCACACTTCTTTTTCCTTTTCATTTCACTGCACTGAATTCACTCACCATCGCTACTCCTTTTCTCTCGATCTGTTAGGGTTTCTTTTAATTTTAGGCTTTCAAGGGAACGTACAGTTTCCTTTTAATTTTACTGGTGATTTCTATGGCGACGGAAACCCTAGATGGCAAGAAACCGGAGGAAGAGGAGGTGAAAGAGAAGACTGAAACTTCCCATTGAATAAGAAATAAGTAGAAGGAAAAAGAAATCAGATCCTTCTGAATAAGAAGAAGAAAAATCAGTACTTTTTTTCCATTGAAGAACAAGAAGTGAAAGAGGATATCAAGGGAAAATGTCAAGAGAAAAACTAAGAAGAGCCGCACTTCCTCCTGTTCAATAGGTGTTCTTTTTTATTTCTATTGCTTTCAGTATATTTTTTTTTGAGATTATTTTCAGTCAAAGAAAAAAAATTGGAAATAACCCATCATTTTTTTTCGTGGAAAACTAGAAAAAAAAAAACAAATTAAATGATAAGCCTATAGCTGTATGCCATTCAGACAATCCAAAACGAACTGCTGAAATCTCTTCTGCAAATTATCCTGCTCGAGAGTATGCTTGGTTTTTATCTAAGTTATATTTCTACATTTTCTGTAATTGTTCTAGGTGATAGTGGGTATGTTTTATTATTTTTTTATTTTATTTTTGCAGTCTTGATTTGTTTGCAAACCAGAATATATTTTGTAGTTTTATTTTAATGCAAGAGTAGAAAAATGCAGTTTTCTATTCAGTTTGCTGAGAAAGACCGTGGTTCTGCGCTTGCTGAAAGTTCTATTCCAGATTCACATGGTGATTCTGGTTTGCAGAATGTCATCAATTACCTCCGACGGACAAAACAAATAGTATGTTCCATTTGGTTTTTTTTTTGGTAGATTATTTCTCCTTTTGTCTTTCTCATGCTGCCTGTACTTTCTGATGTTTTGTGATTTTCTATAGGCGGAAATAGAGATATCTTTATTGAATCAACTAGCTTCTTCCATTGTTATATATGTTTTACTTTGTTGCTAATTCATCTTACTCAGACGATTCTAATACCTCTATCAGCTGTAAAAAAACTGGGAAAGGAAAGAGACCTGGAAAGGGAGGGAATCGCTTCTGGAAAAGCATTGGGTTAGGCTTTAAGACACCCAGAGAGGCCATTGAAGGTTTGCTTTACTTTGCTCTTCCTTATCATTACTATTTTGCTTGCATATTGTTAATTTATTTGGCAATTAGAATACATGTTTCTTAGCCATGCTTCCTTGTGTTCATCACTGAATATGTGTAATGGTAATTACTTGTTCTCTGCTATATTTTTTTTATTGTTAAACTAGATAGTCTAACTATGTTGTTCTTTTTGGAGATTTCGGGACAACATTCATCACCATTTTACTGTGTTTTCTGCTTGGAACTGTTTTAGGGCATTGATATAGTAAGTTTATTGCACTTCATGTTAGATGCTTTCTCTTGGGGTTTTATTTGACCGATGTGATTACACTGTGGAGGCCATGTTTTTGGCTAACATGTTTCTGAGATCTTACCTTTACTCAAACAGTTCATGTCATAGAACCATGGGGCATCCATAATTTTTATGGATATCTAGCCCTTTGTTGATTCATTTTCATTGTACTATTTCATGTCTGCTTCACCCTCACCCTTTCTACAATTGCATTTGTTGACACTTACATTGGATTTCAATGTTGTCCAGGAACATATATTGATAATTAAGAAAAGCCCATTTACTGGCACTGTTTCTATTAGAGGCCGTATCCTTACCGGTACTTACCATAGTGCAAAAATGGTAAGGACCATTATCGTCCGAAGGAACTACCTTCACTGCATCAAGAAATACCAAAGGCAAGATACCTTTTTATTTTAATATCACCTGTAAATAGTAGGTTTTGGAGCATAGAAATGAAATTGGTGGGATAGAGGCCGTTTTTAAATGTGGAATTAAAGCTTTGCCTGTGGTCTCTCATTATTGCAGTTTAGGGTATCCTTTCGCTTTCCAAATAGATTTTCATAGATGCTGGATTTGAGCTAAAGCTATGCATATACATTGCTATAATTTCAAATTTTTAAGTGTGTTTCGGTAAAAAAAAAAAATTAAATTGTTTAGCATTTTAAAGTGCATTGTGATTGTTCATTTATGTTTGCATGCATTTATATGTGCCTTGCCCCATCTTTCTTCTTTATAGAATATTATAAATCTATAGATATATTGATTGTTAGTTTTATTTTATAGATATAGGCCGACTCATTATATAGAATATTAGATATATAAAAGGTTTCTGTATATACATAGAGCCTTTATCAGTTAATCCTTTTCATATTTATTCTATATATATCTCATTTTTCTCATTTTTTAAAATGGCACCAGATGAAAAAAAAAACCCTCAAATATAAGTCTATGCAACTATACAAGTTTCGTTCTTGTTTACAAGTTATTTTTTAATTTCGGAGCATTTATGTATTCATATCATATTGGTATTGATATATTTTAATAATTTGTTGTCATAACTTCTTTATTTAAACTTTACTTATTGTGTCTAACATTACTTACTTACTTGACTAGTTCTTGCACTTTATTTGTTCTATGTTTTTTGGCTGTCATGTCATGTGTCCATTTAATATAGCTATGATAGATTTTAAAGCCTGGGAAGTATGAAGTTTTGGTATGCTATGGTCTGCATTATTTTCCTTTTGCTTATTTGGACTTTGAATGTACATTTCTGGTAACTTTTGTTTCTTCCTTTTACTGTTTTATGTTTATGGTAGATGTAATGGGACTTGCGAGTGCATGATGTTAAAATTTAGTCACAGATTGACAATTATACTAACATCAATTGAATTAAAATCTAGTCGGCATATATGAATAAAAAAGTTTGACTTGCGAGTGCATGATGTTAAAATTTTATGATAAATGATCGTTTATTTTGCCAGGAAAATTGGTAGCTATATGTGGTTGGATTGATAAAAAGATCATAGTCACAGATTGACATAAACCTAAAATATATCATTTCATTGTGTCTTATTCAAGGCATGTATTTATTTATTTATTTTTGCTCCAATTTAAACGTGCTTAATTTTTAAAGTGGAATGATTAAAATATAATTTTATATAAGTACCTTACCAATCTCATTAATGTCTTGTTTTATTCTTCCTGAAATTCGAAGAATCAGTTATTTAAGTGTTTTCATTCAGTTTACATGTTTACCTCTGTTTCTTTAAGTTTCATATTTAACTAATCCATCTTAATTGGTGGTAAATTCATGTTTTAGGCACTAATCAATTTTAACCAAATTATCTAACTGTAATTTGTACTGCTTGCAGACTTTCAGCAGCATGATCCCAAAATGGCTGTGGAAAACCAAAATTGTCAAGCAAATTAGCCAAATGCTGGTGAATCACCTTGGACTAAATTTGACCAAAGATGATCTACAAAATGTGGTTGATTTAATGGAGCCATATGGTCAGATAAGCAATGGAATAGAATATCTAAATCCTCCCCTTGATGTCAGTAACTAACTTGCTTGTCATTTTAAATATGCAAGTCAATTGCTATTAATAATTTTCTGTTGGATTCTTTTTGGACTGGAAAATAATTTCTGGGGATAGTCTAAGAATCTTAAATTTTATAGAAAGCCAATAAAGTGCTTGCTGGACGAAATGTGGTGATTAATTGAATTGCAAGGTCATACATGCTGTTAATTTTTTAATAGCTGATAAATGAGTATGACATAGTGCTCATAAATGTTCTAAGAAGGATGTCTTTAGATGAATGGAATTGTTTGATAGCTTGAGGTTATAAATCTTTGTATTGATTTTTCTCAACAATCTGAAGCCTGTCATACTTAGCAAATTTTTCTGTAAGAATGGGTGTTTAAGAACTGTGAATTGTCTTGAAATATATGCAGTTGTGATGGTTGATATATTATCAAGCATGCAATATATATCACTGTCGTGACAGGTTTTTATAGGAAATATTTGAAATCGGTACGAATTTATATCCCTGTTACATGGAAATATATATTTAGCTTTAAAGTTAAAATTTTAATAGAAATTTTAATTTAATTAATACTTTTATCCTTAAAAACAAAACAAAACATAATATAATAATTATCATACAAATAAATATTATTTAATTAAAATATTTTTTCAAAAGTCATGTTTTTAGCGGTGTTTGTTAAAAAGCGCCACTAAAAGTCATCTTTATTGTGGCGTTTGTTATATAAGCGTCGCTAAAGGTCGTGGCCTTTAATGGCGTTTTTGGGAAAGCGTCGCTAAAGATTGTGGCCTTTAGCGGCATTTTTTAGAAATGCGCCGCTAAACGTTATGGTCTTTAGCGGCGTTTGTGGGATAAGCGCCGCTAAAAGTTATGGTCTTTAGCGGCATTTTTTGCGGCGCTTCTCAAAGGGCCGCAAATTCTTTTAGTGGCGCAAAAAAACACCGCTAAAAACCTGTTTTGGTGTAGTGTATTAAAGCTAACATATATGAAAGAAACAACCATGAAAGCCATTAACATAAAACTCAATAAAAAGATGAAAGATTGGATTTTTACTTGAGAAATGTAAAAGCAAGTAAACTAACAACAATGTAAACAACAAAGAGCAATAAAGTTAAGATTTTTGGTAAATGATCAGACCAAATTTGAACGTTAGGGACGTCGCTCGAATCTCAGTGAAAGGTGTGTGTTCTTTTACAAGTGAATCGGGCCAAAATCGTGCTTAGGATAGGGCCACACGGTCTGCCACACGGGTGTGTAGGCCACCCGTATGGACCACACGACCCCTCACACAACCATGTCCCCCTTGAAACCTTAGGTTTTTCGCTTCTCACACAGCTTAGAACCTTCCATACAGCCGTGCCCCCTGTTTTTAAGATTTTATAGCTTTGCCACTCTTTTTCAAATTTTACAATTTTGCCATTATTTTTCAAATTTTATAGTTTTGCCCCTCTTTTTTATATTTTGCAATTTTGCCCCTTTCTTTACAAATTTTACAATTTTACCTAGAATTTTATGATTTGTTCAGTTTAGTCCCTAATTGATTCCTGAACTATTTTAGTATATTATATTATTCAATTAATTCCCCGATACTATGAATTATTTTAGAACCCATGAATTGACTAACCATATTAATATAATGATTATATAATTGAATGCATTGTAAACAATACATATGATTATTGCTTCGGTGTTTGCGATTGTACATGTAGTATGATTTATGACACTATTAAATCAAACACTTAATAAGCGTGACTTTTGCTATTGAGTTGAACTATTATGAGCATATTAATTGCTACTATATTGAACTATTATAAGCATATTGATTGCTACCATATTATTCTGTTAAAAGTATAATTAAATACTAAAGTATTAATCTGTTTGAGTTGGCCTTATTGCATTGCATAGGGTGTGACTATATGTACAAAGAAAGTGTTAGCAGCTTGTTTGCACCGTTTAGTGGTTTATCCACATCATATTAACAGCTTTTATCTGCACCGATTAGTGGTTACCCTCACCATATTATCGAATATTTAACCATTCTAAAGAACTTTGGTACAAAATAAAAAGAGCATGTGCACGATGATGGATAAAAGGAAGCTTACTCCAAAAATTAAATAGGGAGCCGAGTCAAATAAATATGTTGTCGGTATGGCTAGTAAAGTACTAAAAATTGATGTGTTTTAAAATATTAAAAATTTGATATAATAATTTATTCAAATTTTATTAAAATATTTTGGAAATATAATTTTTACAAAAGTTGATCAAATTATGATATATAATGTTTATGTCAAAATTTTAATATTTTAAATGTGATTAGCGAATGTATACTTTATTTCAAGATACAACAGTTTTTACTAGTTTTTAAATTTGATGATTTTTTTTTACAATCTTATAGAGCTTATGTTAATTTCTATAATTTTTACAATATTTTACACTTTCTAATATTTTTTTATAATTTTTATAGCTTTTTAAATATTTTTTAAAAAAAATGAAAAAATTACTTTTTAAAATATATATTTATAATTTTATTCATATATTTATATATTTATAATTTTTTTATGTTTTTTAAAATATAATTTTAGATTTTTTTTCGAATGATGATATCACTATGATGTCAGTGTATGCCATGTGATAAGTTATGATTCGTTGAATATTAATGGTTAAAAACTAAACTAAGCCTCAGATTAATATAATTGGAAGGATATTTTTACTGATTAAATTTCTGCCCCTTTTATATGAGGAAAACTGTTGGAGTTTTGACAACGTCAAACGTTTTGTTGTTTAATTATTTACATAATAAAGACTTTGAACCTAAAAAAGAAAGAAAAAAAAAAGAAATTGAAGAAAATAGAATTTATTCACAACAGAAACTAAAATAAACATTGTGGATGTCATATTTGGTTTTAGTTTTACAGGCACCAACATTATAGTGCATCAACCAGACAATGTTTTCAGGCTCTAGACATCAAAGTTCCAATAACCCCAGCAATAAGAGCGGTTGGATCACCAAGTACAGCTGAGATTATGAATTGCAAAGCCAAAGCAGCCATTTCACAACATTTCTTAACCTTACCTTTACTCCTTTTATGAGGGGTTTGAAGTGTGTTCTTCAAGCTCGGAATTTGGCTCTGCAATTTCCTGGAACCTTTACCACCTCCGAAGTATAATTCATGCCAATTCTCCACTAACATTTCTCTAACACACGCCACATGCAAGTTATACTTTTTGCAAGCTGACTGGTAACTCCAACTCCTCCCTTTTCGACCACATCTATGACATGGTGATCTTACCTTCCTATACAGATATAGTTTCACTTCTCCATCATCTAACACCATTGGTAGCTTTGCACAACATGGATGTAGATCGAATCCACACGTTTTGCAGTGATAAACGAAGCCAGTAACGTCCTTTTCGCAGGCATTGCAGTAACGAGGGTGTCACCAGGGGGCCTTGAGAGGAACTGAAAGGAACATTTTGTGTAGAAAGGGTGAGAAATCGAAAGGGATGGTACGGTACAGTGCATGTGGAGATCGAAATCGCAGAAGGAACAACGATAACGTGAGCCTATGCCAACTTCTTTGCACCCATCACATTTGAATGGAACTTCAGTGTACTCAAATTTTAGAATGTGTTGGGGGTGGCTGAAATGGGAAATCTCATTGTATTTCATGGTTCTTTTTTTTTCCCTCTTCAGTGGTCTCTAAAGAAATTATGGTAAGGTTTGTAGTAAGGATTATGAGAATTTGGCTTGAAACTGAAGCTAAGTAGGGAATTAAATGCTTGAAGATGGTGGTAAGTGATTGAAGGGAAAGAGCAAACATAAGGCATCTTTGGTGATGTCCCACAAAAGAATAGGAATTTTCACTTTTATGTGATCCACTTAATCAAGTAATATTATTGAAATGGTTACGCAAAAAGATAACAAGTATGAATTAATTAGGTAAGTAATGAAGGGGTTGAGTGGAAGATTTATCTAGAGGGATCATATACTTGCTGAAAACCTAAGGATCCAATAAAGAAATTAAGAATTTTAGCATCTTAAAAAGATGATTTTAAGACATAAGCAACATTATCATCAAGGCATTATTTTTGGGATTTTTAATCTCTCCAACATAAGCTAAAGCATCTAACAGCATTGTGTGGAAGTAACCTAGGAATGTTTCAATCCTAAAACCCAGTTATTGTTTTATTTTTATGGATATGAACAGGATACCATATAATCTAATGCTAGAAGGCATAGAATCATGGTCTTGAAAAAATATTTCTGTTTGAAATTCAAGATTTGGAGGATAATGATATCTTCTTTTCTGCACCTTTTTCTTATTTGATAGAATTTATGTCCATTTCTATGATTGGAATCTGTTTGCAAACTGATGTGGCAAGTGATTATATGGAATTTATTCTTAGATTAATTAATGATTAAGATAATAATAAGTTGACAATTAACTATGTTCTTCATTGTTCTCTCACAGCCTATTCGGCGGAGGGAATATTAAAGTGATCTGTTGAAACTTGAGAGAGCTTCTATTTCTATCTTCCTCAATTATTTATAATTTTTGCTCAGGAACTTTATTCTTTACTGTTGTTAGGTTATTGCCTGAACATTCCAATAACAACTTATTGAAAACTAGCCAAGTGGTATGGGAATAGAGTTATCTCTCAGCCACTTGCAACACTAGACGACCCGATCAGCTTCATTCATTACCAAAGAGATAGAGAGTAGTTGGGTTTTTTAGTTTGTATACTTTTGTTGCATTAAAAGGAAAACCCCTTTTCCATGAAATGTAGAATTTGGTGAAGAATCCAATACCCTTTTGGTCAACAATGAATCGTAGCGTCATGGTAGCTTCTTATGTCTCATTGTTGTTTTGGTTGAATGATTTCTTACATGAGGAATGCTGGAATACCTGCTCGTGATTAGTAAGTCAATAGTCCCATCAAGGTGTTCCAGCATTTTACTTACCTGCAACAATGGAGAATGGATGTTGTTCCACCACGGGATTGAAACCAGAGATTGTTTCTTATTCAATTTTACAGTATTAGGTAAGTTATATAAAATACAAAAAAAAAATCTCATAAAAGAAATTAATAATTACATTTTTTTACAAATCTTTAAAAATATAGTAACATAACTTATTACTGTTCCAAAGTCTTTTAAATAAGGTATGGTTACAAATTCAGAAAAAGCAAGCAGAGTAAAACAGTGTTATGGAACAACAATAACAATGAATTTTGGTAAGTCTCAACAAATTAATGGTGCAGAAAAAACAAATCATGAACTTGACGAAACTAAAACACACACAATCCAGAAGCTGAGCTCAGCTGAATCTAGAGGATGTCAGTGACCAAAGCCCAAGCAGGGTAAACCAACAGAATAATTATGCCAATTGTGTTGGATATTCCATTGGCTTTGGTGAATGAATTTCGAAACCCACCCGATGCTCTGATGTGCTCCTGAAGTAGATAACAAGCTATGCCTAGGCATATCACCACACCAATCCAGTCGTTCCTTATTGTGCTTGAAAATAAGCTCGGTGCCACCACTATTAGAAGTATCAATGCTCCAGGAAGTTCCAGCCAATCTGCACCAGTTCCGGTTTCAAAGGGTTACTGCAACTTTTCTTCATATTTTCAATCAATTTGAAGAATCGTAGGTTTATTACTTATGTTCAAATACGTGCTATGCGGGGTTATCAGATTAAATATTATACCTGGGAAACGTGTAGGGAAGAACAAGCGCAAAACGACTGCAATAAAAGCAATCCATTTCCCAACTTCTCCCCTGAAGGAGGACCAAACCATATGTATTTAGAAAATGGAAGGAAAAGACATGGCTTGAGTGATGCCCACAGAATGGATTTACCTCAAGATGTTGAACAGGAAGGAAGGCAGGCTCAAGAAGATGTATGGGATTAACAGTGCTGTAAGAATATTGGTTTTCCAGTTTGTACGGTCCAATATCAATAGATAACTGCATCAACCACAAGGTTGTAGTAGAACATTGTAAAGCAATCCAATTCTTCAACTGCTTGCCAAAATCATGATAAAGAGACCTATATACTATATACTATAACACTATAGTTATTAAGTGTAGTCTATATCAAACAAGAAACCTTTCAGACAAAAGGAAGAACTCACGAGAAACAGAGTCATGATAAAGAATCAGAAAAGGAAAACATGCAGAACCAATGAATGGAATCCTAAAAAAATATAAAGTTTATATCCGTAACCATTCTAATTGGAAAAAAAAAAAAGAAAAGGCTTCAAATTTCAATCTAATTCAACGATTATACTATCAAAAAATCAAATCTCTTCACTCATAAATTGGATCAACATAGGTTAGTTAAGCTAGTAAAAATGTGAAAATGAAGAGGTGAAGAAAGAAAGGGTGGCATACATTGCAGCGAAGGAAGCGATCCATTCAAGAAGGGTGGTCCCAAATCCCCAAGAACCCAATTTGATAGCATGGTTAGCAAGCTTCTTAGTAGCAAAGATTAGATCTTGGAAGTCAGATGCGATGAGATCAGTTGCTTCTCGCTCACTCCTCATTGCCAAATAACTCTTCTTTCCCACCATTATTTTCCTCTCCTCTCTTCAGCTTCTTGATTACTAATTGTTTAGCAAAATGCCCAAATAAAAGAGACTTTTTGGGGGGAGAAAACAACAGGAAGCAGACAATGCCACAGATGAACAGTTGACTGTGTGGGTTGGAGTCTAGAAAGTAGTAACCAATGGGAAGGCTCCAGTGTTAATTTTAGGAACCATATTTTTGGATTTTTGTGACACGTGCAAGAATATACTGCGCTGAGATACTTATAGAAGTTGCACTCCAAATACGTGTCCTTCCTCTAGTCTTTTGGAGGTTTAATTTTAAAATTAAAAAATATTATTAGTGACTAATTTTTTTATTTTAATTATTTAATTAAAAAATTATAACGCAGTTATTCAATTATTTAAAAATTTTTATTTAAATTATTAGATTTTTTTTTAAATTTACCAACGATCTTCAAGCAATAATTTGATAACTGGTATGGTGGATCAATAACCATGAACATATTTTAAATTTAAATCGATCTAACGGTTAATGTCGTAGATCGAAAAAAAAGTTATTTAAATTTTGATTTGTAAATTCGTGATATCCAAAACTATTTTTTGAAAAAAATTGAACTGTAAAAAAAAAGAAATAACGCTTCTAATTGGTATAGATAGTGTGAACATAGACTGCCATTATCATATATAACGGATTTTAACAATTCAATAATATAAATAAAAATTTTAAATAATTTAATGATCAAATTGTAACCTTTTTAATTAAGGGATCAAAATAAAAATATATCTATAATTTAATCACTTATTTTTAATTATTATGAGGTAGACTAAGATGCAACATTAAATGTAAATATTTTTCTTTTTACTGATTAAATAATATAATTATTTCCTATTTGCCACCTGTTGATGATATTATCTATGGGTTCATCCGGTCATTGTCTACACGTCATCTATGCCAACTCACCTCTTTCATTTTTCTTCTTCCTCTTATCCTTAATAGGTTAAGTCCATTACGTGGCCCGCTTGACAACAGAATTATTGAAACCAAAAAGAAATTCTAGAACTGTGTTTATATTAATTTGACAAATATCTTTTATTTAATATATTATTTTTAAAATTGATTTATTAATTATATTTTATAGAACATCAGTTTTTCTGAATATATAAAATATCAGTTCAATTCACCTCATAAACTATTTATTAATATTTATTTTTTTAAAGAATATTTGTTAATATTTACTTGTAAAACATATACCGCACATTCATAGACTTGTTCATAGACGGGCCATCCATCCGGACTCAAAGGCCCACTCAAAAAATGAGAATGTTTGGACAAAAATATGAGGCTCGAAAAATGGGTTTAAATAAAATTTAAGGTCCATTTTTCTATACGAGCTGAGCCTTGGACAATTTTTTTTACTCGAACCCGGCCGGGTATATTATGTTATCAAAAATATTATATTAATTATATATTATATTTATATTAAATCACTAACCCAATAACAATTAAATTCATTACCCAAAATCTAAAAAAAAAAACACCCAACTAAATAACCCAACCCAAAATATAAAATTTTGAAAATTATATTTAATACAATAAAATATTTATTATATTTATTTGTGTTTTTTAATATAATAAAACACTTGTTATATTTATGGTAGTATTTTTTAATATAAATATATTTTTATGTATTTTTAATGTGAGAAAATTTTTATTTTAGCATCTTTTTAGTGCATTTAGTGTATTATATATATATTAAATTAAATAAAATTTAGTCTAAAAATCAAATTTGGGTCAGTCAGGTCTTACTCGAGTTTACCTTTCTTAAATTGTATCAAGCTTAGGCAAAAAAGTAAGCTCATTTTTTAGGTTGGACCCAAGCTTAAAAATTTGATTTAGATACCTTGCATGGGCCCAACTTGAACCCTGCCCATGAGCACCCCTATAGATCCACTATGTGTAAGTAAAAAGACTTTGTCTAATAAATTTATAAAAACTTGAAATAAAAATTAAACAGTAATTATTTGATACACCGTCAGTAGAGTTTTTTAGATTCCACAAGTGGATTAATGGCATGCCAAGTGTCATATTTATTTAGGCTTAAGGGTGTAAAATGCCCTCAAACTTTTTTCAAAAAAGCAATCAAGCCTTTACTCTTTTTTTCTTTTTCTTTTTTTTTGCACTCAATTGGGTACTTGAACTGTCAATATGCATCAAAAAGACCCTTTAACTATTAACTTAATGATTAACCGTTAAAGTTAACTGCCTCTAATTTTTTTTCCAGTTAAAACCACCATGTGTCACAACCACGGCATGTGACGAAAAATGATAAAAAAATAAAAACTAATAAAATTTATACAAATTATAAAAATTATTAAGTTTTAATAAGAAATATTTAAAAGTTATTAAAAATTAAAAAAATTGTAAAAAATTGTAAACGTTTATAAAAATAATAAAAATTATAAAATATATAGAAAAATTTATAAAATTTTCTAAAGTCATAAGAAAATTATAAAAATATAAAAAAATATAAAATTCATAAAAAAATATTGGGTGCCCTTGTAGCTATTGCAACATTTTGCCACACCATAGCATGCACCATTTGATTCCTTATGTTGTTTCCTTGTCAATGTTTGTTATGATGTGTAGTGTACGTGTGTATCCAAAAGTTATTCGATTTCGTATGTTTGTAATGATCTATAGTGAGTATGTACGTATGTATGTAACACTCCCCATAGAAGCAACTCCTACAACAATTCCGATGCAAAGCACTTCATCAAGTTCTATCAATTTATTCAATGGCATAGCTCTTTCCTCTACTTGATTTTATATTTTTTTATAATATTTTTTTACAATTTTATATTTTTACTATTATAATTTTTTATTAATATATATTTTATAATTTTTTACCGTTTTTATAAAAAAAATTATATTTTTTATAAATTCTTTACTATTTTTTGTGATTTTTATATTTTTTATATTTTTCTATAACTTTATTGATTTTTATTTTTATCATTTTTCACCTCATGTCATGTTGTGTTGCGACACGTGATGGCTTTAATTGAAAATTTTTTTTGGGAGTTGTTAACTTTAACAGTCAAATAACCTTTTTTATGCATTTTGGTAGTTCAAGTACTCAATTGAGTGAAAAAAAAAGTAAGGGCTTAATTGCTTTTCTTGAAAAAGTTCAAGGGCTTTTTACACCCTTAAGCCATTTATTTATATAATTAATTTTTTTAGTTTTTTTAATACACTATAATACATTGTCAAACCTTAAACCCACTTACAGAGTCTAAAAACTCAACAAACAATATATCAAATAATTTTCCAAAATGGAATAGGATCTTCGTTCAAATGATAAAGTTGAGTTTATAAATATAACGAGGTCTCAGGTTCAAATCTTGTCATGCATATATATTTTTTCTTTAATACTAAAAATATAAAAAGATGACACTACCCTCGAAATAATATATGTTGCTTTATAAAAATAAAAAGGGTTTTGATAATTCCACAACTGAGTTAAGATTTCGTTAATGGGTGACACTAACTTTGCAAAACATTTAGGTAGTGTTTGGAAAACCACCTAATAATTAGATTTAGGTGTAATTGCATATAATTACACAAGGGTGGCATGTTTGGTTAACCATTTTAATTGGTAGGTCTCACCGATCAGGTGTAATTGGAACACTCTAATTACATTTTCCATTCCTTAGGGGAGGGTGAGAATTGGAGTAATTACATAGATAATTACTTCCAAAACCAATTTTAAAAAATTATTTTTATAGAAGTTATAAAAATTATATTATGAGTATGAACACGAATGAATGTTTGGGATGATTATGAAAAAATATTTATTATATTATAAATACTTAAAAATTATATTTTAAAAATAATTTGTGTATTTTATGAAGTTATAAAAAAATTATATTATTAAAATCTTAAAAATTTTCTAAAGATGTGACAAAAAAATTTATTATAAAAAATAATGTACATGTTATAAAGATGTTATAATATATTTATTTATAAAAAGTTATGAATAAGTATAGACATAATTTATTTATGTGTCCATGCTATATAATATGCTTATTCATAACAAAATGTTATAGTTTTTTTTTTTATCATAGCTTATTTATAAACAAATAATTTTCTAGAAGTATGGTAAAAATTTATGCTATTTATAAGAAATGAAATTTTTGGGTAATTTATAAAACCTTTTTTATAAAGGTTATATATTATAAATTTAACATTATTTTTATTTAATTTATGTATTATAAAAAGAGATATAATCTAGTATAAGTTTTTCTCTAAATTGAGTTTATATAAGTTTTTGTAATTAAAGCTACAAATAATTTAGACTGTGAATCCAAATATTATAAGGTTGATGATAATTATGCAGATGGAAAAATTTTCTTATACCATATCGTGGGGTATGATACCATTGAGAGAATGGTGTCGGACACAAGCACTAGGGGTGTTCAAATTTCGGTTAAAACCGAATTAATCGACCGAACCGACCTAATTCGGTTAATCAGTCGGTGGCTGAACTTAGTTCGATCGGAGGTCGGTTAATAATTTTTTGAAATTTCAGTTATCGATTAATTTGGTTCGAAATCAGGAATAGGGTTGGTGAAACGGGGTTAATGGTGGGTTGAAGGAGTTTTGTTCACATTCTATTTATGCTAATATTCTTTGGAATATGGTGTGTTGGTTGGGATTTGGAAGTTTGTTATCATAGTTCTGTTAAAGGTCAGGAGTTCTATTTTGACCTAAGACTCTAGGAGTTTTGTTACCGAAATTCTGATTATGATCACAATCTGTTAATTATTCATGTAATATATGCGAACATAAAGGTAACTATATGATTAAATAATAGAAATGAATAATGAATTTAGTTTAATAATTTGTTTATTATTTAGCGAAAATGCATGAGTTAATTAATTTATAGATAGTATAAATAACTTGCTAATTTGATTTAATTTTAATATTATAATTATGTTTGAATAAATGGATGGTAAGTTTCTAAATTCAATTAAGTACTTATTAAACTATTCATGTAACTTAATGCGTAGGCGAAAGAAAGTAGATAAAAGATACAAGGAGTACTTCTTCACGAGGATAACCTCAACTCTCAAAGCTTCAAGACTCTTTTGATATATGATTTTGAATTTAGAAAATGACATGTACATCAGTTAACTTAAAGTTTATGTTTAAGTTCTCTAGTAGTGGCACCGAGCAAGACTTAGAGATTGAAATTGGAAATTTTAATGTGGCATTCCTTACTTTAATATGTTAATAGGTTAGTAAGCAGTGTTACATTAGGTTGGTGTCACAAGTCAATCGGGCATCAATTTGGTTAGAGAAACTGCAAAAATATCCTTTTGAATTTAAAATAATTTATATTTTTCGAGGGTACTTTAGTTTTTTTTTTAAATTAATAAAAATATGCACATAGTGAGATTTGATCTCATGCTAATTGCATTAGAAAAACTTTAAATTTACCCTTCAACCAAAGCTTTATTTTGTTATTTTAATACATTTTTATTTTAGTATCTATACTATTATTTAACCCTTACCAAGTTGGTGTCACAAGTCAACCGGGCAAAAAATCGGTTAGGAAAATTACAAAAATATCTTTTTGAATTTAAAATAAGTCATATTATTTGAGAGCACTATAGTCTTTTTATTTAAAAAAAACTAATAAAAATATGCATATGGTGGGATTTGAACTCATGTCAATTGCATAAGCAAAACTTTAAATTTATCATTCAACCAAAATTTTATTTTGTTATTTTAATACATTTTTATTTTAGTATCTATACTATTATTTAAACTCCTGACTGAGTTGGTGCCATGAGTCAACCGGACACCAACTCGGTTAGAAAAATTACAAAAATATCATTTTGAATTTCAAATAATTTATATTATTTAAGGATATCTTTTTTATTTTTAAAAAATAATAAAAATATCCGTGAGATTTGAACCTATATTAATTACATTAGTACTCAACCAAAACTTTATTATATTATTTCAAAATAAATTATCAATCCAATAACCGGAAGGAGAAGAGTTTGTGTTATTTAAGAACTCTATCCTTATGGTGATTTTATTAGACCTTAAGTCAAGGTTAATAATATAAAACTCAAGTCCTCTTGGACCGACAAATATGGCGCAAGTAACCATTTATTCAATTTTTTTTTAGAGAACCACTTGTTATTATTAATATTTCCTGTTGAATTTTGACTTTTTTTTATTTTTATTAATGACAATGTAAATTGATAATGCATAACTTCAATCTCCTATACTTGCAATTTGTTAATAGAATTTCAATTTAAAACATTTATGATTGTTTTGGTTGTACACACCAATGCATTGCAATAATCCATTGAGTTGTTAGAATGATTCCTATGATCCATACTTCATGTTGAGGTAATTATTTATTTTTTTATTAAATAATAGAGTCAAAATGTAGGTTCTATACTTCTATTTTAAGGGATTTAATTCCTCTATTTTTCAAATCTAAAAATTTAGGTCCATTAGTTGAAATTGTTAAAATTCTTCTCTTAAATTTTTTTAGTGTGACATTTTGAAATTAAAAAAAAAGCCTCACTTAATATACATCTAGCAAAAAAAAAAAAACATCGTAATGTATATGAAATTAATAGAAAATTTTAGTTGGGTTAATAATTTTAAAAAATTCACATCACCATTTTAATTAGAATAAAGTACTTAGGTTAACTAATGAGCAAAATATAAAGATTAAATCTAAAATTAAATCATTCTTATATAATCTCAAAAAAAGTAAAGGGATTAGAATTGATATTTATCCATTAACTTCTCATATATATATATAAAGAAAATAATTGACATTCGGCATTTGTCACACCTTCCTTTTATATATAATAGTATAAGCACAAATTTTTAGTACTTCCAATTAAAAGAAAAGAACCAATTTTACAGGTTCCATTTAGACCTAGGTCGAGTTTGGACCAGGTCAATGTAAAATTTTAGTTGTTTTCTAGGTCTGGATTCGGTTTGACCTGAAAAATGGATCTAAAATTTTGTTCAAACCCGATCCAGATAAAAAAAACAGTTAATTTTATGCTTCTAATCCTTTAAATTCATGTTTCTATACTTAGGAGAGTATTTGGGAGCAAAATGAACGAAAAACGAGAGAGAATCAAAAAATCGGAGCAAGTTTCAAGAGCTACACGGGCTAGACACATGGCTGTGTGCCAAACCATGTCAATTTCGTAAATTACACTCCAAACACACAGAAAAATACATTTTTTTAGGTTTTTCAGGCATTCTAGGACCTATATATGACAAAGATAATAAGAGGGAGTGAGCCGTCATAGAATACTCAAGAAAACAACTCGGAAAACACCATTGAAGCCGACTCTAAAGCAGATTTCCATCAAGATTGATGATCTCCTTTTGATTTTTTGAAGTTTATTATGAGTTTCTTTGTTTCTTATGGTTATACTGTCTTTGAGATGTTTTTATTTGCTATTATGAACTAATTTTCTAAATACCTAAGGGAGATGAATCCTATGATGAATTTTGTTTTTTGAGTTCTATTTTATGCAATAAATATTTGAATCTTGTTCTCAATTATGTGTGCTTAATTCTTGGTTTAATATTTTCGGGCTATTAATCCATGTTTTATGTGCTTATCAAAGAAGGAAAAGTCCCTGTTTAAGAGTAGATCTAGTATAATTGAGTGGAGTTGCATGCAATCTTAGAAATAGGATAACAAAAATCTACCAGATTAGAGTCAAATCTAATAGGGAAATTCATAGATCGAGTTAATGTGAAAATAGGGGTTTTAATTAGAAAGAAATTTCAATTAATCGACTTACTCTTGAAAGAGATAGAAGCATAATTTAGGGATTTCTACAAATCAATATACTAAGTGAAGAAATTGTTTAATTCAGATTGATAATAATAGATTAAATCTAGGTGGATTCTTTCTTGGGTATTGTTTCGCTTCTTGGTTGTTAATCATTTGTTTTCCTGATTCGTTCTTTCTCGTGTTCTTTAGTTAATTAATTTAGTTAATTTTAGTTTTAATCAATCTCTCTAATTTGTCGGTTAAATAATACAAGGATAGTAATTACTAGTACTTTTAGTCTTCGTGGGAACGATATCTTTGCTCATCGTAGCTATACTATTAATTGATAGGTGCACTTGCCTTAGTCAAATTTTTAGTTAGTTTATGACTGCAATCGAGTGACCCGACCCATGATCAAGTTTAGTTTCATTTGTAAATAATCAATTTTCATATGATAAAAATGACATGCATGATCATAAATCATATCAACTAGTAATTTATTATATCTAATTTTGAATTACTTTTATTTCATATTTTAATAAAAAAATTTCTTCTCTCGATCGTTTTAAAGATAGAATATTTTACCAACAAACAGTTGAGTGCAATGATAAGACACATTACATTCCCAAAGGTAGGTTGCATGTTCTAAACTTGGAGATGATATTAATGAGAGAGGTAGCCACAGACCCCAAACATAAATCATAAAACGGACATAAAAAATACAAAAAAGAAAAGAAAATTTTTTAGTGTCGCGTGAATAGTTGCCTGGATAGTAAGTTGCACCGCTTGCTTTCCACCATCTTCAATCTTCATGTTGTTTCTTTTCTTTCCTTTTATTTCACGTTCTTTCCCTCTCTTCAATTTGTTGATATATTTTGTGATATTTTTGTTGTCTTCATGAGTTGTGATAGATAGACACCAATGCCTGATATTATTGAACCTCCATTGACCATCAAAAAACACTCTTGAAAAGTGGGTTGGTTGTAGATCCTTGAATGGTGACTTTTCGTTAGCTTATTGATCTCTTTTTGTTTTCATGATATTTTGAAATAATAAATAATTTTACAAGCCAGTTCAGACTCATGCTGCTTTAAAGTCTTATGTGTTTTTGTATTGTTTTCCTTTGTTTAATAATTCTCATTAAAGTTTTTGCCTTATCTTGTACAAGTATTACTTTTGCTTATGCAAGTGATAGGTATGAATTTGTTGTTATCCTTTTCAGTTTGGTAGATGTTTGGTTTTTTTATTGATTCTACTCATCGCCTTGGACTCTCCGGGGATAATTCCCTTGATACTTACAAGCCTTTTAAATATGTTGTGTTTAAGTTGTGACAAAAGCGATTGTGAATATATTATAATGTTTTATTCTTATTAAGGCTAAAATATATGTTTGTATTAATAAAATTTGTCCTTCATTATATATATATTTTCCAAATCAGATGATGCATGAATGAGTTAAAATTTCTTTTAATAAAAATATATATCTAATTCCCAAAAATAGATCTAAAAATAATGTGAGGTGTGTGAGTTCTTGATTGGGGATGGCGTTTCTTCACATCTGTCGGTACCCATAGATACATTATATTATTATGACCCCCAAAAAACTATACATTAAAAAGATACGACATATCTCACAGTATCTTCTACAGTGATTTCCCCTTTTGTCGTTCGCAAATGACGCCATCCGTATCTCCATCGCATTTTCTGTATGCATTAAAATATTGGGTTCGAATCCCTCGACATCTCCAATTCCAAACTTATCCAATATTTTATGTAATCTTTTATAAACATATCTATTATATAGTTTTGTTTTACCCACCTCATGATAAATTTATATACATATATTATAAAATTTTGATTATCTTGTGATTTAGGGTTCTAATTATCAAGTTAACATTTTACACTTATAACTTTATATTAATTACTTTTATATTAAATATTGATAAATTGTAAACATTAATTTAGCATTATTTTTAACAAAGCATAGTAAACTATTATTTTTAAATTATAGATTTAACTTTGTTGTCAAAAAGAGTTAAAAGAAAATTAAAATGTTTAATATAAACGTAATTATATTTAAATTCAAATACTTTTTAAGTAATTAATATGAATTAATAAAGTGAGAAAAACCCTATTACTCCAATGAGTAAATCTAGTGAACCAATTCTCTTTGTCTAATTAATGTAAATTATCTTAGGCGACAAGTAATCCAATCGCCTTAAGACTCGCATATCTATTTTTTTTACTTTTATTTAATTTTTTAAAATCGATTATCCAATTAAATAATTTACACAAGTCTTATTTGTATCTCGTTTAAGTCATGATGACTTTACCGTATTAAAGTGTATGCGTAATTTTATTTAGTTAATTTGATCACATTCCAAATAATTAGACAACATAATCTCTTATTTTAGCTCCAATTCAGATTCATATCTAATTTAATAGATATCTAATGTGACTAAATTGACCCTAGGGGAAACACCTATTACTCCAATGAGTAAATCTAGTGGACCCTTTCTCATTGTTTAATTGTTTGCGGTTCCATGCAAGTGTTCGTGTTAAGCACAATTTGTTAAAGATTTGTGTTGAGCTAATGGAGGGATCGATTTGATGTATATAATTAGGGCTGAATTAACAAATAATTAAGTTTCAATTCTTCGTCTATTAATTACATCGTTATTTTAGTGTAAATTAACCAATAAAAAACCCACATCATCTTTTCTTCACTCATCTAACAACAACTAATGGGAAAAATGACCAAAATATTTGATTTCGAAAAATTTAGTGACTAAATCGAAAAAATTAATAGTTGAGTGAGCAAAATAGAATGAAGTCAATATTTCAGTGATATTTTTGTACTTTACCTAAAAAAATTAAATGTTAAACAAGTTTTTGAGAAGCAAATGTTAGACATTTTCATTTTGAATAAAATAAAAAATTTCAATAATTTATCAAAGGAATAAGATTTGACATATTATTAATGGAGTTTTTAAACTCCACAGCTAAGACCAGGAGGTTGACAAGCGTGATATAATAAAATATTAAAAATAAATATTTAAAAAACAGATGATAACTTTTTAAACTAGAATAAGAAATCAAATACGTACACCCTTAACATCTCCAAACACTTGTTCTTGTGTGTTTTTCTAACACATTCAACCTCAAATTAATGAGGTAAAAATCAAAATGAACTCAAATTAAGAATGTTAACATTTAATGGCTTAACTACCCTTTTAAGTCTCAATTTCAATTTCTATTATTATAAGACCTGAAACACAATCCTACAAATATTTTGTTTTCATTGGATCTATAAATACAAAGTTTATTTTGGCACATGCATCACCTACCACTCATGTGAGTGACGCAACACTTGGCTATAAACAGTCTTTTTTTTTTTACTAAAATAAATAATTAATTACAAACATAAACAAATTGAACCGTTTCTCTCAGTGACACCACCCTACTTTTCCTATCTAATCATGCAATCATCATTAGTTATTTGGTGTCGCCAATATATATATTTAAAATATTTGAGAAAATACAAGTATGCTAAAAAATAAAAAAAAAAATTTTAATGGTGTCGCTCATATGTCAGCACCAACAAAAATAAAAAGGAGTTGATTGAAAATGAAAAAAAAATCAGAAAATAACGCTAAAAAAGGAACAAGAGTAAAAAAGAAAATTAAAAGCTTTGGGTGTTCACTTTTTGTTGTCACCTTGAGAGAACAAAATATCCTCAAATATTGAAAAAGATAATATGTTTTTAATAATACAAAGAAGAAATTAAGGTTGATAAATGTCTAAAACTTTTAAATTAAAAAATATTTATTATTTTTCAATCAAAAAATTAAAAGTAGTTTCGATTATATTTTTGTTTTATTTATTATTGGGCACTAAATATATGTTATAAATAATGTGGATGTTGAAGTTGGAAAACATGAAGGATAGTAGTAGTATATTTAAAACATATTTGTTTTCTATTAGGAGCAAAAATGATCCCTTAATCATATGGTTCATTTTATATTTAATTAATTAATTGAAGGAAAGCTTCATGTGCCTCTACTTACAGACAGAAAAGACTAAAGAGACTTATAATTTTAATTATTATTTTCATTTATTATATATTAAATTAGTTATCATTAATTTTAATAATATAAATGAATAATGTTGAATTATTTGAAGTTTTGTGAATGATTTTTAGTTTTTACAACTAATTTATAAATAAATAACCTTGGACTGACTTGCATGTAACCAAAAATTTGAAGGAGTAAAAAAATCAATTTAAAACACTTAATCGAGAATTTAATCAACTAAGGGTAAAAGATCGTGGACTAAATGTGTAAGTAATTTTATCCTATCCTAAATTGTATTTTAATAAATGGTTTCAAATGAATTTTCTTTTTAGTTTTCTTTTTTACTCTTCTTCTTTTTTTTTAGGGTTTTTTTTCCAATTATTTTTTTAAAAATTTCACCAATGTCAGCATTATTAAAAAATATCTTTTTGTTCTTTGGCATATTCGTATTTTCTCGAGTATTTAAAAAAAATACATAAGCAAAAAAAAAAAAAAAGAAAGACTAATGATGATGGCATGATTGGGGGAAAGTGGTTGGATTTACAAATTTAAAAACGAAAGACGAAACCTTGTTTGTAATTTGTAAATGTTGGACTTAAGAAATTAACAGGAAAGATGACAATCAATACAACCAATCTTGGAATCATGGTGACGAGACTTTAGTCAGTGACTTGAACGTCACTGATGGAGCGAACATAAACGTCCCACTCTCAACCTCAAACGTCTCATAACGAAGGAAAAGCTCCACCACCATTACTCTACACAACAGTACCACCAGATCTTTCCCAGCGCAATGCTTGTTCCCCGCCCTCGTCTCCTCCGTCTCACGCCCATTCGACCAATAAACATACTTTAACAGCTTCTCTCCTTCCCCAACAAATCTATCACCCACAAATTCCTCAGGGTTCTCAAAAACCTTGGGATCTTTAGTTGCAAACGGTTGATATCCAAATATCATCTCTCCTTTCTTGATCTCAAAGGCTGCATCGTGGCTTTGAATTACAAAATCAACCTTAGCTTTGCCATACTGGAAAGGAACTGGAGGATCGATCCTTAGGTATTCATAAACCACTGATTTGGTCAAAACC
The DNA here is from genome assembly GCF_007990345.1 of Gossypium hirsutum. Classification (NCBI taxonomy): domain Eukaryota; kingdom Viridiplantae; phylum Streptophyta; class Magnoliopsida; order Malvales; family Malvaceae; genus Gossypium; species Gossypium hirsutum. The sequence continues at coordinate 6,230,491 of NC_053448.1, forward strand.
ATTTTGTTCAAGGCAGATAAAGTAACCCCACCTTCCACTTCGACGGTGGTCCTGATTTCATCAGCTAATTTCTTGTGTACCTTTTGTCCCGCTAATGCAACCCATTTAATCAGCCCAGGGAAGAGGACTTTCATACCACCATAAGCATTAAAACCAGCAAGGAAAACTAGGTTATGGCAAGCTTCATCTCTTTCAATCCCGAACTTACTTTCAGCTTCATCCAACACTGAGCTTCCGAACTCATAAAACACATCGTACAGTTTTTTATAATCAGATTTAACGAGAAAAAAAGGGAAAGTGAATGTGCGCAACAAAATATCTTCGAAATAACATAGAAGATTTGGTAACAACCCTAGTGATCCAAGTGGTGCAAGCTGAAACAATAACCATTTGTCAACAAGTTTTGGTCCTTTAAAACCTATCCTTGTTTCACTAGGGCTTTTGTCACAGAAGAGGCGAAAAACGTAGTTAAAAGACATGGTATCGCTCAAGGTGTTAAAATAAGCTTCTTTTTTGCTAGAAATTTGAGCTTCAAGCTCATTAAAAAGCTCTGATAAGCCTGTTTGAAAGAGTGGTATGAACTTATGATGTCGGGCTGAGAGAGTAGACAAAATGAAGGATTTCAAAGAAGTGTGCTTTGGCTCGGAAGGGTCGAGGTAGGCGCAAACACGATGGCCACCAGTGTAGGCCAGGGAAGGCAAGAAAGTTCCGTCAAGAACATCACGTTTTTCAACTTTTGAAGTGTCGAAAAGGACAGGAAAGGAGACAGCATCCAGAAGACAAACAACACGAGGGCAAGAGGCAATTAAAGGTCCAGGAGGCATATTAGTTTTGATGATTGTGGATTTGTGCTTTTGGATTCGGTTCTCAAAGAACTTGTCTCTGCCTTCATGGTAAAAGTATGCTAAACGATCTCGAAATGGACCAAAGAACGTATGTCCGCAGTCACCAGGAATTGGTTTCATTGGTAGCTGCAGTGGCGACAACAAAGAAGAAGAAGAAGAAGAAGAAGAAGAAGAAGAAGAAGAAGAAGAAGAAGAAGACATTGTTTAATTATCAGCTCAGGTAAATTATTAGTTTGGAGAGCTATGTCTCTATTTCCTATATCTATATATAATATATAAATCCAGCTCCTAAGGAGCTTTATGAAATAAATATGGATAAAATAAGTGTAGCAATTAAAGGACAAAATGGAATAAGATTACATTGGTTTTTAATATAAAGCAAGCTTTTAAAGCGACTTATGAAATAAATAGGGGTAAAATAGATATAGCACAAAATAAGAATAGGATTACATTGTTAAATATAATTAAGTAAATAAGGTAATTATTTAATATAATTTTAATATATTTCTAAAGCCATATAAAAATAAATGGATATTTACCAAAAATACGGAGATATAAAGATTTTAATAATTATATTTTTGTTAACCAATAATTGTTAGTTGTAATGGTAAGTCAGTCGTATTGTTGGTTCAAACTTGGAGGTAGGAGGTGTTCATGAATTGGGTTGGGTTCATATAAGGTATCTAGATTAATTTTTCAAACTTGAAAAATGAACTTATTTTTTTTGCCCAACTCGGCCCTCCCTTATTTGATTTTTTTATATTAGTTTTCATTAATTTTTTTAAATATAATACATTAAATGCACATAAACATTAAAATAAAAGTTTCCTAACACATTAAAAAATGTTTATATTAAAAAATATCATAAATATTTTATTAAATATAATTTTAAAATTTTATATTTTGAGTTGGGTGATGGATTTAACAGTTATTGGATTAGTTATTTAATAAAAATAAAAATATATATAATATTTATTTAACATATATAATTAATATAATAAAATTTATAATATAATATATTTGGGCCGAGCCATGGGCCTTAAATTTTAATCAAACCCATTTCTCGAGTCTCAATATTTTTATTCAAACCTTCTAATTTTTCAAGTGAGCTTTCAGGCCTGAACAGATGGTCCGACCCATGTACATGTTTAATTGAAGACATAAACCATAAAATTAACCGTACCAAAAAAATAAATGTATTTCTATTGTTTCTAAGTCACCTTAATTACTATGAAACTTAACCATTTTTATTTGTTTAATATATCTCAAAAGAATAGTTCTTTATTTATAGTGTATATATATATATATATATATAGTTTTAATTTGGTTAACCTTTATATATACAAACTGAAGTAGAAAAGGAGAACATTTATATTTATGATATCTATTTAATACATATTTCCAAATTTTTGTAAGCCTTTTAAAATAAGTAAAGTTAGAAAAATGTTTTAAATAATTGTTATTTAATCTATTTACTCTTAAGGTTAAATCATATTAAAAATATTCTTTACTCTTATTATTTTATTTTATTTTAAATGCCATTTTTTATTAATTGTCTTTATTTTTTTATTTAATTTTCTTTGTTTCACTTTTTTAAAGTTACATTTTGTGCCTTCGTTACTTATTGTTTTTTGTTAATTGCCTTTCATTCTCTTTTTAATTATGTTGGGAGTTACAATTTCTCGGTTTTTCTTTTGAAGTATACAATTTATTTCTTTTATAGAGAACAACATTATTCCAGTATCATCATGTATAAAACGACTATTTGTCCTTAACTGATTAACAATCTCTTCCGGGGGTTCCTGAAAAACTATCAGGATATAAGGGTATACTTTCATCCTCCCTGCTAGTATATGAGTAGCTACATTAACTTTTTTTGGAATATTTTTAATGATCACCCACCACTGCCTTCTACAAAATTCAAGAATTCTCGAAATGATATCCCTATACAATTACCCACACGACCTATCTAAAATGATTTTCACAACTTTTTATTTTTAATTATCATAAGATATTGCTTTCAATTCTCATGCTTTCAAAATAGTTTTTAATTCTGTAGTTAAATCACATGATTTCCTTAAAACAAAATGGATTCTATCATTTTGGACATTATATTGGAGAACTTAAAGTATGTTGATGCTTGGTATTTTTACTTTTAAATCACTAATCTATTTGACTAATTATTTTCCCTGTCTACCTCAATGTTCATACTACATAATGGAGAAAATCTAGAACAGACACCCGTGAGCCTTTTAACATAACAAAAGATGTTAAGAAATAAAACTTAAAGTCATTCATTGGTATCACATCTTAAGTTTAAGCTCAATAACATGCTTTTTAAGCTATGATTGGAACATTCATTCTTTGTTCAGTGTATTTTATTGAAAAAATAGTATAAAGAATATTAGAGCTAGTAAAATAGGCCCGAGTTTGAAAATTCATTCGTGCTCATTTGAATTTATACCAATTTGAGTTTGAGAATATTCGAGCCCGTAATAAATCCAAGCCCAAAAAGTTCCAAGTTTGAAAAAGCCTAAGCCCGAGTTCGTAAGAATCTGGGTTCAAAATCAATCTGACCTAGCTCGAGATAAATTCAACCCAAAATTCGAAAAAGCCTTAATTTATAGTTGAACAACCATAATAAACATTATTACTAAAACTATTAATACATATACAACAATTACTTTATTATATACTAAATGATATAATATTATATAATATTGTAGGAGGATTAACTTTCAAATATATGAAAAGTATAGGGACTTCAAGCATATTTCAACCAGTTAATAATAAACAATAATATATAATAAATATTAGGGAAAACTACGTAATTAGTCACCCAACTATTAGCATGTTTTTATTTTGGTCATCCAGCTATGAAAGTTTTCAATTTAGTCACTAATGTTTTAGATAATTTCTATTTTGGTCACTTACATTTTAGATCGTTTCTATTGGGGTCACACTCCATTAAATGGTAAACGAATCTGATGATGTGACATTTTTCTAACCAGTATAATAACACATTTAGTTCTCAATACATACATATACTATCAATTTGACTCTAATTCTAAATAATTCAATAAATATAACCTTCCACATTTACAAATTCTATCATTTGATACTCAAACACATATCATTAAAATCTAATTAAATAAAAAATTTCACCCCTTCCCCAAACCTCCCCCCGTGCCTCTCCCTCCCTCTCCTACAGCTTCCCCCTGCCCTCCTTAATAAAATATTATTAAATACATGTTTATAATTATAATTAGCAATTCATAAAATTTAATTAAAAATTTAATATCTTATTAAAATATTATTTTTATTAAATTAGATTTTGAGTTGGACTTTAATTTTTAACAATTATATTTTGGTATTGGGTCTTTTTTTTTTAATTTTGAACTTGAGATTTGGGCTATAATTAGTTTATTTTGAGTTTGGACAATAATGAGTATATTATTTGGGTTTGGGCTTAGTATAATATATTTTAATTTTGGACTAAATATTTTAGAATATGGGTATTATGTTTATGAATTTAGTAAGAATGATAAAAAGTTAGTCAATTGTCAATATAATATAATAATGAACACTAAAAAAATATTTTTGTTAATTTAAATAATATCATAGAATAATAAATTTTACATAAGCATTTTAATTGTTTTATATAAAATATCTTTATTAAATAGATATTATTTATGTTTTTTATAAGACAAAATTAAATTGCGTTGTCATCGTATAAAAGTACAATAAATCATTACATTCAAAAATAAAATATTTATAACTTATACAATTTAAAATTATTTGAATCGGTCAGACGTCGCTTGGCTCAATTCTAGCCCGAATTCAAAAAAATCTAAGCCCATAATAGATTTGAGCTTAAAAAAATCCGAGATCAAGAAAACCTTCTTTAAAATGAAATTAACTGAACAAAACAAGATGGTAATCAAATTAAACACCCTTTAAATACAATTATTTTTCTCATCATTAGTCATGGACAGTCAAGTAATTGATGAGGCTTTAGTCAAAGTCTTGAACATCACTGATGGAGCAATCATAAATGCCCAGCGGAAAAGCACACCACCGAATCTTTCCTAGCACAAGCCTTGTTCTCCGTCGTGGAATCCTCTGTCTCACGCTCATTCGACCAATAAACATACTTCAAAAGCTTATCTCTGTCCTCCCTAACAAATCTATAAGTGAAAAACACCTCAGGGTTCTCAAAAACCTTGGGATCTTTATTTGCAAACGATTGAAACCAAATAGCATCTTGCCTTTCTTGATCTCAAAGGTTGCATCGTGGCTTTGGACAACAACATCAACCTTGGCTTCACTGTATTGGAAAGGAACTGGTGAATTAATCCTTAAGTATTCATAAACCACTAATTTGGTCAAAACCATCTTGTTCAAGGCAAATAAAGTGATCCCGCCTTTAGCCTTAACGACGGTCCTAATTTCATCAGCTAGTCTCTTTTGTAACTTTTGTCCGACTAATGCAACCCACTTGATCAGCCTTGGGAAAAGGACTTTCATGCCACCATAAGCATTAAACCAACAAGGAAAATCATGTTATGGCAAGCTTTGTCTCTTTCAATCCCAAATTGATTTTCGACTTCATCCAACATTGTGTTTCTGAACTCAAAAAACACATCGTACAAATTTTTGTAATCAGATTTAACGAGAAAAAAATGGAAACTAAATGTAAGAACAAAATATCTTCGAAATAACCTAGAATTTTAAGTGATAACCCTAATGATCCTAGTGGTTCAAGTTGAAACAATAAACACTTGTCAACTAGTTTCGGTCCTTTAAAACCTATCTTTGTTTCATTAGGGTTTTGCTAAAGAACAGGTGAAAGACGTAGTTGAATGACATGGTATCGCTTAGGGTGTTAAAATAAGCTTCTTTTTTTTGGTAGAAATTTGAGCTTCAACCTCGTTAAAAAGCTTTGATAAGCCTATTTCAAAAAATGGTATGAACTTATGATGATGGGCTATTTTAGGGGTGAGCATTCGATCGAGTCGAGTAAAAAAATTTCGAGTTAGTTGAGTTAACGAATCTTATTTTAGCAACAAAACTCAATTTGAATTTTTCAAATCGAGTAAAAAAATTTCGAGCCAAGTCGAGTCGAGTTAACGAATCCTATTATTTATACTCAATATTGCGTTTACATGGACCGATTATTTAACTAATAGATGAAGTACAAGATTATTTAACTACATAAATAATATAATGGTTTTGCCTTTTAACTTAATGGTTTTGACTTTTAAATTTAGAAAAGGTAAACATTTATCAAAACGATGTAGTTTTACCTTTTCTTATTCGGATTTTTTGACAACTCGAATCTCATATTTGAGTTAAACAGAAAAACTTTATTTTTTTATTTGAGTTGATTTGAATAACTCGATTAACTCAAAAACTCAAACTATTTAATTCAAAATTTGATTTTTTATTGAGTTTTTCGAATCGAATCAGATTTTGCTCACCCATATAGGCTACAATAGTAGATGAAACAAAGGATTTTAAAAAAAAGTGTGGTTTGGCACAGAAGGATCGAGGTAGACACAAACATAATGACCACCGTTGTAGGCCAAGGAAAGAATGAAAGTTCCATCAAGAACAGTACGTTTATCGACTTTTAAAGTGTTGAAAAGGATAAAGAAGAGATAACATCGAGAAGATAAAAAATGTGAGGTCAAAGGGCAATTGGAGGGTCGAGATGCATATTAGATTTTTATAATATGGATTGGTATTTTTAGATTCGATTCTCAAAGTACTTGTATAACATCCCTTCCCCGACTCGATCGTCGGGTCCAAACTATAGGATGCCATGTTTGTTGCCGGAGAAACTATAATCAATTACAACATAATTTCTATCGATTCAACATTTTATATTCATTAACATGTTCATTACATCATTATATTATAATATATAATTTTTTTCGAGGTTTATCCGAGCTTGCGAAAGCTCTTTTCATAACCTAAGATCGTTGGAGGACTAAACTGCAAAGTTTCAAAATGTTCTGGGTTGGCGTCGCTACTTCAGGGGTGCAATGTCACTACTTCCAAAATAGTAAGTTGGCATCGCAACTTGAGGACTAAAATGTAAGCTTTCCAAACATTACCGAGTTGGCGTTGCAACATCAAGGGTACAATGTCACAACATTGAAAATAGTGAAATGATGTCGCGACCTCAAATAGGGGACATTGTGACATTAAGGGCTGGTGTCACGACATCTATAGAGTGGTGTCGTGACTTTGATAATAGTCTACTACAAGTTCAATCCATTTTTTGTTTCACCCTATCAATCACATAATATGACCAATTTTAGGACCTATAATGGCAAGCATAACAAGTAAATGTTCATCCCAACTTCCCAATTCATCATATCATGCCGACTTATAACCAAAAACTAGATATCACTAGGCTATATGTCAAGTAGTGTCAGCCCTCCTTAAAATGGAAAATTTCTATTTAAGCCCCTTAAAATTTTAAATTTGTAATAGTAAAATTATACTTTGGCTTCCCAAAAATGATAAATTTTTTGATTTAATCCTTTAAAAATTATAAAAGATATAGGCTATTAAATAGTAAATTTGCATTTTTACTATCGTGAAAATATACAATTTAATTTCAACCCCCTAAAAAATTTCCTGGTTTCATGCCTGATATCAAGCTTAACATACACATACCCATAAGCACAAATCCAACATTGGCATTCATAAATAAAGATGACCATTTACATATCAAAGACCCTATATACATGCCACGACATTAGATATCAAAATGAACATATTTCTACCATCTTGATAATAGTGTGATATCCGCAAAGGTCCGACTTCGCGTGTTCCGCAATCTAGGGATCTACATGTAATAAAAACAATCATAGGTAAGCATTCAATGCTTAGTAAGGAAAACAATTGGGTTGTTACAACTTGTCCCTACCTTTATGGTAAATTATGCTAATTGATCTTGAATTAGACCAAAGAAGGGATGGCCATAGTCACCGGGAAATGGTTTCACTGGCAGCTTTGGTGGTAATAGTGAAGAAGGTGAAGAAGAAAAATAAGAAGAAGAAGAAGAAGAAGAAGAAGAAGAAGAAGAAGAAGAAGAAGAAGAAGAAGAAGAAGAAGAAGAAGAAGAAGACATTTTTTAAGGGCTTAAGTCAAGTAAGTGATTAATTTCTCTTTGTCATAGTATATACAGAAGCAACCACTCAAAAGCTATAGGGATAAATATTAAAACTATACATGAACTTTGATCCAATGTACAATATCATACGTGAACTTTAATTTTGTGCAATTTCATACATAAAAATTTGATTTGATTCAATTTTCACAAGTCATTGGAAATATTATCGAATTAGCACCATTTATGTTGATATATTGCATGCATAAACAATTATATTAATCCAATATGAAAATAAATGTATGTATTTATTTCTTTAAATGCGTACAATTGAATCAAAATTAAAGCTTCCTGTATACATATGAATTATAATTTAAGTTTCATGTATATAATTGTTCCAAATTGAAGTTCATGTATCAAATTGCACATTGGATGAAAGTTCATGTATAAATTTAATATTTATCCCAAAACTATTACATAATATTAATAATAAGTATTTATGTGTTGTTTGATTACTCAAATAATAACATAAGGGAAAAACTTATTTATTACATAAAATAAAGAATAATCAGTACAAATTTAAACTTGAAATTAGAAAGATGAGTAAAAATTGTTGTAAAAAATAAGTGAAAAATTTTCCTTCACTTTGTTAAAAATAAGTCATGAGAGGAGCTAAATATTACCAATTAAGTTAATTTATTGCTAACTTATAACTAAAATATGTAGAAAAAAATAATCCTCTTACCAAACGTGAAATTAAAATTATTTTATCTCAAAAAAAAATCTAAATTGTAACCTATTAATCGGGTTTTCACCTACTTCAATGAAAATAAGTTACTGAAGTTATTAAGAGTTTGGTAAATAGTTTAAGCTTGGAAAATGATTGGCTATGAAGTGATTGTTGACTGTGTGGGGGTGGTCCTAACTTCTAAGAAAGTTTGGTAATATTGTCCGACGGGAAATAAAAATCTTATAAATTTTAAAATTATACAAAAATTTTAATTTAATGTGTAATTATATATACGAATTTTAATTTGGTACAATTATACAAATAAAATTCTAATTGTGGTTCAAATGTATACTTGAAATTTTAATTTTGATTTAATCATGCACATTTAAAGAAATATATACATCAATTTATTTTTGTATTGGATAAATATAATTATTTATGTATGTAATATATAAACATAAAACGATGTTATATCGATAATTGCCAAGAATTGGATCAAATCAAAATTTCATGTAAGCAATTGCACATTAAGCCATAATTTATGTATAGTTTTAGGATTTATCTCTAAAAAAAAGGAAAAACTCCAATAATTCATATATACAATTACATATTAAGCTATAATTCATGTATATTATTTTATATAATAAAATTTTTATAGATACATAATATATTAAAAATAATTATTATATCAATACTAACATGATAACATAAGACATGAGTATTTATTCTATACAAATAATTTCATTTTAAAAAAAAATCATATATTTCCATCCTAAGGTTTTTAGGTTAACTGTCTTTAACGGGTCTTTTACAAAAAAATATTACAAAAAAATAAAAAATACTAAAATAATATTAATTTTTTATTTCCCAAAATAATACAAAAAACAAAAAAGTTTTAAAAAAAGCTACTGGAGGATGTGACAGCACCCTAGTGGAGGGGCTGCCAGAGGCGGCACCAGTGGTGCTAGTGGCAGAGGCAGCACCGATGGTGCCACTGCCACAGGCGGCTCCACCCCCTTATAATGGGGGGACCATTCGGCTAGTGGGTGGAGAAGAAAATGAGAGGGACAAGAGAAGAAAGAAAGAAAGAAAAAGAAAGAAAAGGAAAGGAGAAGAAAGAAAGAAAAGGAAAGGAGAAGAAAGAAAAAGAAATGAGAAGAAGAAGAAGAGGAAAGGAAGAAAAAAGAAGTACAGGTAAATTTTTTTGTATTAATTTAATTTTTTTTGTAATATTTGTGTAAAAAATCTATGTTATGTACATTGTATGTGTTTTATTATTTTATTTAGCATATATATTTTATGAAATTTATTTAGTATGAAAAAATCCATGTTATGTACATTCTATGTTGATTAGAAATTTTTTTTATGAAATTTATTTAGCATGTTGTGTAACAGCCCGATTTTGACCCTAATCGGACAAAGTTGTTCCGGGACCACAAATATGAGTCAAAAAAATATTTTTAAATTATTTTTGATATTTGCAGTATGTGAATTGATATGTGTAAAAATTTCGTATAAAAATTTGATCGTTTGAGTGCTCAATTTGATAAAATAACTTAATCGTGTAAAATGAAAATTTAGAAGGTCAAACTTAAAATCACCCAATTGTTGTTGTCTTTCAAAAATGAGGGTTTTAAATGACAATTAGGCCATTTAGTAGATAGTGGGCAGCAATGGTCAATATTTCCCTTAAGTTATATGTTTTATAATTTATTTAATTAAGGTCAATTTAGTCATTAAGTAAATTATAATATTATAACTAAAAATAAGTAATGAAAAGATGAATATTTCATCTTTCTTAGCCGAATAGTGAAAATGAAGAAACCTTCCATGGCTTTTTAAAGTTTCGGCATTTCCATAGCAAAATTAAGGTATGTTTTGGTTTCGGTTTTTGATAATTTTTATGTTTTTTAGATCATTGCTTTGTGTACTACAAGACCCATACTTTAATTTTAGAATTTGATGGTGATTTTGAGATATGCCATTAATGAATGCTTGAGCTTTGTGATAGTTGATGATGAAATATGAAAGATATGCAAAGGTTAGCATGTTTTGTCTTTGAATGTTTAGTGAAATTGAGTAATTAGGGTTAAAATTGTGAAAATAAATTTTTGAGGGACTAAAATGTGAAATAAATGAAATGTGTGGACTTGTATGAAGCCTATGAATATTCAGCCCTAGCATAGTGTGGGCAAATTTTGTGTATTTCGTGTTTTGTGCAAAAAAGACTAAATTGTAAAAAGTGTAAAATGTAAGGGGTGAAATGATAATTTGCCCATTTATGTATTTTTAGATTTAATTGAATGTTTTGATGATAAAAAGGTTAAATTTGAATATGTTTAGATCAAGAACGAAGAAAACGGAATTGGATCGGGGGAAAACGAAAGTAGTCGAGTAATCGATCGTGTCCACCGATATTCGAGATAAGTCAATTAGCAAGTAAATGTTATCTAAATTGAATATATATATATACATTTTTTTACCACACATATGATAAGTTAGAACTTAAAATGTGTAAATTAAATAAAACCTTGTAATTTACCTATATATTACAGCCGAATATAAGAATTAATATTAATAAGTTGATGTTAATGATTTACGTTTCATGCATGTTAGCTAAATATGCTATAAATTCAATGATTCGAAACAAATGGTGGAATATATATACATATATGTGTAAATTCGAATGTAAGGCTTAATTCTTTGGATTGAATTTAAGTTATGAGTTAAAGATATGGTTCTAAAGTATATTATAAGTTCTTGTAATAAAATTTAAATACTATGAATTACATATATTTTTGTGCGTATTGTTAGAACATAGTTATATACGTATATTCATGTTCTTGAGCTGGAAAATTAATGTATGAATTTTATAGGTGTAAGAGGGTTCGAACATAGATTACAAAAACATTTGTGCTGAATGTAATGTTTTTTTTTAGTTATACCTATGTGGTCCGAATGTAAGTTTACTATGAAGAATCGAATATAATTCAATGTTACGGATATGCAGTTACTGAGTAAGACTTATGTAATTATAAATAACTATACGAAAGAGCGTCTTTGTATTTGAGATTCTCAGGCTTGTGCCTAGCAGGCTTAATGCCGGTGAAATATTCAGACTATACGTCTAGCAGGCTTAATGCCGGTGAAATATTCAGACTATACGTATAGCAGGCTTAATGCCGGTGAAATATTCAGATTATACGTCTAGCAGGCTTAATGCCAGTGAAATATTCAGACTATACGTCTAGCAGGCTTCATGCCGGTGTACGGAATCAGGCTTTAAGCCTAGCAAGCTATGTGCCGGTGAATTTATTTAAAACGTGTGTTCAGAAAGTTCTTGTTAATGTAATTTTAAATGTAGTCGGACATGTGAATGAATTATATCTACAGGTATGTATTAATTAAATAAATGAATGGAAATAATGTAAGTTGTCTATTCGGAATGAAATATCATAAGTGTTTGTAATATTATAAGTTACAAATTTTATTTAGAGATGTAAATTGGCTTAGTTGATAACTAAGCTACCATAACGAAGGCTTATATATATATGTATAATGGTGATTTATCAAAATGTTTGACATTAATGATGGGGTGGTTGTTGTTAAACAGTGAACTTTGCTTAAAAGTATATTTGACTTGTTAAATATATAATATGAGAATAATAAAGTTGAAAGTATATATGCAGTTAGTGAGTAGAGAATATTAAATTATTGAGTTATAAATTTATGCAAAGGTTGAATAAAAAAAATGCTATGTACTGGACCTGTATTAGTAAATATTATATATATATTTGTATATATATATTCATATAGAATGTCTTGAAATTTGTTTGATTCAAGTATATAGGTGATAAGAAATATAATTATGTATATAAGATTTGCTAAATTGACACGGATATATATATGTATAAATTGCTTTATGAAACTTAAGTTTTTCATTAAATGAGTATACATATATTATTTATATTCGAGTATACCTTTGATTAAATTTGGTTGCGTTGATAAGGAATGCAACTATGTAATAATTTGAATTGTCCAGTAAGTATATTTAGCATTGTTCTTGCGTGTTTAAGATTGTTCAATAATTGTCTATAATCATGTTAAGTTCAGTAATGCCTTGTAACCCTAATCTGGCGACGGACACGGGTTAGGTGTGTTACATTTTATTGGTATCAGAGCTACGGTTTAGTCGATTCTAGGACTAACGTAGCGTGTGTGAGTCTAGCTATACATGTTATATTTTATGTTGCGATAGTGTGATGATTTCTGACATCTAAAAATGTGTTTTCGTATAGTAATGGATCCTAATCGAGCCGTAGCCGATGATGTTGAGAGTATAGCACATATTCCTGCGCAAGGGACAGAGCAAATAGATTCTAGACCTACCTCGAGTAACTGGGAGGGGAGTCTAACCAAGCTTTTTTTCCAAATAATGAACGACTGGTTTACTCAATATATCCGGACTAATCCGGCTGCACAACAACCTCCACCCTCGACTAATCCATCTCTGATACGTGTGGTACCTCAGATGATTGATCCAATGAGATTTAATAAGCTCCCTGTTGATAAAATTAGAAAATACGGGGCTGAAGAATTTAAGGCCACAGTTAATGATGATGCTGAGCGGGCTGAATTTTGGCTCAATAACACTATCTGTGTATTCGAAGAATTGTTATGTACTCCCGACGAATGTTTGAAATGTGTCATGTCTTTGTTACACGATTCTGCCTATAATTCGTGGAACACTTTAGTGTCGGTGGTGCCGAAAGAACAGATCACTTGGGAATTCTTTCAGATTGAGTTCCGTAAGAAATATATCAGTTAGAGAATCATTGATCAGAAACGTAAAGAATTTCTTGAGCTTAAACAGGGTCGTATGACTGTTACTGAATACGAGCAGAAATTTGTGAGACTCAGCAGATATGCCCGAGAGTGTGTTTCGACTGAAGCTACAATGTGTAAACGATTCGAAGACGGGCTGAATGAATATATTAAACTGTTAGTTGGCATACTTGAGATAAAAGAGTTTGTGGTACTTGTTGAATGAGCTTGCAAGGCCGAAGAACTCGGGAAAGAGAAGAGAAAAGCTGACTTTAAAGCTAGAGATTCCCGTAAAAGAACATTCAATAAATCATTTCAGTCGACCTCAAAGAAATTCGAAGAGGATCATAGCCGATCTAAAGCTGTTGCAGGGTTTTCTAGACGAGATCGAGATCGCCTCCTGTGAGTTCACGAGCCACTTCGATTGCTAGTGTTGGCAACGCTTGGCTGAATAGATCCGAGTGCTAGCATTGTGGTAAATGACATTCTGGAGATTGCAGATTGCATGATCGATCTTGTTTTAAGTGTGGATCGAAGGATCATTTTATCCCGGAGTGTCCGATGTTAGCCGAGAAAAACACTGTTCAGAGCACCAAACTGAGTAATATGTCAATGCGAGGTAGACCACCCAGGCATACAGGTAATGTAAGTGGCAGTTAGAGAGGGACGAAAGATATGACAGTTAGATTTAAAGCTCGTGCACCTGCCAGATCATATGCTATACGCGCACGAGAGGAGGCCTCATCCCCAGACGTTATTACTGGTACTTTCACTCTTTATGGTACTAATGTTATTGCATTGATTGATCTTGGTTCAACTTATTTATATGTGTGTGAGACTTTAATATTCAGTAAGACTTTGCCTGTTGAGTCTACTGAGTTTGTGATTAGAGTATCAAACCCCCTGGGCAGGTGTGTTTTGGTTGACAAAATGAGTAAAAATTGTCCGTTGATGATTCGAGATTCATGTTTTTCGGCTGATTTGATGTTGTTGCCATTCGACGAGTTTGATTTTATTCTAGATATGGACTGGTTGACTTTACACGATGCTATGGTAAATTGTAAAAGGAAGATGATTGATTTGAGATCTCAGAATGATAAGATTATTCAGGTGGAATCTAATGATTTGAATGGTTTACCAGTTGTGATATCTTCAATGTTAGCTCAAAAGTATGTGAGAAAAGGCTGCCAAGCTTACTTCGCATATGTGATTGATTATTATCCAAGAAAGGCTAATGTTGTTGCGGATGCCCTACGTCGAAAATCATTGTTTGCTTTGCGTGTAATGAACACGCATATAGTTATGTCTGATGATGGTGCGATAATAGCTGAGCTAAAAGCAAAACCGTTATTTTTTTAACAGATTTGTGAAGCTCAGAAAGTTGATGGCGATTTAATTGCAAAACGGACTCAATGTGACTTGAATGTTGATTCAGAGTTTCTAGTTGATGCTGAGGATTGTTTGAGATTCAGAAATCGATTATGTGTTCCGAAAAATTCAGAGTTAATTTAGATGATATTGAATGAAGCTTATGATAGTCGGTTATCTATTCACCCGGGTAGCACGAAAATGTATAACGATCTGAAATAGCACTATTGGTGGCACGGTATGAAACGAGACATTTCTGAATTTGTTTCGAAATGTTTAATATGTCAGCAAGTAAAAGTCGAGCATCAAGTACCTTCTGGATTGCTCCAGCCGATCATGATACCTGAATGGAAATGGGACCGAGTCACGATGGATTTTGTATCCAGTTTACCGTTGACACCGAGCATGAAAGATGCAATATGGGTTATTGTTGATAGATTGACAAAATTGGCTCACTTTGTTCCGGTCCATACTAATTATTCACTTGATAAACTTGCTTCATTATATATTTCTCAGATAGTGAGATTGCACGGGGTACCTATTTCTATTGTTTTGGATAGAGATCCGAGGTTTACATCACGGTTTTGGAAGAAACTGCAAGATGCAGTAGGTACTAAACTGCATTTTTGCACTGCTTTTCATCCCCAGACAGATGGTTAGTCCGAATGAATCATTCAGATACTTGAGGATATGTTGAGATGTTGCATTCTCGAGTTCAAAGGTATGTGGGATCGATACTTGCCTCTGATTGAATTTGCATACAATAATAGCTTTCAATCGAGTATCAAAATGGTACATTATGAGGCTTTGTATGGTCGTAAATGTCGTACACCTTTGTATTGGACTAAACTCAGCGAAAACAAAATATACGGGGTCGATTTGACTAAAGAGGCTGAATAGAAAGTGGAAGTGATATGCAATAGTCTGAAAACAACATGGATCGTCAGAAATCGTATGCAGACTTGAAAAGAAAAGATATAGAGTTTCAAATCGGGGACAAAGTGTTTTTGAAAGTCTCGTCATGGAAGAAAATACTCAGATTCAGACGTAAGGCAAATTAAGTACGAGATCTATTGGACCGTATGAGATTATAGAACGTATCGGACTGGTTGCTTATAGATTATTGTTGCCACCTGAGTTAGAAAGATTCACAATGTATTTCATGTTTCGATGCTTCATAGATACTGATTCGATCCTACATATGTGATTAGTCCGTCGGAGATTGAGATCAAATCGGATATGTCATATCAAGAAGAACCGATTCGCATTTTAACTCGTGAGGTCAAAGAATTGCGAAATAAGGAAATTTTGTTTGTAAAAGTGCTGTGGCATAAACATGGGGTCGAGGAAGCAACTTGGGAACTAGAAGATTCAATGAAAGAAAGTTATCCCAATCTATTCACCAGTAAAATTTTCGGGGACGAAAATCCCTAATGGGGGAGAGTTGTAACAGCCCGATTTTGACCCTAACCAGAAAAAGTTGTTCCGGGACCACAAATCCGAGTTAAAAAATATTTTTAAATTATTTTTGGTATTTTCAGTATGTGAATTGATGTGTAAAAATTTCGTATAAAAATTTGATCGTTTGAGTGCTCAATTTGATAAAATAACTTAATCGCGTAAAATGAAAATTTAGAAGGTCAAACTTAAAAGCACCCAATTGTTGTTGTCTTTCAAAATTAGGGTTTTAAATGGAAATTAGGCCATTTAGTAGATAGTGGGCAGCAATGGTCAATATTGCCCTTACGTTATATGTTTTATAATTTATTTAATTAAGGTTAATTTAGTCATTAAGTAAATTATAATATTATAACTAAAAATAAGTAATGAAAAGATGAATATTTCATCTTTCTTAGCCGAATAGTGAAAATGAAGAAACCTTCCATGGCTTTTTAAAGTTTCGGCACTTCCATAGCAAAATTAAGGTATGTTTTGGTTTCGGTTTTTGATAATTTTTATGTTTTTGAGATCGTTGCTTTGTGTACTACAAGACCCATACTTTAATTTTAGAATTTGGTGGTGATTTTGAGATATGCCATTAATGAATGCTTTAGCTTTGTGATAGTTGATGATGAAATATGAAAGATATGCAAAGGATTAACATGTTTTGTCTTTGAATGTTTAGTGAAATTGAGTAATTAGGGTTAAAATTGTGAAAATAAATTTTTGAGGGACTAAAATGTGAAATAAATGAAATGTGTGGGCTTGTATGAAGCCTATGAATATTCGGCCCTAGCATAGTGTGGGCAAATTTTATGTATTTCGTGTTTTGTGCAAAAAGACTAAATTGTAAAAAGTGTAAAATGTAAGGGGTGAAATGATAATTTGCCCATTTATGTATTTTTAGATTTAATTGAATGTTTTGATGATAAAAAGGTTAAATTTGAATATGTTTAGATCAAGAACGAAGAAAACGGAATTGGATCGGGGGAAAACGAAAGTAGTCGAGTAATCAATCTTGTCCACCGATATTCGAGATAAGTCAATTAGCAAGTAAATGTTATCTAAATTGAATATATATATATACATTTTTTTACCACACATATGATAAGTTAGAACTTAAAATGTGTAAATTAAATAAAACCTTGTAATTTACCTATATATTACAGCCGAATATAAGAATTAATATTAATAAGTTGATGTTAATGATTTACGTTTCATGCATGTTAGCTAAATATGCTATAAATTCAATGATTCGAAACAAATGGTGGAATATATATACATATATGTGTAAATTCGAATGTAAGGCTTAATTCTTTGGATTGAATTTAAGTTATGAGTTAAAGATATGGTTCTAAAGTATATTATAAGTTCTTGTAATAAAATTTAAATACTATGAATTACATATATTTTTGTGCATATTGTTAGAACATAGTTATACGTATATTCATGTTCTTGAGCTGGAAAATTAATGTATGAATTTTATAGGTGTAAGAGGGTTCGAACATAGATTACAAAAACATTTGTGCTGAATGTAATGTTTTTTTTTAGTTATACCTATGTGGTCCAAAAGTAAGTTTACTATGAATAATCGAATATAATTCAATGTTACGGATATGCAATTACTGAGTAAGACTTATGTAATTATAAATAACTATACGAAAGAGCGTCTTTGTATTTGAGATTCTCAGGCTTGTGCCTAGCAGGCTTAATACCGGTGAAATATTCAGACTATACGTCTACCAGGTTTAATGCCGGTGAAATATTCAGACTATACGTATAGCAGGCTTAATGCCGGTGAAATATTCAGATTATACGTCTAGCAGACTTAATGCCAGTGAAATATTCAGACTATACGTCTAGCAGGCTTAATGCCGGTGAAATATTCAGACTATACATCTAGCAGGCTTCATGCTGGTGTACGGAATCAGACTTTAAGCCTAGCAGGCTATGTGCCGGTGAATTTATTTAAAACGTGTGTTCAGAAAGTTCTTGTTAATGCAATTTTAAATGTAGTCGGACATGTGAATGAATTATATCTACAGGTATGTATTAATTAAATGAATGAATGAAAATAAGGTAAGTTGTCTATTCGGAATGAAATATCATAAGTGTTTGTAATATTATAAGTTACCAATTTTATTTAGAGATGTAAATTGGCTTAGTTGATAACTAAGCTACCATAACGAAGGCTTATATATATATGTATAATGGTGATTTATCAAAATATTTGACATTAATGATGGGGTGGTTGTTGTTAAATAGTGAACTTTGCTTAAAAGTATATTTGACTTGTTAAATATATAATATGAGAATAATAAAGTTGAAAGTATATATGCAGTTAGTGAGTAGAGAATATTAAATTATTGAGTTATAAATTTATCCAAAGGTTGAATAAAAAAAATGCTATGTACTGGACCTGTATTAGTAAATATTATATATATATTTGTATATATATATTCATATAGAATGTCTTGAAATTTGTTTGATTCAAGTATATAGGTGATAAGAAATATAATTATGTATATAAGATTTGCTAAATTGACACGGATATATATATGTATAAATTGCTTTATGAAACTTAAGTTTTTCATTAAATGAGTATACATATATTATTTATATTCGAGTAACCTTTGATTAAATTTGGTTGCGTTGATAAGGAATGCAACTATGTAATAATTTGAATTGTCCAGTAAGTATATTTAGCATTGTTCTTGCGTGCTTAAGATTGTTCAATAATTGTCTATAATCATGTTAAGTTCAGTAATGCCTTGTAACCCTAATCTGGCGACGGACACGGGTTAGGTGTGTTACATTTTATTGGTATTAGAGCTACGGTTTAGTTGATTCTAGGACTAACGTAGCGTGTGTAAGTCTAGCTATACATGTTATATTTTATGTTGCGATAGTGTGATGATTTCTGACATCTAAAAATGTGTTTTCGTATAGTAATGGATCCTAATCGAGCCGTAGCCGATGATGTTGAGAGTATAGCGCATGTTCCTGCGCAAGGGACAGAGCAGATAGATTCTAGACCTACCTCGAGTAACCGGGAGGGGGAGTCTAACCAAGCTTTTTTTTCCAAATAATGAACGACTGGTTTACTCAATATATCCGGACTAATCCGGCTGCACAACAACCTCCACCCTCGACTAATCCATCTCTGATACGTGTGGTACCTCAGATGATTGATCCGATGAGATTTAATAAGCTCCCTGTTGATAAAATTAGAAAATACGGGGCTAAAGAATTTAAGGCCACAGTTAATGATGATGCTGAGCGGGCTGAATTTTGGCTCAATAACACTATCTGTGTATTCGAAGAATTGTTATGTACTCCCGACGAATGTTTGAAATGTGCCATGTCTTTGTTACACGATTCTGCCTATAACTGGTGGAACACTTTAGTGTCGGTGGTGCCGAAAGAACGGATCACTTGGGAATTCTTTCCGATTGAGTTCTGTAAGAAATATATCAGTTAGAGAATCATTGATCAGAAACGTAAAGAATTTCTTGAGCTTAAACAGGGTCGTATGACTGTTACTGAATACGAGCAGAAATTTGTGAGACTCAGCAGATATGCCCGAGAGTGTGTTTCGACTGAAGCTACAATGTGTAAACGATTCGAAGACGGGCTGAATGAATATATTAAACTGTTAGTTGGCATACTTGAGATAAAAGAGTTTGTGGTACTTGTTGAATGAGCTTGCAAGGCCGAAGAACTCGAAAAAGAGAAGAGAAAAGCTGACTTTAAAGCTAGAGATTCCCGTAAAAGAACATTCAATAAATCATTTCAGTCGACCTCAAAAAAATTCAAAGAGGATCATAGCCGATCTAAAGCTGTTGTAGGGTTTTCTAGACGAGATCGAGATCGCCTCCTGTGAGTTCACGAGCCACTTCGATTGCTAGTGTTGGCAACGTTTGGCTGAATAGATCCGAGTGCAAGCATTATGGTAAATTACATTCTGGAGATTGCAGATTGCATGATCGATCTTGTTTTAAGTGTGGATCGAAAGATCATTTTATCCCGGAGTGCCCGATGTTAGCCGAGCAAAACACTGTTCAGAGCACCAAACTGAGTAATATGTCAATGCGAGGTAGACCACCCAGGCATACAGGTAATGTAAGTGGCAGTTAGAGAGGGACGAAAGATATGGCAGTTAGATTTAAAGCTCGTGCACCTGCCAGATCATATGCTATACGCGCACGAGAGGAGGCCTCATCCCCAGATGTTATTACTGGTACTTTCACTCTTTATGGTACTAATGTTGTTGCATTGATTGATCCTGGTTCAACTTATTCATATGTGTGTGAGACTTTAATATTCAGTAAGACTTTGCTTGTTAAGTCTACTGAGTTTGTGATTAGAGTCTCAAACCCCCTAGGCAGGTGTGTTTTGGTTGACAAAATGAGTAAAAATTGTTCGTTGATGATTCGAGATTCATGTTTTTCAGCTGATTTGATGTTGTTGCCATTCGACGAGTTTGATATTATTCTAGATATGGACTGGTTGACTTTACACGATGCTATGGTAAATTGTAAAAGGAAGATGATTGATTTGAGATCTCAGAATGATAAGATTATTCAGGTGGAATCTAATGATTTGAATGGTTTACCAGTTGTGATATCTTCAATGTTAGCTCAGAAGTATGTGAGAAAAGGTTGCCAAGCTTTCTTCGCATATGTGATTGATTATCATCCAAGAAAGGCTAATGTTGTTGCGGATGTCCTACGTTGAAAATCATTGTTTGCTTAGCGTGTAATGAACACGCATATAGTTATGTCTGATGATGGTGCGATAATAGCTGAGCTAAAAGCAAAACTGTTATTTTTTTAACAGATTTGTGAAGCTCAGAAAGTTGATGACGATTTAATTGCAAAACGGACTCAATGTGACTTGAATGTTGATTTAGAGTTTCTAGTTGATGCTGAGGATTGTTTGAGATTCAGAAATCGATTATGTGTTCCGAAAAATTCAGAGTTAATTTAGATGATATTGAATGAAGCTCATGATAGTCGATTATCTATTCACCCGGGTAGCACGAAAATGTATAACGATCTGAAATAGCACTATTGGTGGCACGGTATGAAACGAGACATTTCTGAATTTGTTTCGAAATGTTTAATATGTCAGCAAGTAAAAGTCGAGCATCAAGTACCTTCTAGATTGCTCCAGCCGATCATGATACCTGAATGGAAATGGGACCAAGTCACGATGGATTTTGTATCCAGTTTACCGTTGACACCGAGCATGAAAGATGCAATATGGGTTATTGTTGATAGATTGACAAAATTGGCTCACTTTGTTCCGGTCCATACTGATTATTCACTTGATAAACTTGCTTCATTATATATTTCTCAGATAGTGAGATTGCACGGGGTACCTATTTCTATTGTTTTGGATAGAGATCCGAGGTTTACATCACGGTTTTGGAAGAAACTGCAAGATGCAGTAGGTACTAAACTGCATTTTTGCACTGCTTTTCATCCCCAGACAGATGGTTAGTCCGAATGAATCATTCAGATACTTGAGGATATGTTGAGATGTTGCATTCTCGAGTTCAAAGGTATGTGGGATCGATACTTGCCTCTGATTGAATTTGCATACAATAATAGCTTCCAATCGAGTATCAAAATGGTACATTATGAGGCTTTGTATGGTCGTAAATATCGTACACCTTTGTATTGGACTAAACTCAGCGAAAACAAAATATACGGGGTCGATTTGATTAAAGAGGCTGAATAGAAAGTGGAAGTGATATGCAATAGTCTGAAAACAACATTGGATCGTCAGAAATCGTATGCAGACTTGAAAAGAAAAGATATAGAGTTTCAAATCGGGGACAAAGTGTTTTTGAAAGTCTCGTCATGGAAGAAAATACTCAGATTCGGACGTAAGGCAAATTGAGTCCGAGATCTATTGGACCGTATGAGATTATAGAACGTATCGGACCGGTTGCTTATAGATTATTGTTGCCACCTGAGTTAGAAAGATTCACAATGTATTTCATGTTTCGATGCTTCATAGATACTGATTCGATCCTACATATGTGATTAGTCCGTCGGAGATTGAGATCAAATCGGATATGTCATATCAAGAAGAACCGATTCGCATTTTAGCTTGTGAGGTCAAAGAATTACGAAATAAGAAAATTTTGTTTGTAAAAGTGCTGTGGCATAAACATGGGGTCGAGGAAGCAACTTGGGAACTAGAAGATTCAATGAAAGAAAGTTATCCCAATCTATTCACCAGTAAAATTTTCGGGGACGAAAATCCCTAATGGGGGAGAGTTGTAACAGCCCGATTTTGACCCTAATCGGAAAAAGTTGTTCCGGGACCACAAATCCGAGTCAAAAAATATTTTTAAATTATTTTTGGTATTTTCAGTATGTGAATTGATATGTGTAAAAATTTCGTATAAAAATTTGATCGTTTGAGTGCTCAATTTGATAAAATAACTTAATCGCATAAATTGAAAATTTAGAAGGTCAAACTTAAAAGCACCCAATTGTTGTTGTCTTTCAAAAATGAGGGTTTTAAATGGCAATTAGGCCATTTAGTAGATAGTGGGCAGCAATGGTCAATATTGCCCTTAAGTTATATGTTTTATAATTTATTTAATTAAGGTTAATTTAGTCATTAAGTAAATTATAATATTATAACTAAAAATAAGTAATGAAAAGATGAATATTTCATCTTTCTTAGCCGAATAGTGAAAATGAAGAAACCTTCCATGGCTTTTTAAAGTTTCGGCACTTCCATAGCAAAATTAAGGTATGTTTTGGTTTCGGTTTTTGATAATTTTTATGTTTTTGAGATCGTTGCTTTGTGTACTACAAGACCCATACTTTACTTTTAGAATTTGATGGTGATTTTGAGATATGCCATTAATGAATGCTTGAGCTTTGTGATAGTTGATGATGAAATATGAAAGATATGCAAAGGATTAACATGTTTTGTCTTTGAATGTTTAGTGAAATTGAGTAATTAGGGTTAAAATTGTGAAAATAAATTTTTGAGGGACTAAAATGTGAAATAAATGAAATGTGTGGACTTGTATGAAGCCTATGAATATTCGGCCCTAGCATAGTGTGGGGAAATTTTGTGTATTTCGTGTTTTGTGCAAAAAAGACTAAATTGTAAAAAGTGTAAAATGTAAGGGGTGAAATGATAATTTGCCCATTTATGTATTTTTAGATTTAATTGAATGTTTTGATGATAAAAAGGTTAAATTTGAATATGTTTAGATCAAGAACGAAGAAAACGGAATTGGATCGGGGGAAAACGAAAGTAGTCGAGTAATCGATCGTGTCCACCGATATCCGAGATAAGTCAATTAGCAAGTAAATGTTATCTAAATTGAATATATATATATATATATATATACATTTTTTACCACACATATGATAAGTTAGAACTTAAAATGTGTAAATTAAATAAAACCTTGTAATTTACCTATATATTACAGCCGAATATAAGAATTAATATTAATAAGTTGATGTTAATGATTTACGTTTCATGTATGTTAGCTAAATATGCTATAAATTCAATGATTCGAAACAAATGGTGGAATATATATACATATATGTGTAAATTCGAATGTAAGGCTTAATTTTTTGGATTGAATTTAAGTTATGAGTTAAAGATATGGTTCTAAAGTATATTATAAGTTCTTGTAATAAAATTTAAATACTATGAATTACATATATTTTTGTGCGTATTGTTAGAACATAGTTATATACGTATATTCATGTTCTTGAGCTGGAAAATTAATGTATGAATTTTATAGGTGTAAGAGGGTTCGAACATAGATTACAAAAACATTTGTGCTGACTGTAATGTTTTTTTTAGTTATACCTATGTGGTCCGAATGTAAGTTTACTATGAAGAATCGAATATAATTCAATGTTACGGATATGCAGTTACTGAGTAAGACTTATGTAATTATAAATAACTATACGAAATAGCGTCTTTGTATTTGAGATTCTCAGGCTTGTGCCTAGCAGGCTTAATGCCGGTGAAATATTCAGACTATACGTCTAGCAGGCTTAATGTCGGTGAAATATTCAGACTATACGTATAGCAGGCTTAATGCCGGTGAAATATTCAGATTATACGTCTAGCAGGCTTAATGCCAGTGAAATATTCAGACTATACGTCTAGCAGGCTTAATGCCGGTGAAATATTCAGACTATACATCTAGCAGGCTTCATGCCGATGTACGGAATCAGGCTTTAAGCCTAGCAGGCTATGTGCCGGTGAATTTATTTAAAACGTGTGTTTAGAAAGTTCTTGTTAATGTAATTTTAAATGTAGTCGGACATGTGAATGAATTATATCTACAGGTATGTATTAATTAAATGAATGAATGGAAATAATGTAAGTTGTCTATTCGGATTGAAATATCATAAGTGTTTGTAATATTATAAGTTACCAATTTTATTTAGAGATGTAAATTGGCTTAGTTGATAACTAAGCTACCATAACGAAGGCTTATAATGGTGATTTATCAAAATGTTTGACTTTAATGATGGGGTGGTTGTTGTTAAATAGTGAACTTTGCTTAAAAGTATATTTGACTTGTTAAATATATAATATTAGAATAATAAAGTTGAAAGTATATATGCAGTTAGTGAGTAGAGAATATTAAATTATTGAGTTATAAATTTATGCAAAGGTTGAATAAAAAAAATGCTATGTACTGGACCTGTGTTAGTAAATATTATATATATTTGTATATATATATTCATATAGAATGTCTTGAAATTTGTTTGATTCAAGTATATAGGTGATAAGAAATATAATTATGTATATAAGATTTGCTAAATTGACACGGATATATATATGTATAAATTGCTTTATGAAACTTAAGTTTTTCATTAAATAAGTATACATATATTATTTATATTCGAGTATACCTTTGATTAAATTTGGTTGCGTTGATAAGGAATGCAACTATGTAATAATTTGAATTGTCCAGTAAGTATATTTAGCATTGTTCTTGCGTGTTTAAGATTGTTCAATAATTGTATATAATCATGTTAAGTTCAGTAATGCCTTGTAACCCTCAACCCTATATTTATTTTTGTAGGTGGAGTATTTATCCGGGTATCAGGAGGTTGCACACTGTCCCGATATACCAACTCATGATCGAACAGCATGCTGGGAAAGGGGTGAGCTATTCTAATATTCGTGACATCTTACTTTCTGTATCTTAGTCACACGTTATGGCTAATTATAACCATGTTATTAATCATGTAGTTTATATGGATGCCATATCGTAGCCTGGTAATTATAGCTGTGATGCCCTCGTCTGCATACGTTCATTCTGAAATGTGGTGCACTAACTCACCAATTATAAATTTCAATATAGTCGAGTGGTACCATGGGGATTGGGTGCTACGACAGTTTGGTTGCATCCAATATATCCCGGATCTGCCTTGCGAGGTGGGGGCGGTTCACGGCATCAACAAAAGAGGAAAACTGCAGTTGGATTGGAGGGTTAAGCCCTAAAAATTTGTTGCACTGTGGAACGATCGGATGGGTCGAAGACCTCAGATGGTTATGGCTTCCGATTTGCAACCATCATTAGAGTACATACAATGGTACTATAGTTGTGAAAAGCCATATATACTTAGAGGGCAGTTGACTATAGTCCCCTCGCACATGTAGCAACCTGGAGGATCGTACCCAACGACCTCGATGGAGGCAGAGCTTGCGGCAGATCATGATCCCGAACCAGAGCCCGAGTAGGAGCCTGAGTTAGATCCCGAGCAGTTACATTCACATGGGGATTCACATTGCTATCATCCAGATTTGGCGGCCAATGACTATATTTTGAGCTTCTCAAGGGGCGAATACGCATACGAGTTTGATCTCTTTGGATTCTACCCGCCGAAGTACGACACTCCTGACCTGTATCCACAGCATCATGGGACTCCTTCCGGTTCAAGTTCGTCGATGCCGATCAAGTCACATGATTTTTCCTCTATGTTTACCACACCCTCACCTACGCCAAATGAGGATGTTGGTCGTTGCGAACACCCAGAACGTGACCGTCGACCTCCGCGTAGGTATACCCCTAGGACCAACGTGACCATCGACCTCCGCATAGGTATACCCCTAGGACCATACCTTGGAATCATCAATTTTAGGGGTTTATTGAACTTTTTTGTACATTAAAAAGTTTGTACTTTTTGTATAAATTTAATTATTCTAATTTTAGGTATGCTTACTACGAAACTTTTCTTCCCTTTTTGCATTATATTAAAGCTAAATTTAAGGTTAAATGACTCTATTTTCGATATAATTTTAATTATTCCAAATGAATTATACTTTTTATAACTTAATTTGGATACAATTTAAGCATAAGCTGAATTTAAGTTAATGGGTGTTTAAACAACATTGCAACATTACATCATTACACATAACAATTTGATAGCATTAGGTCAATTCCGACCCGGTCCTGACTACTGTCCAACATGATAGTTTCGGTGAAGACATTTATTCCGACTATGACCACTTAATCTGCATAATACACAACGCTTATCGTCTGAGTTCTCCCTAATGTCCATTTCATTACGGGTTCTGGTTGATTGCAGACGAACTCTTGGATTCCTGCATAGCCCTCTGTTTGGGAGAAGCTCGAAAGTCATCGGAGGCACCTCCCACGTAGACAGGTTAGGCAGGACAGGGAACTCATTTTCCCAGACACGCAATGTGCACTCGAGCGTGTACATATCATCGACATATTGTTCAACATTAAGGTTCACTTTAGCACACGCTGCCACAGCATGCACACATGGATAATGAAGTGTTTCGAACCTCCTGTACTCGCACCGTCTGTTTTGGAGATAAACTCCATAGGACTTAGGTGGTATACCAGGTCGACTACTGATGGTCTCACTAACTCGAAACGTTTCCAGACGTCGTGAATATATTTCTACATTCATTGACCTCGCCATCTGACGGTTTGCAACCATTGCATCCCTGACATCTTCGGCAAACACGTGTCCCGCCTCCATCTGGTCGACTTGTTGCTAACCTATTCTTGGCATCAAGGTAGCCAACCTGTAGAATGTAACAGAGAAGACAGATGCAATCGGAAGATGACGTGTTTTCAACAACACAGCGTTGACCCCCTCCACTAAGTTTGTGGTTATTTGACCATAACAAAAGCCCTCGTCAAATCTTTGAGCCCATTGCCACGGCTCCATTGTACCCAACCATTGTCGGAAAGATGTGTTTGTTTGACCCTCCATGTCACTCTCAAGTCGAATCATTCTTTGGTAGAAAATATGTGGCTCTAACTCGTACGCTGTATACGTATTAAGAAAAGATTCCAGTAACTCGATAACATAAAACATTACAATTTATATTGAGAAGATAAGGTTATCATTTACCCATTGCCACGATTTGTCTCTTTCAGTCTGCATTCTTATAATCTTTATGGAAGTTAGACGCAATGTGATGGATGCAGTAAATGGATCTCCATGGCACACCGGAACGCCTAATTGCTGCAATTAAACATTTCCCTCTATCGGAGATGATGCAAATATTATCGTTGCTAATAACATACCTTCGTAGGTTAGTGAGGAAGAATTCCCAAGATTCCAAGTTCTCCTTATCTACGATGGCAAATGCTATCGGAAGCACGTTTCTATTGCTGTCTTGAGCAACCACAAGAAGTAGGATCTGTGTATATTTTCCATATAGCCAGGTCCCATCCACCTGCACAAATGGCTTGTAGTAGGGAAATGCCCGCACACATGGATCAAACGTCCAGAACATCCGATGGAAAATCATTTTTCCCTGCTGTAACTGGTCGTCCGGGCCATAATAAGGTCTTGTCTGTAACTCAGTCACAGTCCCCGATACGTACTCCCGCATAGCAGCTATCCATCCTTCTAGCTCGTTATACGACAAATCATAATCCCCAAATAATTACTCCATTGCCATCTGTTTAGCTATCTACGCTTTTCTATATGATACTTGATACTAGAATCGTGCTTGCATTTCGGCAATCAGTACAAAAAATTTAATGGTCGGCATGTCCTTCACCATTGGCATGATACATGTACAGATAGTTTTCGAATCAAGTTTTCCATAATCTTCTGTCATACGTGTTGATGTGCATGTATGAGGACCAACAAATTTTCATATCTCTCACATCTACGAACTTTTAATGAATGCAGCTCGTACCCGCCAATTGCAGCCTTCCGCTGCCTTCCAACATTCCCCAATATATATTGTTAGAGTAGACATTGTAACTTTATAATCCACTGATATGTTCATGCTATACCGTTTAATAGTAAGTACGCAGTCTTCTTTACTTTCGAATCTCTGGCCTATGAATAACTCCTCATGATCAGAATTTACAGCCAGCCGGTGAGGATGAACTATTTCAAGGTACTCCGAAAACTCAGCTACATACGCTGCGTCGGGGTCTATGAGCAACATGTGTGGCCTAGGATTATTGTGTATCAAAATACGTCGTATCTAGTTCCCGACCGAAGAAACATTAATGTTTCCATCGTTATTCACATCTTCATCGTCAATATCATCAGGTACATCGTCCACATCGGGATTACTGTCACTATCGACCTCTTCATCACAATGATCGCTACCACCTTCTTCTTCATCACCAACCACATCAATATCAGGTGTAATATTCAGATCAATACTGATCCCACATATAGTCGATTCACTATCAACGTACGATATTAGAGCCACCATCCACAGTTCTTGAGCTCCGTGTTCTTCACCATATGCATTGACATCTTCATTTTGCTCCATACCGACTAACTCAGCAAATAAGTGAATCGGTGCATTCTTGTCACTCCCATTCCCACGGTAAAGAGTGACCATTGTCTCCACGTCTTCGTCGTCTACAACTTCCATTTCGGTGAATTTGATCGGATTTGTCGAAACTGTAAACTTGTAGAAAATTTTTGATATCCTTCTTCCACAACGTCTAACAATTTTTGCATTAATCCTTCCCTTCATATCATCTAACGACACATTTCTATTAAATCTCATTGTTATTTGTTGCCGACATTCAAATATACATCCAACAATTGTTGTCAAGATGATTCCATCGAAATAAACACATACAAAAAAACTTATCATCCATCTTCAATATTCAATCTCTCAAAAAATAAAAAAAATCTCAAAAAACAATCTCGAACGGTAAATAAATTAGGGTTTTTACTAATCCTAATAACTAACCATAATAATAGTAATATTAGTTTTTTTACTAACAATAATCCTAAGTAACAATAATTATTAATAACTAAACCCTAAAAACTAACAATAATAATACTAACTAAAACCATCAATTTGAGTTTTTATTAATCTTAACAACTTTCTATAATAACTAAACTAACAACAAAAAATAATAAAAATTATACAAAAAAACATAATAACAAGATAATCCATTATTTTTTTTAAAAATAGCTTATTTTTTTCTTCTCTTTCTCTCTTTTTCCGGCACCACCACCACCTCCTCCTCCTCCTCCTCCTCCTTCTTCTCCTTCAGCTGGATAAATGCTGGACTTATAATACAAGTGGTGCCGCCTCTGCCACAGCCACCTTTGGTGCCGCCTGTGGCATCCCATTTTCTACTGTTTTATTTTTTTTCTTTTTGTATTATTTTAGTAAATAAAAAATTAATATTATTTTGGTATTTTAAAAAAAAATTGTAAAATTTTTGTAAAAAGACCCGTCTTTAACTTTTACAGCAAAACCAGAAGCAGATGAAAGACAGATCACCAAACTTTTTATTTCATGGAGAATTAAGAGTAAAATTATTAACATCTTCCATAAAGGCAAAGACAAGAAAAAAAAACATTAAAAGAGTGGGAAAAACAAGCACTTCTCTAGTGGCTTATTTTAACTAACTTGAACAAATACAAAGAAAAACTTCATTCTTAAGAATAACTATAGCCCACGACAGTGGTGAAGGGTAACAGGGTTTTAGAGTTTCTTTCAGAGAGCATAGTAGTGACACCAGTATTCCTCCAGGCGTTTGGGAAAATCCTTTTTCTAACATCTTATATTTTTACCTACCTTTATTGGTTGCTGCCATTACATTTTCATAAGTTTCGTAAGAAGGTAAAGAAGACAAGAGTGAAAATTATTATAGATGTGTTCCAACTCAAACTTTGAGAAGAAAATTTTAGCTGCTTTGCTTCCATCAGGAAAGTGCAAAATATGCTATATTGGATTCAACAATAGATTGGAGGGATTCGTGTGGTTATTTACCAAACCATGGTCGTATCTTTATCCTAAAACATTAATATGCAGTCTTCCATGAGAAAGAGATAACGATAACCCAACTCTTACTCTCGTTACCTAAATAGATTTTTGGATCGAAAGAGAGCTATCTTAAGATGGTAAAATTCTGATTTTAGTCCCTCTAGAAAAAAATTATAAATTAATATAAAGATAAAATTGTATTTTGAAATTCCAAAAATTTTATAATTCATGTTTTTCCCCTAAAAAAATTTCTTGTTTCACACTGGATTTGTAACGACCCGATTTTTTCTGGTGTCAAAAAACGTGATTTCAAAATTTTATTTTCGTAAACTAAGTCTGTAAAGGTAAAATAGAAATATTGAAAATATATGGAAGATTGGTTAAGTAATTTAACCGAAAAATAACTAATTAAAGCTTAGGGACTAAATTGTAAAAGTTTAATCACTAATTAAATACTTGAAGACTTGATAACAATTATCTAAAAGACCAAAATAGATATTTAACCAATTTTAAATAAGAGTGAGTGGACAATGATGATAAAACCACCAAACTTTCGTAATTATGATTAGTGCATTAATATTTTTTATTAAATAAATATAATTAAACTAATGAATGTTAATTATTCTTAAACGAAGCATAAATACCAACCTTAGTGGAGAATAGAAGTGATCATAGGTTGGGCTACCTAACCCAGCCCGACGGCCCACTCGAAAAATAGGAGGGTTTGGGTAAAAATATAGGTCTGAAATATGGGCTTAGATAAAAAAATGAGGCTCGTTTAGAAAACGGGCCAGGTCTCGGGTAAAACTTTTTTGGCCCAGGTCTAGCCCAAATTATATATTAAATATATATTTTTATTTTTAATCAAACATATTTTTTATTTTTAATTTAGATTATATTTTGCAAGTTTTTGATGTTATTTTGGTGTTGTATAGCATGGTTCAAGCGTTTTTTTGGTTTGGTAGTATAATATGGTTGTTGGAAATTTGAGTGGATTAATTTATTTCATATTTTTCAATCCCACACGCCCGTGTGTGATAGTTCCAGTCTCCACATGCTTATGTCAATTACCCACATGACCGTGTGGGTTTTGAGGTTTTAAATTTTTGTCTCTTTAAATTGGTATTCTAATTTTTTTAAGTTACAATTTAGTCATTAATAATAAAACTTGAATTAAACATAGTAAACGAACTCAAATTAACCTGAAAATTTTAGACTTGCATAATTTGACTAAAAGAATGTTAGTAAGCACTTAGATCTAAAATCGGGTTAGTTTTACCATAGGTGGTAAAATGACGTAAATGCCTTTAGGTTAAATTACCTAGGAAAAGTTCAAAATTTGCTCATAATTTACTTTGCCATTAATAAATAACTAATAATTAGATAAGATTGAGGTGTTATAAGGTTAGGGTGTGTCTTGGGTGGTCGTTAGCTAGAAAGTCACTTAGGTGGCTAATGCAATGTTTCGAATTCGGCTGATCTGTCCCGGTCGGCTTTGGGGTGTCACAATCTATCATAGGGTTCATCTCTCTTAGGTATTTAGAAAATTAGTTCATGATTAAAAATAAAAACATCCAAAAGGCAGTATAACTAAAAGAAATAAAGAAATTCATGATAATCTCCTAAGAAATCAATTAGGAATCTTCCATCTTAATGAAAATCTGCTTCAGAGTCAGCTTTAGTGGTGCCTTTGGAGTTGTTTTCTTGAATATTCTAGGAAGGTTCTCTCGTATCTTCTTATTTTTGTCATATATACATCTTAGAATGCCCCAAAAACCTAAAATTCGTATTCTTTTTGCAGTTCAAAGTGCAAATCTACGAAATTGACGTGGTTTGCACGGTCAAGTGGAATAGGTCAGCCCGTGTGGGTCCTATAGTTTGCTTCCATTTTTCAGTTTTTGCTAGTTTTTTTGCTCCTTTTCCTCCCAAATGTTCTATTAAACATAATGACGGAAATTGTTGTAACCCGAACATCTCTCTAAAATTTAAAAATTGAATTAAATGTGATCTAGAAATGTTCAAGTTATTAACCCCAAGTCACCCGCAAATAATGATGGCAATTGTGGAAAAGGCCCTCAATAAATGAAGTATAACCCTAAAGACCCATTTACCTTAAAATTGAAAGTTTTGTTTCATCCAAAAAGATGTGGTTCTCTTGAATGTAATTGATTGTGATTGAAAATTCAAGTGAAGTTGATGGAAAATAGGTTAGAGAATTCTACTTGTCCAAAATTTGAATGTGAAACAGCAAATTCAATGATATAAGAAATGCATAAATGCTGTACAAGCCCATTTGCCCGGGCCCAACAAACAAAACAAAAACACCCAAACCCAACTACCAATACACCACAAACCAGGCCTACTACCCAACTAACCACAAACCCAATGCCCCAGGCCCAAAACCATTTTTGTCAAACTAGGGTTTCAGCTTTTCTGAAACCCTAGTACTGCCGCCGCACATCTTTTCTGCTGCCGCCACCATTCTGCCACCGCCACTGTTCTGACACCACGTCGTCGCCCCACTTGCACCGCCACCTGCAAAGAACAAGACAAACTAGAAACAGTAGCAAAATAGGCTATAAAAGCCATAAAAATGTAACTATTCATGGGGTTTTTTTGGGGTTTTCTTTTTTTCTCTTCTTCTGTAACATTTTGATAAAAAAAGCAAAAAAATCAAAAGTGGCTCTTTTGTATTTTCGCATTTCTCATCTGTTTACATCTGTTCATTTTATTTTTATATGTATATACATATATATATAATAGTTTATATTTACAGAAAATAAAAAAAAGCAAATTTTTAACTTTTTGAATTTTCCAGCCACCGCGTGCGGTGGCCGACACGACGGCGTCGATGGCGGTTCTCCTCGCCGGATTTTGGGCTATGGACTGGAGGGAGAGAGGATTTTTTTTAAGAGAATTTTTTTTCTTTGAAAGAGCAGAAAATAAAGTTAAAAAAAACTTTGATTTTATAAGCACTTAAAACGACGTCGTTTTGCGCCATAGCCCTAGGCGTTAAAACGATGCCGTTTCACCCCCCAGATCCGCGCGTCGACCCGATCCGACCCGAAGGGTCCGCGTGTTTTCGCTGGAGGGGATATTTGCGTGCAAGGCCCCTCCTCCTTAGCGCCCTGGTGCAATTTAGTCCTGTTTTGTTTTTTTTTTAAATTCGGTCGCATAATTTCTCATATGTTTCATTTCAGCCCGTGTCAAAACGCTGCGTGTAGGGCTTGGGATATTTTCCAAATCGATCCTCTGGACTTCGCGCGCGTTATAAATCAGTCCCCTTTGTATTTTCCGTGTTTAAATTCACCTAGTATTTTTGTTTTTACTTCGATTTAGTCCCTTTTTTAGGACTTTTATTATTATTATTATTATTTCTTCATTATTTTAATGTTATTATCTTTTATTATTATGATTATTAATTATTATCATTATTAGTTTTATTTTCCCTTTTACTTATTCGTTAGTTTTTTTTTATTTTTTTATTATTTATTCTATATATATATCTGTATATATGCATTATGCTTGTACATATATTTTTATAATTTATTTATATATACATACAAATACGTACGTACATGTATCTTTTATATTTATAATTTCCAAAATATGTATATATACACATATATTTTAAAATGCATACCTGCTCGTACATACACACTTTTTATAATGTGCATACTTATGTTTTTATATTTTATAATTCATATGTGTATATCTTTTATTTATTTTCTTCATTTATTTATTTATTTACATGTCCGTCATTATTATTTGTTATGCTTTATATTTGTTTATTATTGTACATACGTGATTGATTTTATTTATATATATGTGACTTCTTATTTACTTATATTTTGTTTTCCTCGTGATTATTTTGCTTACATCATCATCATTTCATTACACCCATTTTTTAGATTTCAAAAAAGAAATTTTAAAAATATAAGTAATATTCGGTATTTTGGATCTTTGAGAGAATCGAGCCCTAACGTATTGGGTTTTGATTTTCTTCGTTGAATTTAAATAATCGAGATTACTCTTTTAAAAATGATAAAAAGCTCGTTATCGAGAATTTAATATGTTGTGTCCTAACGCATTGGATGTGACACGTTGTTTTCTCGAGACGAGGATTTTTCGAAATAAATGCAATATTCAATGTTTAATATTTTGAGAAATTGTGCCCTAACGTATTGGGTTGCGATTTCTTCATTTGATTTAAACAATTGAATATTCTTTTAAACTTTATTACACGAATCTTTTCAAACTCAAGTTTTAAACGATATCGGGAATTAAAAAAGGATCGTGTCCTAACTTACTGGTCGTGATCCCTTTTCTAATCCAAGATAGTTAAATATCTTTTAAATAAGCATTTTTCATTCGCGTATCGGGAATTCGAGACATTGTGTCCTAACTTACTGGATATGATTTTCTTTCTCGAATAACGTGAAATATGCCATTTTTCCTAAAAATTTTCAACGTTTTAATACAAGGATCGTATTTTTAAAATTCTTCAAAGTTCTCAATTTTCGACATTAAGACATTAAGTAATCAACTAGGTACCAATTTTGGGCTATCGAGGGTGCTAATCCTTCCTCGTGCGTAACCGACTCCTGGACCCGTTTTTCTGAATTTCGTGGACCAAACTTGTTGTTTTAATAAAATCAAACCGTTTATTAAAAACAACCACTTTTTGAGGTGATCCAATCACACCTCATAAAAAAGGATTGGTCAACTCCCGTTTCATTTTTCAAAACCCAAGTCGACCCCGTTTTTGTCAAAAAAATGGTGTCAACAGCTTGGTGACTCCACTGGGGATATAAAATAAGAGAGCCAAGCCACGTGTTGATTACTTTTGGTCTTTTTGTCGAAAATTGAAAACTTGGTTTAAATGTACGATCCTTTCATTGTATTTCATCGGTCTTTATTACAATTTTCATCATTGTGGTTTATAATTGCTCTATTTGTTTAAATTTTGGTATCTTTCTGCACATTGCATTGACCGTTGGTCACACCCTTTTAAGTGGGAGTGAGAAGCCACTCTTTCGTGAGGTTTTCACCTCCGTGCAGGATAGTGGATCACTTTTGGGATACATCCGTACCTATGTCTTCGTGAGATGTTCATCTCCGTGCAGCTATAGGGAAATGTATTCCCTTGAACCTAACTCGGTCCGTATGAACCTATAATGGGTGAGGATCGAGGAATCTGCTGGTTCGGGTACCTTTACTTTAGAGCCAAACCTCATGTAGTGAACTTTAGGAGCCCACCCTAGGTGAAAACCACTTCGAACCCCTAGTATTCACCCGAATAGGTGTTCTATTTATTCTTGCTTGCTTTTACTTTGTACTAACCTGTTTTCTTTTTGTTATGATTGCATTGCATTATAAAAAGAGGTGTTAATTCACGTTCGGTTGTTAAACAGAGAGCTTATCATAAGGAAATGGGTTTCTTGATAAAGTGGATAATAATACGGTTGCCCGAATATGGTCCAAGAAAACGTGATAAGAGAAGGATGATAGTTTAATGGAGGACTACACGACTATTGCTCCGTTTCCCGAGAATTCAAGATGACAAAGACTATTTGAGAGCCACTAAAAGAGAAGTCAATGAGCGTCACGAGGATGAGTGAGCAACGAGTCACGGCCCGGATCAAGCAAAAGGGAGATAGAAGAGACGTCTTTTTGAAGAGTTTGTGAGATCTATCTTAACGTACGAATGAAGAAAAGGATCGTTGTCTTGGAATATAAAGGCAAAGCCGTATATATATTTGCTTTATGTAAAGAGATTTGTTTTCTAGTAAATTTGTTCTAATAGAATTGAACCAAGAATTAACGTCTCTTTTGGCATTCATTTCATGCATTTGCATTACATTGCATCATATACATTAGATTTTCACAAAGTGACCCTAATTAGGTAAAATTATTTCAGTTAACTTGGAAAATCGACACCCCTACGGAACTTGAGCGAAATCAAAAAACATGGATCAAAGATTAGAAAAACTTGAACAGCTCCAAAAAGATATGCAAGATCAGATACATGAGCGGTTGGAAAGAATTCAGCGAGAGATGACAGAAAAGATGCGGGAGTCCCAGAATGACATGATGACAAAGTTAACGCAGCTGTTGAGAGGAGGAAAGGACAAGGGAAAGGACCCTGTGGTTAACGATGAAGAAGGAAATAATGATGAACCCCTTTACCCTCCAGGCTTTACCCCTCCGCACACGCATACTCAAGCTAAGCTATACCCATATAAATCCTCTGTTTCGATTAGACCCCAGCAATCTCAGACGGGTCTTTCAGTGCCAATGAACTTTCAAATCGGAGTAGGTACTAATCCCGGAGAGAATCCTACCAATCCCATGGTTCCTGATCTTGATGACGTAGCAGAAACAGAGAAAGAAAAAATCGATCTGCCAAAACAATTAGAAGATCGATGTAAATGGCTAGAGGAGAAGTTCAAAGCCATGGAAAATACTGATTACCATCAATGAATGGATGCTAAAGATTTGAGTTTGGTACCAGATTTGGTTCTCCCTCCCAAATTTAAAATGCCGGAGTTTGAGAAGTATAACGGGACAAGCTGTCCTGAAGCTCATATCACTATGTTTTGTAGAAGGATGACCGGGTACATCAACAATGATCAACTGCTGATTCACTGCTTCCAGGACAGTTTTATCGAGTCAGCGGCTAGATGGTATAATCAATTCAGTAGGGCCAACATTCACTCATGGAAAGATTTAGCGCAGGCTTTTATAAAGCAGTACAGACATGTAATGGATATAGCACCCGATCGAATTGTATTGCAAAACATGGAAAAGAAATCTAATGAGAGCTTTCGACAGTATGCTCAGAGATGGAGGGAAGTGGCAGCGCAGGTTCAGCCACCACTTCTGGAGAAAGAAATAACGATGC
Source organism: Gossypium hirsutum (assembly GCF_007990345.1). NCBI lineage: Eukaryota > Viridiplantae > Streptophyta > Magnoliopsida > Malvales > Malvaceae > Gossypium > Gossypium hirsutum. The sequence goes on from NC_053448.1 coordinate 6,267,981, forward strand.
TCTTTATCAACACACTGAAACCCCCTTTCATCATGCATATGTTGGGAAGTGTTTCAAAGAGTTTTTCAGACATAATCATGAATGGCGAAATGATTGATAATTCCATCAAAAGTAGAAGAATAAATGATGGAGAGAGTAACAAAAAGTCAGTCTCAAGAATAAAAGAAGATGAGATGAATAACATAGGTTACTCAAGATCGGTTACTGTAAGTCATCCAGGTAAAGGAGTTGCTAGTCAACAAGGCTCATTGAGACAAGAACCTGGAGTGAAACCAGGTACTGAGAAGCTCCAGTTCACACCAATTCCGATGTCATATAAAGAGCTATATCAAAATTTATTCGATGTGCATGTTGTTTCCCCTTCCTACTCAAAACCCCCACAACTTCCGTATCCAAAGTGGTATGATGCGAACGCACAATGTGACTACCATGTAGGAATTACGGGGCACTCAATAGAAAATTGCATCACCTTCAAAAAGCTAGTTGAAAAACTCATTAACATGGGTATTGTCAAGTTGGGTGACTTATCTACTGCAGAAAATCCGCTACCCAATCATGATTGATAATAAGGTGAATGCGATGCATGAAGAGATGTTGGGAAGTGTTCACATCAATGACATGTATGAAGACACAACTGAAGAAGGGACCTTGTTAGACGTCTGCCCTTATAAACTTGGGAGTGTTCTGAATAATTAGACTGTAAAAGAAACCCTTGTAGTATTTAGAGCTTACTTAGAGTAATATTCAGAATACACTTGTTGCTTTCAGCCTAGAGGCAACAAGAACTCTTTTGTGAAATAGGCTCATGTCTGAACATCTTTATTTTAATGGAAATGCATCTTTGCAATCTTTTTGAACCAATATTCTTTCATTTCTTATGAATGATTATTCTTTTATTCTTTCTTCCAAATCATTATTGTATTCGTAATCATATTGTACATAGCTTCATATATTCTTTGTATATTCTTTTCTACCTACAATAGGTCCCTAAATATCAACGACATGAATAACACCGCTATAGACTCAGAATCTCCTTTTGAGCGAGACATGTGTTTAGAGGAATCTCACGACTTTGAAGATGATATAGATTGTGGCCTATCTCCAGATTTATTGAGAATGGTAGAACAAGATGGAAAACAGATCCTACCCTACAAAGAATCACTAGAATCCACAACTTCTACCTATGTGGGGCATGAATGTCATTGAGCCAATCTTGCTTAAAATTTTTGGCGGTCAACAATTCATCTTTGCAGCCGTCGATTACTTCACTAAGTGGGTGAAAGCTGCTTCATATGCCAGTGTCACCAAGTCGACAGTCAGCAAAACCTTGAAAAATTTGAACAAGAACACGATATCAGAAGTTTGCAATCTGTTCAAGATTAACACCATATCGCCCAAAAAAAACAAACAAACAAATTTTATCGGGGCAACGCCCTCCTTTTTGGCTTATCGTGGTTTCACCTATTGAAGTCGAGATTTTCTTCTCTTTGAGTTTTTGGATCCAACCCCAATTGAAGAGGAATGTTCAAAGTTATCCATCATGGTCAAATGCGCCAAAAGCAAATGATGCGAGCTCACAAAAAAAATCGCCCTGTAGGATTCTATTAGAGGACTTAGTATCGAAGAAGATCCTTCCCACACAAAAAGAACTTCATGCCAAGATGGGAAGAACTTTATGTGGAAAGCCTTATCTGGAAAAGCATTAGTCTTGATCAGAAAGGATAACAAGGACATGCCTAATCCTATGAGTTTAGATGCAATCAAAGAATATTAAAAAAAAGGGGAAAGAAAAAGAAAAGAGGAGAGGCCAATGCGAAAATCCGCAAAGGGCGCATTGAGACCAAAGGGGCTTGAGTTGAAAACCCAAAAAGGGTGACTCAAATTTTGGAACAAATTGGGGCATGAGATGATCAGAGCAGCTCAAATTTTGATTAGACCGGGGCATGTGATGATCTTGCTATACCTGAATCAACAGGAAAGGGTAGGTAGCATCTTGGGGCATCGACAAAGTTCTAAAGATCTCTTAAACACATGTCAAACTTAGAAAGGTCTTTAGAAAGTTTGTACAGAGAAGTTCAAGCTGCGATATCTGGGGCACCTAACCTTCATACTATCTATATATTGAATTTGTTGTTTTTGGAATACTTCATTCTTTTTCAAGATACGTGTGCCCAATTAGTTCCCTTTTTATTCTTACTATCCTTGATAATTTATCCACTCCAGGCTATGCTTTCAAATTAATTCTATCTTATCCATCGTTATGTTCTTTTTGCAAGCATGTTGCATTAGAATAATGATTAGTGGACTAATAATACTTTCACAATGGAAGTTTTACATATTCCTCTAGAAGTTTCTAAATAATATAGGAACCTGAAATAGGACTATTGTTTAGAACACACCAAGTTTAAAGGTTGAAATTAATACCATCCTTTTGGATTTTGTCGTCAAAACGTTGATTGAACAAAATGACAAGATGTCGTGTTGGTGACAAAGCTTTAATGAACAAACAAGTAAGGATCACTGAGTGATAAGAAGAGGTTTTTTTCGGAGAAGAAAATTTTGCAATTGTGCATGAACATTTGGTATGACACCTTGGGAATGGTGTAGGAGACCAAAGAGTTTCACATTCTGTATCCTTGAATTGTGATAGCAGAGGATCGAGAAAAGGCCAGATCTTTCTACCCTTGGGTTACAGCGAGAGAAAGATGGTTCAAATTTTGCATCCAGTGGATTGAACTTGGAGGTTTACAGTGGGGGGCAATCAGATTAAGTGTTTCTTTGGATATGCCAGCCGAGCAAGAAAGCGTTGTAGCACGTCAGTGATAAAACCTTAATAAGCTTTTGCGTGATGATAACCTAAGCATTAAGGAATCATTTTCATGACATTTTGCATTCATTCGAATGTCATTCATACACGTCTAGTTAGGAGCATTTGATTCATTCTGATCATGTCATCCTAATCACTAGGCACAATTAGGTTCATAAAATAGAACATACAAGTCATGTTCCCCAGAGAACAGATCAATGGAGTTGTAGATCTTGCCTTCCTGTACTGACGGCAAAGCAGATCGAAGAAGCCAGTCTTGCCTTCCTGTACTGACAGCGGAGCAGACTAAAGATAGCAGATCTTGCCTTCCTGTACTGATGGCGAAGCAGATCGAAGAAGCCAGTCTTGCCTTCCTGTACTGACAGCGGAGCAGACTAAAGATAGTAGATCTTGCCTTCCTGTACTGACAGCGAAACGGATTGAAGATGGCATATTTTACCTTCCTGTGACTACAGTAGAGTACATTAAAACTGATAACTCTATCTCCCTGATTGGCAGTGGAATAGATTGAAGATCAAAGATGGCAGATTTTACCTCTCTGTGACAACAGTGGAGTACATTGAAGCCGATAATTCTATCTCCCTAATTGGCAGTAGAATAGATTGAAGATCGAAGATGGCAGATTTTACCTTCCTGTGATTACAGTGGAGTACATTGAAGCCGATAATTCTATCTCCCTGGTTGGCAGTGGAATAGATTGAAGATCGAAGATGACAGATTTTACCTCTCTGTGACTACAGTAGAGTACATTGAAGTTGATAATTCTATCTCCCTGGTTGGCAGTGGAATAGATTGAAGATCGAATATGGTAAATATTATCTTCCCAAGACAGTGGAGAAGCAGATTTAAGCCATTAATCATATCCCCTTAAGCAATAGTGGAATAGGTCAAAGATTGCAGAATCTGTCACTTTAAGCAGTAGTGAAGCAGATCGAAAATGGTGAATCTTATCTTCCCAAGATAGTGGAGAAGCAGATTTAAACCATTAGTCCTATCACCCTAAGCAGTAGTGGAATAGGTCAAAGACTGTAGATTCTGTCCACCTAAGAAGTAGTGGAGCAGATCAATAATAACGAATCTTACCACGAATCTTATCCCCTGAAGTTACAGCAGAGTGGATTGAAGCTATAAGTCCTGTCTTTTTGAAGTTGCAGGGGAGTGGATCGACGCAACAAGACACAGTGGATTGGAATGAAGCTACTTAAAAAGAGAAGCGTTAACTAAGTCAAGACTCGGCGAGACTGGGCAAATTGGTCTTTCTTAGTCTTTGCTCTATTCTCGTTACACGACAACGAGCAAAGAGGGGCAGCTGTATAAGCCCATTTGCCTGGGCCCAACAAACAAAACAAAAACACCCAAACCCAACTACCAATACACCACAAACCAGGCCTACTACCGAACTAACTACAAACCCAATGCCCCAGGCCCAAAACCATTTTTGTCAAACTAGGGTTTCAGCTTTTCTGAAACCCTAGTACTACTGCCGCACATCTTTTCTACTGTCGCCACCATTCTGCCGCCGCCACTGTTCTGACGCCACATCGCCGTCCCACTTGCACCGCCACCTGTAAAGAAGAAGATAAACAAGAAACAGTAGCAAAATAGGCTATAAAAGCCAGAAAAATGTAACTATTCAGGGGGTTTTTTTGGGGTTTTTTTTTCTCTTCTTCTGTAACATTTTGATAAAAAAAAGCAAAAAAATCAAAGGTGACTCTTTTGTATTTTTGCATTTCTCATCTGTTTACATCTGTTCATTTTATTCTTATACGTATATACATATATATATAATAGTTTATATTTACGGAAAATAAAAAAAAAGCAAAATTTTACCTTTTTGAATTTTCCAGCCACCGCGTGCGGTGGCCGACTCGACGGCGTCGACGGCAGTTCTCCTCGCCAGATTTTGGGCTATGGACTGGAGGGAGAGAGGATTTTTTTAAGAGAATTTGTTTTTTTTCTTTGAAAGAGCAGAAAATGAAGTTTAAAAAAAAACTTTGATTTTATAAGCACTTAAAACGGAGCCGTTTTGCGCCATAGCCCCAGGCATTAAAACGACGCCGTTTCGCCCCCCAGATCCGCACGTCGACCCGATCCGACCCGGAGGGTCTGCGTGTTTTCCCTGGAGAGGATATTTGCGTGCGAGGCCCCTCCTCCTTAAAGCCCTGGTGCAATTTAGTCCTGTTTTGTTTTTTTAAATTCGGTCGCATAATTTCCCATATGTTTCATTTCAGCCCGTGTCAAAACGCTACGTGTAGGGCTTGGGATATTTTCCAAATCGATCCCCTGGACTTCGCGCGCGTTATAAATCAGTCCCCTTTGTATTTTCAGTGTTTAAATTCGCCCAGTATTTTTGTTTTTACTTTGATTTAGTCCCTTTTTTAGCACTTTTATTATTATTTTTCTTCATTATTTTGATGTTATTATCTTTTATTATTATGATTATTAATATTAATATTATTATTATTATTAATTATTATCATTATTAGTTTTATTTGCCCTTTTACTTATTCGTTAGTTTTTTTTGTTTATTTTTTTATTATTTATTCTATATATATGTATATATGCATTATGCTTATATATATATCTGTATATATGCATTATGCTTGTACATATATTTTTATAATTTATTTATATATACATACAAACGCATTCTTTTATATTTTATATTTTATAATTTATATATATGTCTATATATATCTATATACCTTTTTATTATTTTCCTATATACATATACGTACATACATGTATCTTTTATATTTATCATTTCCAAAATATGTATATATACACATATATTTTAAAATGCATACCTACTCGTACATACACACTTTTTATAATGTACATACTTATATTTTATATATTTTTGTATTTTATAACCTATTTATATATATATGTGTAAATACTTATATTTTATATTTTATAATTCATATGTGTATATCTCTTATTTATTTTCTTCATTTATTTATTTATTTACATGTCCGTTATTATTATTTGTTATGTTTTATATTTGTTTATTATTGTACATACGTGATTGATTTTATTATATATATGTGACTTCTTATTTACTTATATTTTGTTTTCCTCGTGATTATTTTGCTTACATCATCATCATTTCATTACACCCATTTTTTAGATTTCAAAAAAGAAATTTTAAAAATATAAGTAATATTCGGTATTTTGGATCTTTGAGAGAATCGAGCCCTAACGTATTGGGTTCTGATTTCCTTCGTTGAATTTAAGTAATCGAGATTACTCTTTTAAAAAAGATAAAAAGCTCGTTATCGAGAATTTAATACGTTGTGTCCTAACGCATTGGATGTAACACGTTGTTTTCTCGAGACGAGGATTTTTCGAAATAAATGCAATATTCAATGTTTAATATTTTGAGAAATTGTGCCCTAACGTATTGGGTTGCGATTTCTTCATTTGATTTAAACAATTGAATATTCTTTTAAACTTTATTACACGAATTTTTTCAAACTCAAGTTTTAAACGATATCGAGAATTAAAAAAGGATCGTGTCCTAACTTACTGGTCATGATCCCTTTTCTAATCCAAGATAGTTAAATATCTTTTAAATAAGCATTTTTCATTCGCGTATCGAGAATTCGAGATATTGTGTCCTAACTTACTAGATATGATTTTCTTTCTCGAATAACGAGAAATATGCCCCTTTTTCCTGAAAATTTTCAACGTTTTAATACAAGGATCGTATTTTTAAAATTCTTCAAAGTTCTCAATTTTCGACATTAAGACATTAAGTAATCAACTAGGTACCAATTTTGGGCATATCGAGGGTGCTAATCCTTCCTCGTGCGTAACTAACTCCCGGACCCGTTTTTCTGAATTTCGTGGACCAAACTTGTTGTTTTAATAAAATCAAACCGTTTATTAAAAACAACCACTTTTCGAGGTGATCCAATCACACCTCATAAAAAAAGGATTGGTGGCGACTCCCGTTTCATTTTTCAAAACCCAAGTCGACCCCGTTTTTGTCAAAAAAATGGTGTCAACAAATGCATTTGGGTTAAACGAGATGAAGAAATGTTCAAATATTTTATCTCAAATAGAGACCCACAATTGTGGAAAACTGAGTCAATACTCAAAAAGTATAATCACAATAAGTGTTAAACTTCTTACCCCCAAATCACTCACAAATAGTAATGACAAATTTGAAATGGCTAGTCTTTCACTCACAAAAATTTCTCCCAATTTCGTTGACAGTTCAATTATAAATCTCATACAATGGCTAGTCTTTCATTTCTATTTTTTTCATTTTTGCAGTGATGAAAGGTTTTAATTGGGTTTTGCTCGACCCTACTAAAAAACATGTCGGTGTTATTAAAATTGATATATTTACCTTATTATAAAAGATTAATTATAAAAAAAGTCAGTTAATGCTAAAGTCACATATAACTCCAAAGACCCCTCAAAAAAGATATATTTGCCTTCTTTTGAAATATCTTCACTGCAAACCATTGTTGTAACCCAATCATCTCTCTAAAAATTAAAAGTTAAATGTGGAATTGAATTAAATGTGATACAGAAATGTTGAAGTTATTATCCCTGAATCACCCACAAATAACCATAAAGACCCATTTATCTTAATATTGAGAGGTTTGTTTCATCCAAAAAGATGTGGTGCTCTTGAATGCAATTGATTGTGATTGAAAATTAAAGTGAAGTTGATGGAAAATAAGTTAAAAAATTCTACTTCTCCAAAAATTTAATGTGAAACAGCAAATTCAATGTCGACGTATTTTTTTATCGTTTTTGAAACAATGATATAAAAAAATCCTAAATGCATTTGGATTAAGCGAGATGAAGAAATGTTGAAATTGTGTTGCTCAAATAGAGACTCACAATTGTGGAAAACTAACTCAATACTCAAAAAGTATAATCACAATTCTACAATACATGCATGTCTTAAAATTTACATAAATTAAGAATATTAAATAAATAAATTATTTATCATATTGTTATTATTAATCTTGAGTTGGTGTCAAGTTAATTTTTGACACCAACTCAACCAACAATAAAAATATTTTATCATACACACGATGTGGGTGAACAAATATATTTTATATAAAAAATACGTAAAAGATCTCAATAGTCTCTCTCAATTTCCAATTTGAGGAAATTGGTCACCCTAAAAAAATCAGAGCAATTTAGTCCCTATTAATTTTGGAAGTGAGAAACTAAGAATAATTAATCAGGGCGTTAATTTTCCATAAAATTTACATGGTTTTTGTTGGTATATTAATAAAATTAGCCTTCAAAATTTGCACACTTTGCAATTTGGTCTTAATTTAACAAAATTTTTGTGCAACGTTTGTGTAAATATGTAAATGTTGAGGTTGAATTTCTTGATTTTTTTAAAAAAATTAAGGCCAAAATGACAAAATATATAAATATTGAAGGCTAAATTTATAACTATACCAATCAAAATTATGTACAATAGATGGAAGAATTTAACACCATAATTAATTGTCCTTAGTTACTCACTTTCAAAATTGATAGGGATTAAATTGTTCCAATTTTTTTGAGAGGGATTAATTTGCGCAATTGTGAAATTAAGAGGGATTGGAGAGGTCTTTTTACCAAAACTACATCGACAAATGATTATTAGTGGAGTGGTAAGCGTTTTCTATACGAATTTTTTAGTCTTGTGTTTGATTCTCAAATAATATTTTTCAATTGTTTTACTTGAAGATTATATAAAAGTATGAAAAGGTGAAAATACACTTATAATAATATTAATTTCCCTTTAAAATAATAATATTTTACTAATTTTAATCCCCTGACTGAGTTGGTATCCCAAGCCAACTAATCAACTCTATTTAGAATAAGTTATATCATTCAAGGATACTTTAATGTTCTTAATGACAAACAATTGGCAAGGGTAATAAATATAACTTTATTGATGTAATAGGATAAAATTTTGTTTTATGCACAATTTAATCTTTTTTTCATTTTGATATCGTACATATTTCATGTGTTATTATTAATTAGTTTCAAACCATAAATTTCATTCTTTATTATATGTTATTTTTAAACACATCTTTGCATTCTAAATTTGTGGTTTTCATACACATAAGTGTGTAATAGGATTTATAGTCAATATTTAAGAGTTTTGTTGAGTTGGTGGTACCCTCAATCAGGTTACCAACTCAGTAATGTATTTACCAAAAGCCCCTCATTTTAAGCTATTACTATATTTAAGTGTTTTAAAGAGTTAGGGCCACGTTCAACTACGTCATCAACTCAATTATGAAATTATAAAATTTATAATTAATATTATTACTATGTCACTTTTGTCTTTTCATATACTTGTATAACATCTTTAATTAAAAGAATTATAAATTATAAATCTAAAGATTGAACACGTATTTACTAGTATTAAAATATAAGTACTTTACCACCCAACCTATACCCAATTTAAAGGTAAATATTTTTAACATAAAATGGGTGTGTGACAAAATCTGGTTATATATATATATATATGTTTTTCATATACTATAATATATATTTTCAAATAAAAAATATAACTACAGATATAATTATAAGACACATTGTACTCATAAATAAAAAATATAAATTCGAAGCTTAAAAACAATATTGCCACACGAAGGATGCCATAAAAGTAAATATATATTTATTATAATTTGATTACATCAATTGGTTGAATTATGTATTTCATTACTGAATAATCAATTCGCTTAAACTATTATAACTAGTTTTAAAATTGATTTTAGCAGGGGCGTATAGCTAGGGGCATGGGCTTCACCGAGCCAACTCAATCTATGTCATCTGTTTCTATTGAGTTTTGCTCGACCCTACCCCAAAGACCTGTCAATGTTGTTAAAATTGAAATATTTATCTTGTTGGGGAAGACTACCGGCAGAAAAGTAAGTTACTGCTAAAGTGATATGTAACTCCAAAAACCAAATTTAATGTCTATTTTGTTCATTTGAGTTTTCAACACACAAAAAGCAAGATCCTAGAAGGAGCGTAAGAGAAGTGGTGGAGAGAACTCGTCAAAGCTAACAATCTCTAAAAAGATCTTTCTCAACAATTTTTTTAATTTCTTAATTGATGAAAACAAATTTAGGTATTTCCCAATTTGTAAAAACATGATTTTTTTTCTTTTTTGTATTTTTAGGTTTTTCTTAGCTTTTTTTTAAATATTATTTTGGAATTTTTGTAATCATCTTATAATTTCTTAAAAAATAATATATTTATAAAACTTTCTAAACCATAAATACCAATGAAGGATAATGTAATAAAATTAAGAGTAAATGTGTATTTAAGCCAAAGAAAATAAAAGAATAATAATGTAATTCATCTAAAAACAATTACAAGGACTAGACGAACAATTTGACCTAAAACTTTGTTTGAAATGATGTCATTAATGTGTTACATCATCTTTTTTAGAGAGATAAAGATTAAATGAATATGAGATACCATCAAACTTGTATCTCTTTCCAATAATTTAACATTATTTCAATATTTTCATCTTGAAAAAGATCAAATTCAAAATGATATGTCAAATTTTTTAAATGAAAACGTTGAAATGGCATTAGATGAATAAAAAAATATACAAATTTTATGGTATCCCAATGTCATTTAATCCTTTCTTGCGTAGGGCTATAACTTTAAGGTGAGTTATTACAAAGTAACAAATGAATAATATTGGTGACCATATATTTACTTCAGAAGATTGGTGACCAAAACTATAATTTTAAGCAAACATAAGTGACAGAATTTGTGATTTTCCATTTTTTTTTTCATTTTCAAAAGATTTTGGTTTTACATCTTAGGCATAATGACAAATTTAACTCTAACATTTTTTTCATTTTACCTCAATTTTTTATTGCTATAGCCCTCAATAGTAACAAATAAAAAATTAATTTAGCCTTTATGAAAAAAGTGCACCAATTGAGTACTCAATGATTCTAAAAAATCAATTGACCTCTTCATTGATTCTAAATAAATTCGAAGCTTAAAAAATATTGCCACTAACTCTAAAAAGGAGATGAAGGAGACCATTGTCGTAACCATTTTTGTAAAACGGTGTCGACGTGGATTTTGAAAACAAAAACGAATACGGGAGTCGCCACCAATCTTTTTTTTTGATGAGGTGTGATCGGGTTACCTCGAAAAATAGTTGTTTTTAATAAACAGTTTGGATTTATTAAAACAATGCTTTTGGTTTGCGAAATTCAAAAAAACAGGTTCGGGAGTCTGTTACGTACGAAGAAGGATTAGCACCCTCGTAACACTCAAAATTGGTACCTAGTTGATTAATTAGTGTCTTAGTGTCGAAAATTGAAAACCTTGAAGAGTTTGAAAATACGATCCTTTGTTAAAATATTGCTTAATTAAAAAAATTTAGAAATGTGCGTATTTCACGTTAATCGAGAAAAAGAATTATATCCCGTAAGTTAGGATACAATATCTTAAATCCCTAAAATGAGAATAAACACCAAAAGTTTTATTACTTTTAAAGATATTTGATTATCTCGATTTTAGAAAAATAATCTTATTTCGTAAGCTAGAACAAGATATTTTCTTAATTCCCGAGATTATTAAAAATTTTGCTTTTAATTCATTGGAATTAAGCTTGCCTTAGAGAATAAGCTTGCCTTTAATTCATTGGAATTTCGTATTGTGAAATTTAAAGGACATTTTACCATTTATGTTTAACGAGAAAATCAAAACCCCGTAAGTTAGGGTACGATTTCCCGAATCACCAAAATGTGAAATGTTACCTTATAACAAGATTTCTTTCATTTTTTTTGAAAGTTTAAAATGGTACTTTGCTATTTAGGTTTAACGAGAAAATTGAAATCCTGTAAGTTAGGATACGATTTTCTCGAATTGCCAAAACGTAAAATATGGCCTTATGCTGAAATTTTCATTTTTTGCTTGTTTGGATAAAAATTAATATAACGTTTAAAACGATGTAGGGTACATTGATGGATGGAAACAATGTGAACATACGAATAAACGATTCATAACACGCATGATGACAAAAATCGCACAATGTACATTACTTTAATGCTAACTAATAATCAAAAGCAAATGAAATAAAATAACATAACAACAATTTAAAGTAAATAATAAAGATTTAAAATGAATAATATGAAATGCTCAAAATTAACAATATAAAATTTAACATAAATAAAACATATGATAGTTTGAAATAAACATGTTTAAGCAATTCAAAATAAGCATTACATAAAATAGTTTAAAAGAAATGATATGTAAAAAAAATCTAAAATAAATAACATGTGAAACCAACTTAGAATAGGTAATCAAACAATTTAATATAAATAATAAAAATAAAATAAAGTGCAGACTGTTAATGAAGAATAATAGGTGTAAAAATTGAAATGAAATAATAAATAACAAATTAAGAGATTAAAATGAAACAGGTTAAGGACCAAATTGGAATTAAAATAAAATCAGTGGGCAAAATTTGAAATAAAAAAGAGCAATTTGGGGTTGATCGAAACACGTGCAAAGACATAGGGGGCCAAATGGGAAATTAATCCCCAACCCTTAAAGCGCGTCATTTCGCATGGGACCAAATTGAAACAGGTACAAAATTTACGTGGTCAAAATATAAAAACAGTAGCGATCAGATTGCACTATACTGCAAAAGTGGAGGGGCTGAACATGCAATTAGCCCCTCCCAACAAAACACACGGATCTTCAGTATTGGGTCGGGTCGTGGGTCTTATACAAATCGACGTCGTTTTGGCTATTGTTGTTTAAACCCAAAACAGTGTCGTGTTGAATCCCATATATATATAACAACAATAAAAAAAGAAAACCATGTCAGCTTCATTCTTCAACAAAAAATCTGAGGGGTCTCTCAGATTCTCTCAACCCGCTTTTGGCCGGCCATAATCGTCGCCACAGTGCCGCCGTGGGCGGTGGCATGTGACTCAAAGGTTAATTTTTACCCCGTTTAAAAAAGGGCCATTTGAAGATCGAGCCTTCTTGGCCCAAAGGTCGAAGGAAAAGAGACCCTTGTGCCCTCCCTTGGTCTGATTTTGGCGGCCACAAAGGGGCTACGGCGATGAGACTTGCGGGGCGTTTCCAGGTAAGTCCCTCATTTCTCTTTTTTTTTTATCTTCTTTTATTAATAGTTTTTTTAACAAAACGAATTTGTAAAAAAATTATAAATAAAATAAATAAATGAATCGAAAAAAACGAAGAAAACAACATCCTTTTTGTTCTCTTTTCGATTTCTAATATCCGTAAAAAAATTACAACGAGAATATTTCGGCTTTTATAGCCGAGTTACAATCTTTTAATTTCTATTTTTGTTTTTTTTATAGTTGTTTCTTCTGCTGTTTGCATTGATTTCTTTCTGTAGGTGTTAGGTGCACGTGGGGCGTAGATGTGGCTGGTGTGCGGCGGCCAAGAGCAGGCCTAGGGGCGGCGGCTAAGAGTAGACCTAGGTGCGGTGCACCTAGTGTTTCTTTTGGCTAAAAAGTTTTTAGTTTTGGGCTAGGGTTTAGTTTGGGCTGAGGGTTAATTTTGTATTTGGGCCTGGCATAATTGGGTTTAATTTTGTTTATTATTTTTTTGGGTCTTTTATTTGTAGCGACCGGGCAAAAATAGGCTATTACAGCTGCCCCTCTTTGCTCATTGTCGTGTAACGAGAACAAAGCAAAGACATCAAAAAGGACCAAATTTGCCCGGTGTCACTGAATCTTGACTTCTTGGTGCTCATCTTCTTCAAGTAGCCTCATTCCAGTCCACTGTGTCTTGTTGCTTCGATTCACTCTACTAAAACTTCGGAGAGATACGACTTGTAGCTTCAATCTACTTTTATTTGTAGCTTCGATTCATTTTTTTGGGTCTTTTATTTGTAGTGGGCCGGGCAAAAATGGGCAATTACAACCATAAAAGTAAATATATATTTATTATAATTTGATTACATCAATTGGTTGAATTAAGTATTTCACTATTCAATAATCAATTCGCTTAAACTATTATAATTAATTTTAAAATTGATTTTACCAGGGGCGTATAGCTAAGGACATGGGCTTGACCGAGCCAACTCAACCTATATCATCTGTTTCTAGTGAGTTTTGCTCGACCCTAAGAAATCAATTAGGAATCTTCAATTTTAATGAAAATCTACTTCAGAGTCGGCTTCAATGGTGTCTTTGGAGTTGTTTTCTTGAATATTCTAAGAAGGCTCTCTCCTATCTTCTTATTTTTGTCATATATACGTCTTAGAATGCCCGAAAAACCTAAAATTCATATTTTTTTCGTAGTTCAGAGTGCAAACCTACGAAATTGACATGGCTTGCCACAACTGTGTGGGTCACACGGTCGTGTGGAATAGGTCCGCCCGTGTGGGTCCTATAGTTTGCCACTATTTTTCAATTTGCACTCATTTTTTGCTCCATTTCCTCCCAAATGTTCTGTTAAGCATAATGATGGCAATTTGTAACCCAAACATCTCTCTAAAATTTAAAATTTGAATTAAATGTGATCCAAAAAATTTTAAGTTATTATCCCCAAATCACTCGCAAATAATGATGGCAATTATGGAAAAGGCCCTCAATAAATGAAGTATAATGCTAAAGACCCGTTTATCTTAAAATTAAAAGTTTTTTTCGTTGAAATTAATGTTGAAATTGTTTTGCTCAAATAGAGACCCACAATTGTGGAAAACTGAGTCAATACTCAAATAGTGTAATGCCCCAAAAATCCAAGTATTTATTTTTGCATGTTTTTAACACAATTACTTGTTTGCTTCAGTGGTTAAGTGATTTGGGTGTGTTTGGGAGTGATTGAGAAGTCTTGGGTTCAAACCTGGGCTTGTGCAAAAAATTTTGTTTTTAAGGGATAAAACTCTTGCCTATAGTTAGTAGGCTTTTAAATTATTGTGGGTAAAGCATGCCATAAAAATCCTGCTGGTCTAGGGGTAAGTGGTGTGTTACCTATGCCAGTGGTCTAAGGTCTGAATCTTGCTGGAGGCAAGGGAGTGTTTATTTTGTTGCTGTGCTGTGAGGATGTTCGAGTTTGACTAAAACACTGAAGTGGTTGAGAAGAATTCAAATTGAGTGGTTGAGGCGAGGTGTGATCAAGTGGAGAGATTTGACGAGAGATTTTAGGAGAAAATCAAGGGAAGTGAGGGGAGAGGGAGTTTTGTGTCGAAATGGGTCTCTGAGGCACTCAAGAATTCGACTAGAGGGGTGCTTCTCATTTCGATTCTATTTTTTTCCCTCTGTCGAAACCTCTTCTCCCCTTTTTGCATTTTTTTCCTCTACCAAAACCTCTTCTCCCCTAAACCGTTTCTCTTCTTCCTCTCTCTCAGGTTTTGTGTTGTCAATTCCTAATTCTGATCACTGTCGAAACCATTCCTCTCCTTGCCTCTTCTTTATCTCTTTTCCCAAATATTTCTTGCGATTGTTGTTGTTTCTTCCCTGCTGATTCTCTTTTCTTTTTACCCTCATTGTGCCAATTCTGTTCTTATTGCTTCCTGTCGATCAATGTTCCTGTGTTCCCTCTCACTGGACTTCCCAAGAATATTACTCTTCTGAAAAAGGCGACTGCTTTTCCCATCTCTACTGTTTTGATTATCATTCTTTATTTGCCAATAAGTCTTACACTTCGTAGTGGGTACTCTTCTCACGTTACTGGTAAGTGAAGATAGTAATTTGTTATTTTTTTGCTGATCGATTGAGTGCTTACCCATTTTCAGTTTGTGCCTAGGAACTTTTCGAAGAGTTGAAGGTTTGTAATCAACAGTTGGGTAGGCGAAACTCCCCTCTTTACTCGGTCGAAGGTAATGTGGTGTGAGTTCAACGATTGGGATCTTGAATGTATTCGATTAAGTATATGTTCAAATGATTAATTGGGAATTGTTGGTCAATTGTAGGTTTCAAAGGTGGGGGCGGTTTTCTCAACAAATAGAAATCAGGTGTGTAAACACTGCCCAAATCGTAAACTGGCAAAAGCCAGAAAATATGACAAATGACGATACATGAGCATGTGCTTGCTCGTGTGGTAATTCGGACGCATAAAACGTGGGCGCTAGACTGTTGAGGCCACCATGAGCGATTCGTTTCCATTTTTTTTCATTTTCAAAAAATTTTGGTTTTACATTTTAGGCATAATGACAAATTTAGCTCTAACATTTTTTTTCATTTTACTTCAATTTTTTTTATTGCTATAGCCCTCAACAGTAACGAAGTAAAAAAAATAATTTAGCCTTTATGAAAAAAGTGCACTAATTGAGTACTCAATTATTCCAAAAAAACAAATATTGACCTCTTCATTTAACAAAAAACTGTGAGTTGAACGATTTAACTGTTGATTTGACTAATGTTACGGACAAAAATACTATAAGTTATCACATTATAGTACGATAATGTGGATAGTACGATAATGTGGCATGCCACATAAAAAATAAAAAAAATATTTTTTAACAAAAAAATTAAAAAAACATTTTTAAATTTACTTGCAACAACCTTGAGTAACATCATCCACAAAAGCTTGAAGGTTCATATCCATAGAACCACCTTTCATGGTGGCTTCCCTCACTAACTCTTTCCATTTCTCAACATTTTTCTTCACTTCCATCCCTTTTCTCTTCATCCCCCATCACCAAATCCAAGCACCTAACAATCTCATCACGTTAATTTATTGAAAGAATATTTTATAAATTAAATTATTATTAATGTAAGCACTAAATTTTTTCTGGTTCGGGTTTCGTGTTTAAATTTTTTTCCAAATTACGGGTTTGGGCTTGCTCTATTGGGCCCAATCATTGGGCTCATTGGGATTGGATAATTGGGCTTGTTTGGACTTTAGCTTATTAGTGTTTTATTTTTTTTTTCATATTTTAAATAATAATAATTTGAAAAATACAAAAAAAATATAAATTACATTTTAACCCCTAAGTTTTCTAAAATTACATATTGGCCACTAACTTTTTTAAAATTACATTTTAACCCTAAACTTTTCCTAAAATTACAATTTGACCCTAAAGGTTTTACACCCTTTGCAATCTAGTCCTTCTGACACAAAATCCCTGTCGTCAAGCGTGATTTGCGCACCTGCCCCCCAATATTCCGACAGTCAGCCTAGGACATGGTCCCCCTCCTCCAACTACTACCTGCAAAAAGAAAAAAAATCAGCAATAAAAGGGACTTTGATCCCCAAAAATCAACATCAAATAAAGAAAAATCAAAAATGAAGAAAGAAAAAAACAAAGAAAAAAATAAAAAAAAAAGCAGCAGCAAAAAGGACACGACCGTGCCCCACGGCCACTGCCACTGTAGCACCACTTTCGAAACTAGCAAGTCGAGTATAAAAAAATTGACACGAAAGAGAAGAAAAAGAGAGAAAGAAGAGAAGAAAAAGGGAAATGAGAGAAGGAGAAAAAAAGAGGGAGAGGGAAACGTCGGCCATCGTCGCACCACCCGGTAAAGGGCTAAGGCCGAAGGAAAAAAAGAAAGAAAAAAGAAAAAAGAAAAAAAGAAAGAAAGAAAAAATAATAATAAAATAAAAATCGGGTCTGACCCTACTCAACAACACTGGCCCAACCCAAACAGCAGGCAGCAGCAACCCACAGCATCCAGCCAACAGCAGGCTCAACGACCAGCAGGCCCACCAGCGCCTAGCAGCCCAGTAGCAGTAGCAAGCCACAGTCGGCCCACTGCAGCAGTAGTCCCACCAAAGCTCAGTAGGCTCGACAAAAAAAAGAAAAATATATAAAAAAATAGTTAGGTTTGACCCAACCCGACCTGTGCAATTCGACCCGACCCAGCATACCCTAGCAGCAAGCAGGATGCCAATAGCAGTAGCAGGCCCACTTCCCAGCAGGCCTAAGCCAACAAGTCAGTAGGCCAGCGCCTAGCCCAGCAGCACAACAGGCCTGCAGCAGGCCAGTGCCCAGCCCAGTAGGTCGACCCAACGGCCCAATTTGCAAGAAAAAGGAAAAAAAAGTGAAAGAAAAATAAGAGAAAAAGAAAAAAAGAGCCCGAGTCGTGTAGCCCATTCGATCAAGCCCATAATTTTAGGTTTTTAGTAAACTCTAGATTTTTTTTATTTTTTTATTTAGTCCCTGTATTTAAATATTATCCCATTTTTAATTAAATTAATATTTTTAAATAGATTTTAGAAATATTTTATTTTACATTTTATTAATTTAAATAATTTCAATATATTAGGCAACAAACCGATTTAGCATCAAATCCTTAATTTCACTACTATGTTAGGTGGACATCAGTGATTTTTGTTAAATACGGAACGCCCTTCTAAAAATTGATTTATCAAAATTTACTTGAAATCATCAAAATTTAATTTTAAAATATATAAAAAACAATAATATTTAATTTATCAAAATTCTCGTTTTTCAATCGGATCATGATTAAATATTAAATTGAGCTCGTATTTTTGAAAATTAAGACAATGCACGTTTAACAAGATACTAATATTTGGGCGTCGCAAGGGTGCTAATACCTTCCTCGTGCGTAACTAACTCCCGAACACTAATTTTCTCTAGATTTTGACGTGGACCTAAAATTGACTCTTTTTTTTATAGAAAATTTTAAAAATAATTTTTTCTTCTAAAAAGAGAATTTAGTAGGTGTCCGATCACACCTAGAAAAAGGACTGGTGGCGATTTATGTTTTTAAAAAAATAATAAAATTGAGACTCTGTTTTCAAATTTTCAATAATCGCCTCGACTAACGCCCGTGCAAATTTTAGGTCACTACAGCTGGCGACTTCGCTGGGGACGTGTTTTTGAGAGTTTAGTCTGATGTTAAATGCATGTTGTCAAAATTTTTAAAATTCCTTGTTCAAATTAACATTTAATCGTGATCTTTGAATTTTGTTTTTGAAAAGTCATGCATCTACATCATGTTGTAAATATTTTTCTTACTCGTTTGATCTTTTTTCTTTTCAGCTCTAAATTTTACTATTTTAGTTTTTTTAGTTAAAAAACAACTAAAAGGGTTGTGAGTTTCTCTCCACACACCGTGCACTTTCATTGTTGCATAACATGAGCTCTCTACCCGAGCTCCGTCCGTTTAAGTAGAAGTAAACGCTCGCCTTCGTAAGTTAACTCATCCCTCCATACAGGCTAATGAAATACTTTCGAATTACATATGACTTATGCTTTCGTGAGTTAAGTCGTCCCTCTGCATAGACATAAGTAAATGTAATCTCTCGAATTGAGCTCACGAGCCTGTGATACGTGATGACCGAGGCTCCGTACTAGACTTAGTAGGTGACAGTATGTACAATTTAAGTACCTTTCTAGAATCAAAACTACATATAGTGAACTCTACGAGCAACCTAATTAGAGCTATGCCGAACCTTTGTCTATTGAATAATCACCAAATAAGTACATGGGAGAAACGCCTCTTACCTTTTATTACATTTATACTTGTTTTTGCAAGAGAATTAGGTCTGTTTAATAAAGTTTAATCAAATAGATTACCTAGTAAATATGTGGGGTAGGTTTACTTCGTAAAACATGATTGGGTAAAAATGTGAGTTAGTTTCTCCAAAATACATGATTAAATAGTTTAATTTATTAGATTTATCATAGTTTCTCCTCTGTTTATATTTGTTGTGATTACTAACCAAGGTTATTTGTCTTCATTTTATTTCTCATCATTCATCATAGGCATCCTATTAGGAAGGTTTTGATTAGAGGTTGGTTGCCAAAAAAGGGTTTCTAATGGAGGAGTCAATTATGCAAGTAACTGGGAAAAAGACAGTGGTTCGAGACCGGTCTTTGAGGATCCAAAAAGCAAAAGGGAACAGTTTAAAGGAAGGATATATCTCCAATCTTCTCAGGCATGTGACTTCGAATGCTTGTCAGAATAACCTCGAAGACTTGATTAGGATCTAGAAACAATGGAAATCAGACACTAGGGTCATTTTCATTGGAAAATACAAGGATATAGTTTACTTGATAGCAATCAATGTGGACGAGCAATTGATTCAAGCCATGGTTCGATTCTGGGACCTAGCCTATCAGTGTTTCACTTTCAATCAGAAAGACATGGCTCTAACCATAGAAGAGTATTCTGCTCTACTTCGCATTGACAATGTACAACTCAACAAGATATACGTGAAGGAGCTTAAACCAATGACCTTCAAGAAAAAGCTAATGAAGTTGACAGGGATAACTGATACATGAGCTGAAATACAGATAAAGAAGAAGAATGAAGTCAGTTGTGTTTCGTGGTTTTCTCTTTGAAATTTAGTTAAAAAATCATCCAGATATCTTGAAAATGATAGAGTTGTTTGCTTTGGCTATTTACGAATTAATTGTCTTCCCAAAGGTTCTCGGGAACATTGAAGTTTCGGTAGTGGATTTCTTTAAAAAGTTTAGACAAGGAATCAACCTCGTCTCAACTATCTTGGCCTAGACTTTTAGATCTTTGAGTAGTTGTAGGAGGAAAGGGGAAGGACATTTTATTGAACGCACTCAGTTACTTAATGCTTGGATTTTTAACCACTTTTGGAAAGTGGAGCTCACACATTTCCATATGTTTTCAAAGACATTTGTTCTGTTGGAAGCATACCTTGAAAAAGATTGGCCAAAGGATTCACTGAATAGCACTGGGTATTGATTTTTTAGAACCTTTGGGCTGAGGATATAACTTAGAGAGCACCTTGGATCCGTCCTTCTGTCTTGTTATACAAGTGTGGAAACCAAGATTGGGTTCCTTTACTAGGATTATAGGGTGGGGTTGGATATGCTCTGTTGATGGTTCAAAGATAATTTGCTTCGCGATAATTCATACCAGCTACCGGAGATTTGACACAATCTGAGTTCTCCTTTACGGGTGAGGGTTACATGAAAAAGTTTCGAGATACTGCAAATTCTTAGAGGGAAATTTACCTAATAGAGTTAGCTCTCTATACTGATACTATCATTCTAGATTATGACATATGGAGACAACGACGAGTGAAGAGTCAACTAACCCCGCCTATTGATTTTTCTTTTTAGAATCAAAACTTAGAAGAAACACCGTCCAAGATGGAGATAGTAAGACATGAATTTGAATGTGAAAAACCCAAGCTATTACGAGATATTAGTTCTCTTCAGGAGGAAAATTACCAGCTGAAGATTGATGTTCAAATAGAAAAATCTAGAATCGAGAAAGTCCAGAAAGAAGCTGAGATCACGAGAAATGACTTAAGGGATCTTCATTTGGAAAATAAGAAATTAAGAGGCACCATAAGGAATAGTAGATTGGGCAAATCATCGGCAGAATGGTAGGAAGAAATAAGTAGCATCAAAAGTGGGATGGAGTTCTGGAGAAAGAAAGTGAAGAAAGAAGAGTAAAAAGTTACACGTGCTATGATAGAGTTAATGAAGAAGAATGTTGAATTCGAAACCGTGTCTGCAGAATTAATAACTAGTCAATCTGAGAGCTAAAAGGAAAGATACGAGATTTAAAAAATATGCTGCAAGCTCATCAGCAACATTTGCATGACCTCTTGAGAGCTCTAGAGAAAAAGAACAGTCAGCAAGATAGAAACATTTGCGCCTACGAAATATCTCTCCAAGAAAAAGATATTTCATATCGGTAGTTTGGTTAATGAAATTCGCAAGGCGACTGTGCAAATAGTGCAGTTATTGGATGAAGCAGAAGTTCTCAGTTGCCAATTCCCTCTAAGTCTAAAATCAAGCATACCGAAGTTCCTAGAACATGTGAGGAAACAAGGCGAAGTGGCCAAGAAATTTGCGTAACTGTTAAATCAGATATGACAAAACATTTTGTAATAGACTCTTTTGATTAATGAAACGCCTAAGTATGGGGCTATCTTAAAATTAACACCCATTTTTGTATAGTCACGCATGACCAATATTCATTAGTCATTTATCCATACATTCATTGTATGTACATATCACCCTAATCATTCACTAAGGCTAAAACTGTATAATCCACAGTTGCGATACTACAAGTCTGGAATCACATCATTCTTATAGGACGCGTCTAAGAGCTAGAGCTATGGATGCTAAACTCAACGAAAGAATTGAAAGGATGAAAAGGGCCCAAAGAGAGTTGCAAGAGCAGTTGGCCAAGTCACAGCAAGAGGCGAGAGATTTGATGGTAAGATCTCAAAAGGAAACGTTCGAGCAAATGGATCATATGGCCAAAATGATGGAGATGATGACAGCCTTGGTCAAAGGAAAGGGACCTATGTAGAGCCTTGATATTATGGAACCCCAGTCAAGAGCTAATAATGATCAGGATCCATTTTATCCCCCAAGATTCACTCCACCTCACGCCCATACAATGCAAAAAAGGATATCCTTAAGAGGAACCTACAGTCCTAAAGCAACATCTTGCACCACTTGCTAATCTAGGGCAAAGATTATTCGTATCGAATCCCAAGGCTAATCTGGTAGATCCAATTGTTCTAGATCTAGACGATCTTGTAAAAATAGTCAGGTTGAAAATTGATGATCATGACGCTCAAGATAAGTATAGGATCATATAAGAAAGGCTAAAGATAATAGAAGATACTGAAGTATTCTCTGTGTTGAGTGCCAAAGAGCTCCATTTGGTACCCGATCTGGTTCTACCCCTGAAATTCAAGGCACTAGATTTTGAAAATTATGCTGGGGTGAGATTTCCAAAGGCACGTCTTATCATGTTTTGCTGGAAGATGACTGGCTATGTAATAAATTGTTGATACATTGTTTCCAAGACAGCTTGGTCGGATCGGCTCTTCGATGGTATAATCAGCTCAGTAGAGAAAGGATCCGATCATGGATAGACTTAGCATCAACATTTTTTGAGCAATACAAGAGTGGGAGGATGGAAGACCCCGAGAGTTCAAAAATGGCAACACCCGTAAGAAACCCATATGGTTGGGGCCGAAAGCCACTATACCTCTAATCCTTACCCAGCCCAATCATGACCTCACTATCGCTCACCTTCAAACTTCTACTTTCCTCCCCAAGGTCCTTACTGTCAAGCACCTCCTCTTTACCCCGTCTACGCCATGAATAACCAAAGACCATTCACCATGTTCCTACTAAACACTATGCCTATACAAAGCCAACCTAAAAATTAACAAACACTAGTGAAACCCAATTTTGAAAAACCTCAGTTCACCCCAATTCCCGTGTTATACGGAGAATTGTACCCGAAACTATTGGAGAAACAATTAATATCCCCCACATTATATGGCACCCCTGAAGCACCCATACCCAAAATGGTATGATCCTAACGCTAGTTGCATGTATCACGCTAGAAATTAGGGCCATTCTACAAAAAATTGTCTTGCCTTTAAAAGGAGGTTCAAGGTCTCATCGATGCTAGTATTCTGTGATTGATGGCGTTAGTAATGTGGTTGGAAATCCTATTCTTAACCATACTGATAGGAATATGAATGCGATGACAAATAAAGACGAATGGTGAACCACAAGTTGTGTTTCCAAACTAAGGACACCTTTCCGGAATGTGTAAATGGCCCAATTTGCCTGGGCCCATGCAGAAGCAACAAACAAAAAATAAAACCAAATAGAAAGCAAACATTAACAGTCCATTTACAGCAAATTCCAGCAGGCCCGTATGACCCAAAACCCAAAAATAGCCCAATAACAATTAAGTCCCAATTATAATAAACAGAAACCCAATAGCCCAACAAAAAACCCTAAGCCCAAACCCAACATTTTCAGCAAAAAAAACCCTCGTCAGGAATATAATTACCGCCGCCGCCGCTCTCCACGTTAGCCCCACCGCCGATCCTCCACGTCTACACCTCTGTACGGCCATCTACTTGCAAAATAGACTAAAAGAATCTAAAAGCAAAAAGAATGTAAAAATAATAAGAGAATAGAAAAATAGAAAAATCATATTTTGGGCTATAAAAGGAGCCCCGATCTTTGTATTTAGAGGTTTACAGATGAAATTAAAAGAAAAAACAAAAGAAAAGTCAATACAAAAAAAAATACAAACGTTTTTGAAGGTAGATCTTCACTGTTTCTTTATTTTTTTCTTTTCCCGTTTATTTTATTTTTATTTCATATAATAAATAAATAAATAAAAGAAAAAGCATACCTTTTTTTTCGTCGAGAAGTTGAAAGGCCCAAAAATGGCCTTTTTTCAGTTTTTCGGCCACCGCGGACGGTGGCGCCGTCGCCAGCGACTGGCGGCCGCCACGGTGGTCTGGCGCAGGAACTTGGCCAGACTTGGGGCTATTGCAGAGAAAAAAGAGAAGGGTTTTTTTTTTGAGGGGTGTGATGTAAAAATGAATTTTTTTTAATTTGGTTTAAATAGAACAATAAAACTGCGCCGTTTTGCAAGTGAGGTTCAGGTGCCAAAATGATGTCGTTTTGGCCCTAACCCGGAATCCGACCCGTCTGCCCTTAGGATTCGCGTGTTTCTGCAGTGAAGGGGATATTTGTGCGAGGGATCCCTCCGCTTTTGCGTAGTAGCGCAATCTGGTCCCATTTGTTTCTTTAATTTTGGCTGCATAATTTTCTATTATTTTTTTTGGTCCACGATGAAACGTTGCGTTTTGGAGGGTAGGAAATATTTCCCATTTGGTCCCCCATATTATTCGTGCGTTACATTTTGATCCTTTGCGCCGTCGCCAGCGACTGGCGGCCGCCACGGTGGTCTGGCGCAGGAACTTGGCCAGACTTGGGGCTATTGCAGAGAAAAAAGAGAAGGGTTTTTTTTTTTGAGGGGTGTGATGTAAAAAATGAATTTTTTTTAATTTGGTTTAAATAGAACAATAAAACTGCGCCGTTTTGCAAGTGAGGTTCAGGTGCCAAAATGATGTCGTTTTGGCCCTAACCCGGAATCCGACCCGTCTGCCCTTAGGATTCGCGTGTTTCTGCAGTGAAGGGGATATTTGTGCGAGGGATCCCTCCGCTTTTGCGTAGTAGCGCAATCTGGTCCCATTTGTTTCTTTAATTTTGGCTGCATAATTTTCTATTATTTTTTTTGGTCCACGATGAAACGTTGCGTTTTGGAGGGTAGGAAATATTTCCCATTTGGTCCCCCATATTATTCGTGCGTTACATTTTGATCCTTTGCGCCGTCGCCAGCGACTGGCGGCCGCCACGGTGGTCTGGCGCAGGAACTTGGCCAGACTTGGGGCTATTGCAGAGAAAAAAGAGAAGGGTTTTTTTTTTTGAGGGGTGTGATGTAAAAAATGAATTTTTTTTAATTTGGTTTAAATAGAACAATAAAACTGCGCCGTTTTGCAAGTGAGGTTCAGGTGCCAAAATGATGTCGTTTTGGCCCTAACCCGGAATCCGACCCGTCTGCCCTTAGGATTCGCGTGTTTCTGCAGTGAAGGGGATATTTGTGCGAGGGATCCCTCCGCTTTTGCGTAGTAGCGCAATCTGGTCCCATTTGTTTCTTTAATTTTGGCTGCATAATTTTCTATTATTTTTTTTGGTCCACGATGAAACGTTGCGTTTTGGAGGGTAGGAAATATTTCCCATTTGGTCCCCCATATTATTCGTGCGTTACATTTTGATCCTTTGCTTTATTTTATTTCATTTTTTTCCCTTTAAATTCTGTTTTGATTTCAATTTAATTCCTGTTTGATTAATTTGATTATTTATATTTGATTTATCAATTTATTTTTTTATTTATCATTCTCTTACTTTCAAAATATTTAAATTTAAATATTAGGTATTATTTTATCTATTTATTTTATTTTACTCTTAAAATATTCAAACTTAACATTATGTAAACAAATTTTATCTATTTCGTTTTTTTATCTTCTATTATTATTATTATTATTATTATTATTATTATTATTATTATTATTATCTACTATGTATTTATTCACAAATTGCTAATTTAACCTTTTTTTTAAGAACTGTTTCGTTTATTTTATTTGTTTATTTATTTAGTTTCAAATTTTTTTAATCAAATGTCTTATTAATGTTAACGTATTCATTTATTCACTTAACATTTCTTTTATTTTATTTTTAGAATCAGCTTTTTTATTGATTTTATTTTATAGTGTTTTTTTAATTTATTCTTTCATTTATTTGCTACTTTCAATATTTTAGAATTTAGATATTATTATTAGTATCATTATTATCACAATTGATCATTTTCATTGTTATTATTGCCCTATTATACATAATGGCATCGTGATCTATCGTTATTATTATTTTTATGTTTTATTGTATTACTACAAAATTACGTGGCATTATTGTTATTCATTAAACATGACATTTTTACGTTTAACTATTTTTTTACTATAATCAAATAAACTAAACTTATATCATTTTAATATTGCATTAAAATTTTTTACCTAAATTTGTAAAAAGGGAAATTTAAAAAATAATGAATGCAATATTTTGTATTTAGAACTTCGAGAAATTGTGCCCTAACTCACGGGGTTTTGATTTTCTTGTCAAACCTAAATGGCCGAATATTCTTTTAAATTTCAAAATACATGGAATTTCAATAAAAATCAAAGGCAAGCTTATTCTCAAGGGTCCAAATGTCACGTCCTAACTTACGGGATGTGGCATATTGTTATCTTGGGACGAGTGAGCCTTTAATGCTCCTTGCAATTTAATTTAAGCATTTTTAAAATTAACATTAATAAAAAGGGATCGTATTTTAAAATCTTTTCACAATTTCAACTTTCGACATTAAGACATTAAGTAATCAACTAGGTACCAAATTTGGGCGTATCGAGAGTGCTAATCCATCCTCATGCGTAACCGACTCCCGAGCCCATTTTTCTTGAATTTTGTAGACCAAAATCATTGTTTTAGTAAAATCAAAATCTTTTATTAAAACGATTGAATTGCAAGGTGATCCGATCACACCTCAAAAAATATCGGTGGCGACTCCAGTTTTTTATTTTTATTTTTAAAATAAAAGTCGACACTATTTTGTTTTAAAAAGTGGTTTCGACAGAATGTATGGGAGATGATGGTTGAAAAGGGTTTGTTTTTATCCATTCAACAGAATTTTCAAGGAAGGAAATAAAAAATGTCAAAGTTTTCTTGACTTCTATGGCGTCGAAGGGCATGACATCCAATCTTGTGAGGAATCTAGAAAACTACTTCAAGACATGATGGGGTTAAGATCTTTGATAGAATAGAGAAGGGCGAAGAGGGGGAAATATATGTCTCTGACAATCAACCATTAGTTATCCCTTATAGCGTCGATCGGCCTTTGGTGATTTATTACGAGGCAAAGACAGAGGAAGTTAACCCGAAGGTGATAATCGAAGTGCCATCTCTTTTCCCTTACAAGGACAATAAGGTGGTACCATGGAAATATGATGTCAATATTGTCGTACCTGAATGTGAAAAGTCAAAGGCTACAACTGGAGGTGTTAGCAGAGTGCGACACTTTACTCACAATGGGAGATGTTACTCCCTGAGATGGTTGAACCAAGAAAGAAAGCCGCTAACTCGAACCAGAAAGGAAATGCACCAATGCATGAGGTTGAGGTCGATGTTGAAATGCCATATGAGCAGGAAGTTAAAAGACTTGTGAATGAGGAGGAAGCACATGAATTTTTGAAGTTCATTAAGCACAGTGAATATAGCATCGTGAAGCAATTAAACAAGCAGCTGGCACAAATCTCGGTATTATCTCTATTGTTGAACTTAGAGCCACATCGAAATGCCTCGCTAAAAGTGTTAAATCAAGCTTATGTGGTGAACGATGTATCTGTAGAAAAGCTTGATAGGTGGGTAAATAATCTGAATATAGATAATTTTATCTCTTTTAGTGATGACGAAATGTTGCCAAATGGTAAAGGCTTTGTAAAAGTGTTACATATCACAACCAGTTACAAGGGTTATATAGTACCGAATGTGCTCATCGATAACGAGTTTGCACTCAATGTCATGCCTCTGGCCACACTTTCCAGGATGCTAGTTGATATGTCTTATCTAAGGCCTTGTCACTCCACAGTAAGGGCATTTGATTGGACACGATGAGAGGTTATGGGAAATATCTGAATTCCCCTAGAGGCATATGATATCGAATTCCAAGTCATGGTATCACGCCTTAATACAATTCCCTTTTAGGGAGACCTTGGATTCATTTTGCTGGGGCAGTTCCTTCATCTCTCCATCAAAAAGTAAAGTTTATCATGGATAGTCGTTTGATTGTTGTCTCGGTGAGAAAGACATTGTCAAATCTATCTCTACTGATGTACCCTACATTGAAGTAAGCAAGGATGCCGTGGAATGTTCCTTTTGTTCCTTTGAGTTTATCAATGCCACATTCATTGCTAAAGAGAATAAGATTCCCACACCCAAGTTGTCAAAGAATACAAAGATGGGAATAAATTTGATTATCGGAAATGGAGCTCGAGCGAGGAAAGGTTTGGGAAGATATCAATAAGGGATAGCCAAAACTTTGAAACTAATACACCACAAGTCTCGATGCGGCTTGGGGTTCGAGCTAGATATACGTCAGAGAAGAAAACAATTGCAAAAAAATAAAGAAAAAAGAATCGCAAGAGCCTCAGGTCAGGAATTGGATTGGGAGCCAATGATGTATCCTCATTTGTTAGAAACCTTTACATCTGCAGGAATGATATACCTAGGGTAAGACAATCCGTGAAGCGCTTCGCTAATGATTGAAAAGGGTCTTCAAAAAATCAGTATAAATGTTGTTGAGAACGAGAGTGATGCAATTGAGGATGTTTCAATGATATGCTGTAATACCTCTTACCCGTATTCGATGCCGAAATAGGGTACAAGGCATTACTAAAACACATACACTTGTATACGTATTAAACCGATTTACAAAATTTCATCCGAATTAAGATATTTCACAAAGCATGATTATCACCCAGCATTATCTATGTACCAAAATGACTAATTCACAAGTAATAACAATTCAATGTTTTATTTCAGTTCCGTTCAATTCATAACTGTTCGTGTTCACAATTCAAATTAATTTCTCAATCAAATTTGCATTTCAATACTACAATAATTCTTTTAATTCAAATCATATCCATAATAGTTCTCATTCAACTCACAAACAATTCAATGTCGATATTTACCTTATGTTTATTACTAAACATATTATTCAAATTTCAACAATTTCTATTAATAAATTCAATATTGATACGTCTGTCGATTATAACGAACATTTGGCCAATTATACACGAATCATTCATTTATTTATTTTTCCTCCTCCTCCTCTCCATTCCACATCCTTAGTGTACATAACACTTTTAGAAATAACATTCTCCATAGTTTCACTATCCATTCAACTTCAAATAAGTTGTCTAATCAAGTTATAGTCACTAAATTATTTTTATCTGGAGCTACAGAGCTCCAAATTAAGTTCCATTATTTTTTTCCCGAAACTAGACTCACATATCATCTTACCATAAAATTTTCAGAATTTTCGCGTAGGCCAATTAGTACAGTTTATTCTTTAAAATCACCCCTGTTTCACTTCTTAACATCAATGCCCTCTCTTCACTAAAAATGAATTATCTCATTGTACAGATATCGGATGATATTTTCGTTTGTTTTTTTTAAAGTAGACTCATTAATAATTCTAAACATATAAATTATAACTCATAATTATTTTTGTAAAATTTTTAATGCTTTTTCCAAGTCAGAATAGGGGATTCTGAAATCATTCCAACCCTGCCTCACTAAAATTTAAATATCTCAAAATATACAACTCTTTTGCTTGCTCTGTTTCTTTTATATGCAATTATACCCATTAAGATTTAATTCCATATCTCATTCAACCACTAACTCAATTTCTACAATTTTTGGTGATTTTTCAAACTAACATCACTGTCACTATCCAAATCTATTCTATTTCAAATTCACTCATTCACATAACACTATAACAATTTATTTTGTAAGCACGGTACAAAACTTCATCACTCCAGTGACTCTTTGGCAACTCATCGCATTTTAATCACATATTCATATTTGTTTGCAATTTCTCATATCCCATTGAACATGTTGGTATAATAGCGAATATTTGGTGGTTTACACATAGTACCACTCGATTAACTATTCTCATTCGATACACGTAGTAGCCCTCACATAGTACTACGCACGTGATCAAACTTTTCGATTCACGTAGTAGCCTGCACATAGTACTACACACGTGATCGAAGCTATCCGATACGCATAGTAGCCTGCACATAGTACTACACATGCGACCTTTCATTCCGGTACACGTAGTAGCCTACACATAGTACTACACACGTTACAATCACTTTTACTTTCATATAGTGGCCTACACACAATCCGTGCCACATATGTAAGCATTTTTGTCATTTCATTTGTATCCCTTTTTATTCCGAATATTCAATCGGAACATTTCTCACATTTTCTCATTTTTTTATTTCTCACTAATCAAAGTCAATTCCATGTCTTTCTTGACTTATAATAACATATTTAACTTATTTAACACTCACATTATTCAATCTAGTCCAAAAATCACATTTTGGAAAAATTACATTTTTGCCCCTAAAGTTTCACAAAATTACGATTTTACCTCTAGGCTCGGAAATTAAACTTTATTCCTTTTTCTTATGTTTATGACATGCTGAACATTTTTCCCTCCAATGACAATATCAAATTCTTGCTCTATAGTGCACTTATGCACATTAAGTATTTTTACCGATTATGTCAATTTACTCATTTTCACTAAACATCGTTTAGACAAAATTGTTTAACATAATTCTAAGCTTCATATTCCATAATAAAACATCAAAATTCACAATTTTCATCTATGGGTAATTTTCCAAACATGAATTCTAGCTCGAATTAATGGAAGAATTAGCTTAAGCTAGTTACCGGGATTCTAAAAATATAAAGAATAAGAAAAACGGGGCTAAAACGGACTTACCATGAAGCTTGAAAGAATGAAAAAACCCTAGCCATGGAGTAACTTGATATTCAGTCAGCCCCCTTGAGAAGATGATGAAATTTTGGCTTATTTTGTCTTTTAAATTTGTTTTAATTTCCAAATTACCAAAATGCCTTTAACTTAAAAATATCCTATTTCACCCATTTCATGTCCATTTTTGTCTATAACATAACCAATGGTCTAATTACCATTTAAGGACCTCCAATTTAAAATTTCATAACAACTAGATACTTTTAACATATAGAACTAAACTTTTGTAATTTTACAATTTAGTCCTTTTAGCTAAATTGAGTGCCCAAACGTCGAAATTTTCGAACGAAATTTTCACGAAATATTTTCGTGAAATTGTAGACCATAAAAATATAATTAAAATAAATTTTTTTCCCATCAAATTATTGGTCCTGAAACCACTGTTCCAACTAGGCCCAAAATCGGGCTATTACAACTCTCCCCCTTTACGGATTTTCGTCCCCGAAAATCTTATCAAAAGTAGATTAATGATTTGTTTCCCCTCAATAAATTTCAAATTCAAACATTACTTTAGATTTTTCACTGACATTAAACATTTTAAACCCTTATAGTCATCAAATATGTCACATAACTCTTTTCCTGCAACTTTAACTATAAGAAATCACAAAATACCTCTGTACACTTTTTCACTAGAACACTCTTCAAACAGTTCGTTAATGTATGTTGATAATCAATAACTCCTTTGTAACACCCCGAACCCGATACCGTCGCCGGAGTCGAACACAAGGTGTTAACAGACTTCACACCACTTATTCGACATTTCCCAGACAAGCTGCCGATCTGCGTACTAGTCGCTTTAAAAATCATATCTTGAGTTTCACAACTCGAAAATCAGTTTCGTGATTTTTCCCTGAAACTAGACTCATATGCCCATCTCCATAATTTTTTCTAGAATTTTTGGTCTGGCCAATTAGTACAGTTTATTAGTCAAAGTCTCCCATGTTACAGGGATCGACTACACTGACCCTTGCGCATTACGAATTGGATATCTCCCTGCACAGAGCTTCAATACTGATGTCGTTTGTTTCTATAGAAACTAGACTCAGAGAGGAATCTGTACATATATGGCCTGACTCCTAATTATCTCTGGTTAATTTATAATAAATCTCCAAAGTCGGAACAGGGAATCCAGAAACCGTTCTGGCCCTGTCTCACGAGAACCTGAATATCTCTTAACATACTGTCCATATGATCTTTTCGTTACTTCTATATGAAAATAGACTCATCGAGCTTCGAATACATAATTTATTCATCAATTAATTCCACTCCTACTATTTTTAGTGATTTTTCGATCTCACGTCACTGCTGCTGCCAGCATCTGTTACGAAAGCAACTATGCCTATTTCGTGATTTCTCCTTGATCTAACTAGTAATTCATCATACATATCACCAATTATGATCATGACTAGCCATGCCAAAGGCTAATCATTGTCAAACTTCCCCCTACTACACTATTGCCATATCATGAATTTTAACACCAAAATAATCAACCATGACGTATGGCATAAAAAGGTCGAATTATCAAGATTTGCGACCTAACGTTATGAATCCAAACCCAACCGAACATTTATGCCATTTTCGCATGGCTAAAGGATTACATACCAAAGTTCAAACACAACATAATAGCCTATACATGCCGAAATGTTCTCCTAAGCCAACTAAGAAGAAAGTACCAAAACTTGCTATCCGGTGTGATGACTTCGATGACGGCCCGACCACGCAAAAAGAGACGAGTCCAAGAAACCTAGAATAGGTGACAAGGAAACACCGAGTGAGTTTATAACTCAGTAAGTCATAAGCAATGCACTACCATCCATTAATAACATTATCACAATAGGAAATAAAATGGAACGAGGCTAGTTACTCCATCCATACCGAACCATGCCATGGTTCCTCAGACCTATCGGTTCAATCTCATACCAAATCATGCATTCACATTCCGTATACTCATCAATAGGATATTTGAGGCATTTTCATACATCATTTTATTTTCGTTACAATCATACAACTAAACGGCCTTTCACCTATTCCACGATAAATCTTATGTACGTGACTTCAAGTATATTTGTCACATAGGTTCAAACTTACCAAGCTCAACTCCAAATATAGACATAGCACCTATTAGCCATGAACTCAAGGTACTTACCCGATCCGCTGTCCGTGATCGACTCAATAACGTCGCACACTTAGTGTCCATAATGTTTCAAAAATATATAATAAGTCCGCACACTCAGTGCTATATAATCAACTCGCACACTTAGTGCTATATAATCAAACTCGCACACTTAGTGCTACATAATCAAGCTCGCACACTTAGTGCTACATAGTCAAACTCGCACACTTAGTGCTACATAGTCAAACTCGCACACTTAGTGCTACATAGTCAATTCGCACACTTAGTGCTGCACAATTTAAACCCGCACACTTAGCGCCAATCTCATGGTCATAAATGTTTATACCCGCACATTTAGTGCCGAGATCAACAACTCAATACATCTCACCTCTTTTCTTTTCATTCAACACTTTCATCATCACATACGTACATGCATATATATATTTATTCATTCCATTCAGCATCATTACATAAACGTTACGACCATTTGAATTAATACCAACTATATGCTTAATGACTTACTTGGTGTTGGGTAAGACGGTTCCAATTCGGCTACTCGATGATCTTTTCTTTGCCTTTGCTTGATTCTCCTCCTTTAACTCCTTGAGCTTAATCAATAAATCAACTAGTTTAGCCATCTTGCTAAACATTCATAATTCAATTACACATGCATATGTATGTTTGTATATTCGGCAACCATCCTCACTAATTACCCATTTAGTCGATTATACACATAATTAAAGGTAACATCCCGAATGAGCATACTTGTGTATATATACATATATATGTATATATATATACTTCGGAATGGGCATCACAATTAGATTTAACACCACCTTCATACTCAATTAGATGGCCGAATGTATGTATACATGTACAATGTCAACTATAACATCATGTAAATCCACATATAATTTCATTTCTTAAGTTCCACATCTTAATGCCCATTATAGCCACTCCCATAGTCTAAATCTAGCAATCGGCAACACCCACCTTTCCACTATGTTAGCCGAATACTCATTCTCTTCCTAGTCCTAAATTCGGCACCTCCAACAAAATAGCTTAACAATTTCAACTTTCATGCTAACATAACAAGCAACTTAACACATCCATATAACTAGCATGCTAATAGCATCAAGGTATCAACTAAAATTTTTTAAGCTCCTTAGCCGAATCCTAACTCTCCAACAACCCCAAATCCAACCATGGGATAGATAGAATTTAGACTCATCACCCAAAGGTTGTGTAAACTTCCAAAAATATCATTGAACATACCTTGATCTAAAGGACCACCTTGGCCGAATCTTGCTTCCTCTTCTTCCTCTAGTTACGACAATTGCAAAAGAAAGAAAACATGAACACTCCTTCTTCCCTCCTTATTAAGCATTCAAACTCCCTCATTTTCATGCCACAACATCAAACACTCCTCCTAGATACAAGCAATGGCCGAACTCTTTCCAAGTTTTTCTCCCCTTCTTTTTCTTGGTTTTTCGGCTAGGAGATGGCAAGTATGACACCCATTTTTTTTGTTCACTTTCCTATTATTATCCCCATCATTTGTTAACCAAAAGAAAACATATTAAATTAGAATGAGTGGAGCATCATCGCTCCTTGGCCGGCCACCATGTATTTTATGGGCAATTTGACATGCAAAGCCATGCTTCCTCACCCTATTATTACTTACTCCTTATTATTCATCTATCATCTTTTCTAACTTCGTCAACTAGGTCCTTTTTGAATTAATTCACAATCCTAAAGCTAATATTAAGCATTTAATTTCTCATATATTCACTGTCACACAAAAATTTATACAATTAAAACACAAAAATAAATTTTTGGCTCGGTAATGTGGTCTCGAAACCACATTCCGACCAGGGTCTAATTTGGGTTGTCACATCCTTATTCAATTCAGGCTAAATCATAACAAATGTTTCAGTTGACAATATTTTCGTGCAAAAGAAAGTTTCAACAATTAGATTAACTTTAATTTATCACAACATTTCTCAATTAGAGTCATTAAGATAGATATAATTCTGTATTAAGTCTTCAAGAATACAAATTCTTCTTTCAGATTAAACCTCAATCTATATATACACTCAAAGTTTATTTCAAATCCGGTAGATATATTCAAACTCATATAACCCAGACATATCATTATATAGAAGCCACAACCATCATATAAAATAATATCAATTCCGATGATATCCCAAAAGATGTCTAAAAAGATCAATGTCTCTCATAGATATTAGAGTCTAAAGTAACAGAAACAATATAATCTTCACGTATATTCAACAGAACAATAGCCAGTAGAAACAAAATATTAGCCTTATACAAACTTTACCGTCGATTTTCATATTTTCACAAGCGAATAAATACCAGAAAAAAAATATGACAATGTCGAACATAACCTAAACAGACCAATAATACCTTCATCTATTAATATGTTTAGCTAATATTCTCATACGATAAGAATTCAGTCTAAACTAAACAATCACATATATTTCTGAGGATAATCGTACAAATAGAGTATTCAAAAGAAATCATAGTAACTACCCAA
This sequence comes from Gossypium hirsutum, assembly GCF_007990345.1. Classification (NCBI taxonomy): domain Eukaryota; kingdom Viridiplantae; phylum Streptophyta; class Magnoliopsida; order Malvales; family Malvaceae; genus Gossypium; species Gossypium hirsutum. Next base: position 6,303,380 of record NC_053448.1, read on the forward strand.
TTATAGCCACTGTACTCGGCTATCAATCCCATACAAATATTATTCTACTATCTAATTCTGTCATTAAAAATTTTCACATTATCTCTTTACTAACAGAAATCGTTCCAGACAAACTTCCGGTTAATTCTTTCTTTAAATAACATACCTGAATAAATCATTTAATCGGATTTAACTTCTTTTGTGACAATAACTTTGCATAATCTGAGTAGTTTTCAGAACTATCTATATCTCTCTCTTTTTATATTGTCTTCATTTGCTAATTTGTTCACTTTTCCGACCAATTATTAATCTTTCGTACACAAACTTCTGTAACACTACACTCGTAAGCTTATTCAACCAAAATCTTACAAATCCAATTGTAACATTTTACTGATATGGGGGGTGAGTGTAGTAAAGCCTCAAAATTATATTACACATAAATGCGCATAACACATACTATCACAAATAGCCAATTCATTACTAATTTCACATTCTCAAATAATTTAATAAACATTTGCTTTTAATCACTTTTTTTCTCAACACCTAATTCATATGTCAACTCAAATCACTAATTCACAATCGAAATTTCTATATAGCATCATAATCCAAATATCATAACTCATGTGCTCATATAATTATAGCATTTATCAATAACAAAATGTTATACTCTTTAATCCATACTTTTATGAGTTTCAACTCATAATCAATACATTTTCATTCAAACATTTAAGTGTTTACTTCTATATTGTCAGAATTAATTCAGTTGAAAAACATATCTGTCTCATCAAGATAATTTTTCATCATAAAACAATACTAATGAGAGGGTGATATGAGGTTGTAAAGCCTCTAACTTAATCTCATAAATACATATATATATGACTTAGCTTTCATTATCAATTTAATACCGTCATAACCACATAGTTCATTCTAAGCAAATTAGCACATGTATTTATTACAAATATTTTCTATCACTCACAATTTCACACAATGGATTTACTTACTCGAGCTCAATATTAATATCTAATTAAATTCCAATGCTTAGCTTCCATTTTACTTGCCGACATTTGTCAAATTAGAGAACGACTTGCGGAATTGAGTACTTCCTTTTCACATTGCCATAGTATAACTATGGTCTCACACAGAAACACATGTCACACTGATGCCATAGTTCAGCTATGGTCTCATACAGAAGCACATAATCACATTTTCATATATTGTCATGGTCAAACCATGGTCTTTTCCGTCAATTCATCACATATTACTGAACGAAAGTACTCATTCCTGCGTTCTACTCAATTTGATCTTCCAATCCAATTTTCATACTATTGTAATTTTCATGGTTCAATAGTAAAACATAAAACAAAATATCAAATTATCTCTAATTTAACAATTTAACATAAGATTCTACCATATGAGCATACTGATTTCACTTATTCAAACAAATGTACATAAACACACATTCCATCCATTTAAGTAAACTTTCTTACCATATTCACTTAATCAAATATGTTGAGCACATAGCATCATATAATCACCAACATTCTCGGATGAGCTTATCACAACATAAAATTTTTTTTATCTTATGATCATCTCTTTTCATACATGAACACATACATAATACACATTTTTATTCTTACTTTTCCAAATTCCAACATAACGTGAACATATTTCATTTATCTTAATATCATTTTCAACATTATCAAAAATAACTCAGTTGAAAATCATCTCTGTTTTAGTAAAACAATTTCACTAGAGCCCGGAGATATCACATCATCACGAGTAATAACATAGCATGTATAGCTAGACTCACAAATGCTACGTTCGGCCCGAGAACCGACTAAACCGTAGCTCTGATACCACTAAATGTAACACCTCTTACCCGTATTCGATGCCGGAATAGGGTACGAGGCATTACTAAAACACATACACTTGTATACGTATTAAACCGATTTACAAAATTTCATCCAAATTAAAAATTTTTAAATTATTAACGTGCTTTTATAATTCTTTACAACCTATCCTCGAAATATTATATTCATAAATAATAGAGCCTATAAGACTCGATACAAACTCATTCATATACTCAATTTATCCATTAAATTATTTCAACCTTGAATAATTAACATTATGCTAAAATCAACACTAATAACAATCATAAATCTCTTCATATTAATTTCACATATTACTACATTACATATCTCGAGCATATGCCAAAAATTCGTATACACAACCATCAACAAACTCATTTCTCCTTTAGTCGACTAGTAAATTAGCCTTAATAATTGTAACACCCCTTACCCGTATTCAACACCGAAATAGGGTACGAGGCATTACCGGAGTTTACTAATTAATTTTCAGACATTTCATTTTTATCTAGCATTCATATTTATAACCAATCAAAATCAAAACATTAATGAGCTAACGTTAACCAATTTAACTTATACATGCCATTATAACCAGAATCAAATCATCCAAAATTACCGATAGAACCAATGGATACTGTGATATATCTCCAACAAGCTTCCAACTCAATCGAGCTTCTGATAATCATTTAAATGCATCAAATAATTATACATATTACCAATAATAATTCAATTCCAATAATAATAAACACATATATATAATATTCATTACCAAATAGCATTCACTTCAATTAAAATTATATAGAATATAGCTCATTCGAGCTCAACAGAATAATTGCAGAAATACCAAAATTTAGGGACATTTTGGAAATTTTCTTTCTCAAATTTTCACCCAGTCTTGTTTTAAATTTCATTAAATTTTGTAATTTAAATAAATAAACAATCCATTTCATGCAATTTGGTCATTTTTTACAATTTTTACAAAATTACCCATAAAGTTTTACTTTTATTCAATTTAGTCCCTGAGTCTAAAATGTGCAAATTATCCATGCTAACTAAATATTCATATTTATATATTTTTCTCCTCCTCATCTCCATTCCACATCCTTAATTTATATAACATGCTTATAAGTAACATTAACTATGATTTCACTATTTACTTGTAAATTTATTCAAAGTTGTCCATTTGAGTCATAGTCACTAAATTATTTATATCTTGAGCTACAGAACTTCAAATTGAGATCCGTTAATTTTAGCTGAAACTAGACTCACATATCTTCTTACCATAAAATTTTCAGAAATTTTTTCTTATCCAATAAGTACATTTTATTCTTTAAACTCATCCCTATTCTGCTATCTAACAGTTCCGACCCTTCTTCACTAAAAATTAATTATCTCCTCGTACAGAATTCGAATGATGTTACCGTTTTTTATATTAAAAATGGACTCATTAAGGATTTAAACATATAAATTTAAGGCCCTAATTATTTTCCCAATTTTTTTATGATTTTCCAAAGTCAGAATAGGGGAACCCGAATTCATTCTGACCTTGTCTCACAAAATTTATTATATCTCATGATTTACAATTTCATTACTTACACCGTTTCTTCTATGAGAAACTAGACTCAATAAGATTCAATTCCATATTTTGTTCATCCTCTAATTTCATTTCCACAATTTATGGTGATTTAGTGCAAGATATTGATTACTAAGTTTATAACTTCCTTATTCCCTTTCTCTATAATATTTCCCATCACTTTCACTTATTTCTCTTCACTAATATATCAAGAACATAAGAATTTATATAAGAAAACTCTACTATAACATCATTTCTATGCTTTTTCAATAATATCAACTTTAAAATATATTGAAATCTCAATGTTCTTACCTTGTCATATTGATTTCAACCTTTAACTTCATTTTCTCTCTCCTCCAGCTTCTATTTCTTGAATCCAACTTAATATTCTAGCTCTCCATAGTCTCCTTGTTATCTTTGTCTCTTAATGGCTATGGAAATTCTTTTGATTTCTAAGTGAAAATGGTGAATTTTTGGTGAAAGAACCAATTTCCTCTCTTCTCTTCAACGTGAGATGCATGAAAAAGATGATGATTTCTCATCATCTTTCCTCCCTTTTATATAAAAATTTAATAATAAAATAATACTAAAAATCTTAATAAAATATTAATTAAATAATATTTATCTAATTAATTAATTAAAAATATCACAAACATCATCATTACCTTCTAGAATTCTCTCTCTTTCTAATTGACCATTTTTCCCTTTATAATCTTTTTGAAATTCCATCCTTGAGTCATCACTTAATTTGGTAAAATTACAATTTAGTCCCTCAAAATTCTTCATATTTTCAATTTGGTCCTAATTTATCCATTTTTCTTAGTTTCTAGATTATTCCACCCTTAAAATATTTACACTATTGGCCCTTCAACTTTTTCATATTTACACTTTAACCCCTCAAATTTTAAGTATTTACTCTTGGGTAACAAAACTTTTCTCACTTTTACGATTTAATCCATTCTTGAACTACTATGTCATAATATACTTCCCAATGTTGACATAACTCAAAATTACCCTTTTTATCACACTATATCAGGAATATTATCTTACTTTCTTACTTTAGTAATTTTCGGGATATTACAATATTCATATCAACCATTAAATCTTACCATTTTTATAACATCTCATAACCAAATAATTCTAATAATAAGATATTTTATAATCATCCCTATGACTACAAATATTTCACAAAGCATGATTATCACCCAGCATTATCTATGTACCAAAATGACTAATTCACAAGTAATAACAATTCAATATTTTATTTCAGTTCCATTCATTTCATAACTTTTCGTATTCACAATTCAAATTAATTTCTCAATCTAATTTCCATTTCAATACTACAATAATTCTTTTAGTTCAAATACTATCCATAATATTCTCATTCAACTCACAAACAATTCAATATCGATATTTACCTTATGTTTATTACTAAACATATTATTCAAATTTCAACAATTTCTATTAATAAATTTAATACCGATACGAATCTACTATTCAATTTAGTGTCTATCGATTATAACGATCATATTGCCAATTATACACGAATCATTCGTTTATTTTATTTTTCCTCCTCCTCCTCTCCATTCCACATCCTTAGTATACATAACATTTTAGAAATAACATTCTCTATAGTTTCACTATCCATTCAACTTCAAATAAGCTGTCTAGTCGAGTTACAGTCACTAAGTTATTTCTATTCAGAGATAAAGAGTTCAAAATTAAGTTCCGTTAATTTTAACAAAAACTAGACTCACATATCTTCTTAACATAAAATTTTCAGAATTTTTGGCTTGTCCAATTAATACAGTTTATTCTTTAGAGTCACCCCTGTTTCACTGCTTAACATCAATGACCTCTCTTCACTAAAAATGAATTTTCTCATTGTATAGATTTCAAATGATATTTTTGTTTGTTTTATATGAAAATAGACTCATTAAGAAATCTAAAAATATAAATTATAACTCATAAGTATTTTTTAAAAAGTTTTAATGATTTTTCCAAGTCAGAACAGGGGATTCCAAACTCATTCTGACCCTGCCTCACTAAAATTCAAATATCTCAAAATATACAACTCTTTTTCTTGCTCTGTTTCTTTTATATGAAATTATACTCATTAAGATTTAATTCTATATCTCATTCAACCACTAATTCAATTTCTACAATTTTTGGTGATTTTTCAAACTAACATCACTGTCATTGTCCAAATCTGTTCTGTTTCAAATTCACTCATTCACATAACACTATAACAATTTATTTTGTAAGCACGGTACAAAACTTCATCACTCCAGTGACTCTTTGGCAACTCATCGTATTTTAATCACATATTCATATTTGTTTTCAATTTCTCATATCCCATTGAACATGTTGGTATAATAGTGAATATTTGGTATAATAGTGAATATTTGGTGGTTTGCACATAGTACCACTCGATTAACTATTATCATTCGATACACGTAGTAGCCTTCACATAGTACTACACACGTGACCATTAATATCTAACACATGTAGTAGCCTGGACATAGTACTACACACGTGATCGAAGCTATGCGGTACGCATAGTAGCTGCACATAGTACTACACATGCGGCCTTTCGTTTCAATACACGTAGTAGCCTACACATAGTACTACACATGTGACCATCACTTTCACTTTCATATAGTGGCCTACACACAATTCGTGCCACATATGTAAGCATTTCTATCACTTCATTCGTATCCTTTTTTATTCTGAATATTCAATCGGAAAATTTCTCACTTTTTCTCATTTTTTCTTTCTCACTAATCAAAGTTAATTCCATGTATTTCTTGACTTATTATAACATATTTAATTTATTTAACACTCACATTATTCAATCCAGTCCAAAAATCACATTTTGGAAAAATTACATTTTACCCCTAAAGTTTCTCAAAAGTACGATTTTGCCTCTAGGCTCGGAAATTTAACTTTATTCCTTTTTCTTATGTTTTAAGACATTCTGAACATTTTTCCCTCCTATGAAAACATCAAATTCTTGCTCTATAGTGCACTTATGCACATTAAGTATTTTTACCGATTATGTCAATTTACTCATTTTCACTGAAAATCGTTTAGACAAAATCGTTTAACATAATTCTAAGCTTCTTATTCCATCATAAAACATCAAAATTCACACTTTTCATCTATGGGTAATTTTCTAAACATAAATTCTAGCTCGAATTAATGGAAGAATTAGCTTAAGCTAGTTATCGGGATTCTAAAAATATAAAGAACAAGAAAAACGAGGCTAAAACGGACTTACCATGAAGCTTGAAAGAATGAAAAAACCCTAGCCATGGAGTAACCTAATATTCGGTCAGCCCCCTTGAGAAGATGATGAAATTTTGGCTTATTTTGTCTTTTTAATTTGTTTTAATTTTTAAATTACCAAAATGCCCTTAACTTAAAAATATCCTATTTCACCCATTTCATGTCCATTTTTGTCCATAACATAACCAATGGTCTAATTACCATTTAAGGACCTCCAATTCAAAATTTCATAACAATTAGACACTCCTAACATATAGGACTCAACTTTTGCACTTTTTACAATTTAGTCCTTTTGGCTAAATTGAGTGCCCAAACGTCGAAATTTTCGAATGAAATTTTCATAAAACCTTTTCATGAAATTATAGACCATAAAAATATAATTAAAATAAATTTTTTTCCCATCAAATTTGTGGTCCCGAAACCACTGTTCCGACTAGGCCCAAAATCGGGCTGTTACATACGCCCTTATCCTCCAGGATATGTTTTGAACAATTGGATTGATGTGGACCTTCTTGTAGTTTCTAAGTTCTCTCTAAAGTAATGCCCAATGTTAATTCTCCATTTTATTATGTCTCTAAATAGTGGGATTCCTTTTGTAAGCGTTTATGTTTTCTTTTTATCATTTAAATTAACATTAATGAATATATATTTTGTCATAGTCTTTTCACTTCCATTAGCTTTGTAATTATCCCCTCTTCTCATAGCATTTCCCTACATATATCTCATATCATTTTACAACATTGTGTTTTTTTATTCCAATACTTTGATGCTCCTCTATAGTTTTCTTTTCCATTCACCTTTCATGTGCTCAAATATCATTGGCATGAACAATCTCGTTACAAATCTTGAAATTAATTTCAAGAAAGCTGTTTGTTTAGGAGAATTCGAACCGAAGAAAATGCTGAAGATTGTGTCTTGTCTCCTACCTTACTGAGGATGGTAAAACAAGAAGAGAAAAAGATTCTACCCCATCAAGAACCTGTTGAGATAGTAAACTTGGGAAATGAAGAAAAGAAACAAGAAGTGAATATTAGGACTTCCATTTCAGAGAAAACCAAATAGAATTTGATCGCCTTGCTCCGTGAGTACAAAGATGTATTTGCCTTGTCTTATCAGGACATGCCAGGGTTGAACGAGGATGTAGTGGTCCATAAGCTCCCACTGAAACCAGAATGCAAACTCGTTCAGCAGAAGTTAAGAAGGATGAGACCTGAAATGCTGTTAAAGATAAAAAAAAAGTCAAGAAACAATTTGATGATGGCTTCCTACAAATCTCTAAATATCCAGAATGGGTAACTAACATAGTCTCAGTACCGAAGAAATACGACAAGGTGCGAATGTACGTGGATTATCGTGATCTAAATCGAGCGAGCCCTAAGGATAATTTTTCTTTGCCACATATCGTTACATTGGTGGATAATACGACAAAACATTCATTGTTTTCTTTCATGGATGGTTTCTTGGGTTATACTAAGATAAAGATGGCTCTCGAAGATATAGAGAAAACCACATTCGTGACAATGTGAGGAACGTTCTACTATAAAGTGATGTCGTTCGGATTGAAGAATGTTGGGCAACATATCAGAAAGCCATGGTGATGTTGTTCCATGACATGATGCACAAAGAAACAGAAGTTTATGTCAATGATATGATTGCCAAATCTTGGGAAGAAAAAAAGCATGTTGGAACCTTAGGAAGCTGTTCAAAAGATTAAGAAAGTTCCAGTTGAGGCTTAACCCAGCCAACTATACGTTTGGGGCTGCCTCGGGAAAATTGTTAGGTTTCATTGTCAATGAGAGAGGTATTGATGTTGATCCAGATAATATAAAAGCCATACAAGAACTGCCACCTCCACACACACAAAAAGAAGTCAAAGGATTTTTAGGAAGGTTGAATTACATCGCTCGATTCATTGCTTAACTTACCATCCAGTGTTATCCAATTTTTTGACTCCTTCAAAAACATAATCCAAGAGAACGGAACGAGGAGTGCCAAATGGTCTTTGACAAAATAAAATAGTATTTGTCTAGTCCCCCGGTGTTAGTACCATCGATGCTTGAAAAACCCTTAATATTGTATCTGACCGTGTTAAAAAACTCAATGGGTTGTGTATTGGGGCAACACGATGAGTCAGGGAAAAGTGAAAAAGCAATTTACTACCTCAGTAAAAAGTTCACAGAGTATGAGGTAAAGTACCCATCAATCGAAAATTTTTGTTGTGCATTGGTTTGGGTAGTTCGAAGGCTCAGACAATACATGTTGTATTATATGGCATGGTTAATTTTAAAGCTCGACCCAATAAAGTACATGATGGAATCACATGTACTTTCAGGGAGAATGAGACGATGGCATATCATATTGTTTGAGTATGACATTGTGTATATAAGCCAAAAGTTGATGAAAGGAAGCGAAATAGCGGACTTTTTGGCAAGTCGAGCAATGGAAGAGTATGAGTCTTTGAGATTCGATTTCCCAGATGAAAACATGATGTGCATTTCTAGAAAAGAGGGCGAGCCGTCAAAAGATCAATCATGGAAGATAAGCTTTGATGGTGCATCGAACGGATTGGGGCACGGGATAGAAGCATTCTTAGTGTCACCGAAAGGGAACCATTACTCGCTCACTGTCAGATTGAATTTTTTCTGTACCAATAACATAGCGGAATATGAAACTTGCATCATAGGACTTCGTGCAGCCATTGAAAGGAAAATCAAAATTTTAGAGGTGTATAGGGACTCAGCATTAGTGATTTATGAAATCTGTGGAGATTGGGAAATAAAGGATTCAAAATTAGTTAGATATCGCGATCTCATTGCGGAACTGTTTCCCATGAGAAGAAAACCAATTGGCTGATGCCCTATCCACCTTGGCTTTAATGTTTAAAGCAAACAGAGAAACTAAAATAATGCCTCTCCAAATGAGTATATATGAGGTCTTCGCATATTGTTTTAGCATTGAGAGGGAGTTAGATGGATGACCATGGTTCCATGATATCTTGCAGTATATCAAGAATCAAAGGTATCCCGAGTAAGAAAATGAGAATTACAAAAAAACAATTAAGAGAATAACGATTGGATTTGTTCTTGATGGGGATATTCTATACAAAAGAATACTTGAAGATGTCCATGAAGGAATTTGTAGAACACATACCAATGGTTTCACTATGGCTAGGCAAATTATGAGAATTGATTATTATTGGTTGGCGATGGAAAGGGATTGCATTAGTTACGCATGAAAGTGCCACAAGTGTCAAATTTATGACGATAAAATCCATGCAGCTCCTTCGCCCCTTCATGTCATGACTTCTCCCTGGCCTTTTTCTATGTGGGGTATGGATTTTATAGGGCCAATTTTCCCGAAGGCTTCTAATGGACATTGATTCATGTTTGTGCTAATAGATTACTTCACAAAATGGGTAGAAGCCACTTCATTTTCTAATGTGACAAAGACTATAGTCTGTAGATTCCTAAAAAATGAGATCATATGTCGATACAGTTTGCCTGAGAGAATTATTTTAGATAATGCTTTGAATTTGAACAACAAGAGTGTGTGAGCAATTTCAGATAAAGCATCATAATTCCTCACCCTATCGCCCCAAAATGAACGGAACAGTAGAAGCAGTTAACAGAAACATTAAGAAGATTATCGGGAAGATGACTAAGATATATAAAGATTGGCACGAGAAGCTACCATTCGCTTTATACGCATACTGCATCTCTATACGGACATCTACGGGAGCAACTCCTTTCTCCCTGGTCTACGGGATAGAAGTTATTCTACCTATCGAAGTGGAGATCCCATCGCTACGTGTCTTGATGGAGTCAAAACTAGAAGAATCAGAATGGGTTCAAGCTCGATATGATCAACTAAACCTTATTGAAGGGAAACGATTGAAGGCAATTTGTGATAAACAAATGTACCCGAAGAGAATGATCACAACCCATGTTAAAAAGGTGCAGCCAAGAGAATTTCACGAAAAGGAGCTTGTACTAAGAAAGATCCTCCCAATACAAAAAGACTTTCGAGGAAAATGGTCACCAAATTGGGAAGGGCTGTACGTTGTAAAAAAGATATTCTCGGGAGGGTTCTGATTCTCACTAAGATGGATGGGAAAGAATTACCTAATCCAGTGAACTCAGATGCTGTGAAGAAATATTATGCCTAAAAAAATCAAGTCAAGATGAAAACCTGAAAATGACATCTTGATAAACAAAAAGGATTAGGATGAAAACCCAAAAAGGCATCCTAATGAAATAGCTTCGAACTTTAATGAAATAGCTTCGAACTTAAAGAACAAGACAACTTGAACGGGGAGTCAAATGACGAAGTTACAACAGTTGAAGTATTCTCAGAAGCTTGAAATCTTCTACACAAGAAGCCATGCTCGAAAAGATCTTTGATGGAGAAATATTGAAAAGTTCATGCGTTAGATATCTAGAGCATTCATGACCATTAAATTCGTTTATTTTCTTCATGACGTTTCCTTTATTGAACTTTTCCTTGTTAATCTTCTTTTTCTGTTGCTTTTGAAATAAAATATGAACGTGATGTTTTCCCTTCATGCTTACTTTGTCATTTTTCAAGCATATCATGTTTGGTTCATTTAAATAATAAATAATAAGATGACATACTCTAAACAAAAGGAATGTTGAGCATTATCCAGATGAGAATTTGATTTACAAGGGCCTCGAAGCAAGGAAAAAGTTCAACAAGGGGCAGAAGGGTGATATATGAAAAATGTGGGATTACTCACAAAACTTTCAGATGAGTACAAAACCTGAGAGAAAAGTCAAGGATTGAAGCAATAAATGCAAACCCTTACGAAAAAGAGGGCACGTGACAAACAATCCAGGGTGTATGGAATGATCATGTAGGCATAAAAAGATTTAGGACAAACACGTGCATATCATAATAACATCATACATGACATATACAAGTATCCCAATAGAACAATAAATATTGGGAGGTAGCTGCACTAAATCAATGAAAAAGAAGGCTTTCGAGTTTCACCTGATAATCTTTTTTAAATTCTGGTTTTTTTTTAAATTATTACTTTTTTCGTCTTTGAAAAAATCAACTCATAATCCGAGAAGTGAGTTGAGCCTCGGGTCACACATTGAGGTATTTTCAAGTTCTATTTTTCAAAAAATAAACTCATAATCTGAGAAGTGAGTTGAGCCTCAGGTCGCACGCTAAGGTATTTTCAATTTCTGTTGTTTTTCAAAAATGAACTTATAATCCGAGAGGTAAGTTGAGCCTCGGGTCACACGCTAAGGTATTTTTAATTTCTGCTTATAAAAAATTAACTTATAATCCGAGAAGTCAGTTGAGCCTCGGGTCGCATATTGAGGTATTTTCAATTTCTATTTTTCAAAAATCAACTTATAATCCGAGAGGTGAGTTGAGCCTTGGGTCACACACTGAGGTATTTTCAATTTCTGTTTTTCAAAAATCAACTCATAATCCGAGAAAATGAGTTGGGCCTCGGGGCGCGCGCTGAGGTATTCTTAATTTTTGTTTTTCAAAAATCAATTCATAATCCTAAAAGTGAGTTGAGCCTTGGGTCGCACGCTGGGGTATTTTCAATTTCTATTTGTCAAAAATCAATTCATAATCCGAGAAGATGAGTGGAGCCTCGAGTCGAGCACTGAGGTATTTTCAATTTTTATTTTTCAAAAATCAACTCATAATCCGAGAAGTGAGTTGAGTCTCAGGTCACACGCTGATGTATTTTTCAATTTCTGTTTTTCAAAAATCAATTCATAATCCGAGAGGTGAGTTGAGCCTCGAGTCGCGCGCTGAGGTATTTTCAATTTCTATTTTTCAAAGATCAACTCATAATTCGAGAGGTGAGTTGAGCCTCAGATCACACGTCGAGGTATTTTTCAATTTCTATTTTTCAAAAATAAACTCAAAATCTGAGAGGCGAGTTGAGCCTTGAGTCACATGCCGAGGTATTTTTAATTTCTATTTTCAAAAATCAACTTATAATTTGAGAGGTGAGTTGAGCCACAGGTCGCGCGCTAAGGTATTTTATATTTCTGTTTTTCAAAGATCAACTCATAATTCGAGAGGTGAGTTGAGCCTCGGGTCGTACGCCAAGGTGTTTTCAAGTTCTTTTTAAAATAAAAATAAAAATAAAATAAAATATTTTTTTGACAATCGAACAAAATTCAGTGCTTTTAAGTCTTTACTCTATCCCTGTTTCACAGCGATGAGCGAAGAAGCACTAAATTTTGTCCGATTCGGGTTTCGTGTTTAAAATTTTTCCAAATTACGGGTTTAGGCTTGTCTCATTGGGCCCAATGATTGGGCCCATTGGGATTGGATAATTGGGCTTGTTTAGGCTTTAGCCTATTAGTGTTTTCTTTCTGTTTTTATATTTTAAATAATAATAATTTGAAAAATACAAAGAAAATATAAATTACATTTTGACACCCAACTTTCTTAAAATTACATTTTGACACTTCAACTTCCCTAAAATTAGATTTTGACCTTAACTTTCCTAAAATTACATTTTGACCTTAAATTTTCCTAAAATTACACATTAACCCCATAAGTTTTGCACCTTTGCAATATAGTCCTTCTGACACAAAATCCTCTGCCGACAGGTGCAATTTGCCCACTTGTCCCTTGATTTTTCGGTGGCCGGCCTAGGGCATGGCCCTCTTCCTCCAACTGCTACCTACAAAAAGAAGAAAAATCAACAATAAAAGGGACTTTGATCCCCAAAAAAATTAGCACCAAACAAAGAAAAATGAAAAAAGACAAAGACAAAGCAAAAAATAAAAAAAAGCAGCCAAAAGCACACGGCCATGCTCTACTGCCACCGCCACTGTCCCACCACCGTTGAAATCAAGCAAGCTGAGTACAAGAAAATCGGCACGAAAGAGAAGAAAAAGAGAGAAAGAAGAGAAGAAAAAAGGAAAGGAGAAAAGGAGAAGAGAAGAGGGAGAGGGGAGAGCCGGCCACCATCGTGCCATTGGGCGAAGGGAGCATCGGCAACTGCCAAAAGCGCTAGGGTTGAAGGAAAAAGAGAAAGAAAACGAAAGAAAAAGAAAGAAAGAAAGAAAGAAGAAGAAAAGAGAAAGAAAGAAGAAAAGAAAGAAAAAGAAAGAAAAAGAAGAAAAAAAGTAATAAAATAATAAAATAAAAATTAGGTCCGACCCGACCTAACAACACTGACCCTAGCGATGAGCAGGCCCATCAGCGCCTAGCAGCCCAGTAGCAATAGAGGCTACAGCCGGCCCACCAGCGGCCAACAGGCCCAACAAAAAAAAAAGAAAAAGTAATAATAAATAGTTGGGTTTGACCTAACCCGACCCGTGCTATCTGACCTGACCCATCACACCCCAGCAGCAAGCAGCAAGCCAACAGCAATAGCAGGCCCACTTCCCAGCAGACCTAAGTCAACTAGCTAGCAGGCTAGCGCCCAACCCAGCAGGTCGAGCCAATGGCCCAATCTGCAAGAAAAAGGAAAAAAAAAGAAAAAAAGAGAAAAAAAAAAGAGCCCGAGTCATATAGCCCATTTGATCAAGCCCATATTTTGGGTTTTTGGTAAACTCTTGATCTTTTTTTATTTTATTTATTTAGTCCCTGTATTTAAATATTATCCCACTTTTAATTAAATTAGTATTTTTAAATATCTTTTTTAGAAATATTTTATTTTACAATTTTTTAATTTAAATAACGAACCGATTTAGCATCAAGTCATTGATTTCACTGCTATGTATCAGTGATTTTTGTTAAATATGGAAAGCCTTTCTAAAATTTGAAAATTTCATAATTTTCTCAAAAAAATAAAAAAAGTATTTTTTTACTTGTAAATCATCAAAATTTAATTTTAATATATATAAAACAATAATATTTAATTTAACAAAATTTTCCTTTTTCAATTGGATCACGATTAAATATTAAATTGAACTCGTATTTTTAAAAATTAAGATAATGCACGTTAAACGAGAAATCAATTTTTGGGCATCGCGAGGGTGCTAATAAATTTTAAAAATAATTTTTTTCTTCTAAAAAGAGAATTTAGTAGGTGTCCAATCACACTTAGAAAAAAGATCGATGGTGACTCATCTTTTTAAAAAAAATAAAATTTAGACTTTTTTTCAAATTTTCAATAATCGTCTCGACTAGTCCCCGTGTAAATTTTAGGTCGCTACTATTAAACATTTAAAAAATATTTGAAAGAATACTTATGATATAATATATTTATAATATTATAAATATAATTTATGCTTTAATTATAAGGAAAATTTTGAAAGATGAATTTATTATAATGTGTAGATATATAATTAATGATTCGGAATCTTAATATATACAGAATATATATGATATAATTTTTTCGGTTAATAATTAAATATCATTAAATTATTTTGTAAGTTTATTATAATTTTTATAAATGATACAAAAACTAATTTAAAGCATATTATTCTATAAAAATATTAAAATTCATAAATCATATTATAATGAAAGGTGCAAAATAGAATTCGGATAACATTCTCGCTTGTTTCTTTTGAAAATAGACTCACTAAGAAATCTAAACATATAAATTATATTTCCAAATTATTTTTGGACAGGGGATTTCAAAAGCTATTCTGATCCTATCTCACTAAAATTCAAATATCTAAAAATATACAACTCTTTTGCTTACTCTATTTCTTTCATGTGAAAATATACTCATTCAGCTTTAATTTCATATCTCATTCAGCTTCTAATTCAACTTCTACCATTTTTGGTGATTTTTCAAAATCATGTCAATGCTGCTGTCCAAAAACTGTTCCATTGCAAATTCTTACTCTTTTATCATTTCTTTGTATTAACTATAATTTAAACACACACAACACCAAAACACGTTCCTACATAGTCATTTCAATAACTAATCATTATCGAATATTTACTTGCTACTCCTTAGACATATCATAAGAATACACACAAAATGACCAAGTCCCTATACATGCCATATAAATCAAAAAGTTGTAGGAAATCTGGATAGTGTGATCGTTAATGTAGATCCGATCCTCCGAACATATATATATAAATATATATATCAATCTACAAGAAACAATAAACACACACAAGTAAGCTTACAGAAAGCTTAGTAAGTTCATAGGCTCATAATAAAATCTTACCAAAATTTCACTAACAACATTAATAAACAAATAAAAATTCAATATTTTCTGCCAACCACAATCTCAAACAATGAATCTATCCAATCGAGCTCAATATCAGATATCAACTTCTATTCTGACATTTAGTTTCAATTGCACTTACAAATACCTGTCAAATTAAGGATCATCTTACGAAATTGAGTATATCATTTGCCTGGTGCCACAATTTGCTTGAATATTTCACAAGGCTATAACTTAGTATGGTTTTCTTCACTGAAACACCATACCTACTTTTCACAACTCAGTATGGTTTTCTTCACTGAAATACCATACTTACGTTTCACACTTTTCCATGGATCCACCATGGACTTATTCATCAATTCATCACTGGTTACCGAACGTATGTACTCAATCCTGCATATCATTTAATTTGAACTAACAATCTCATTTTATTCTCATTTTTACCATAATCATAATTCAACAACAATATACAGATTGATACATTATATCATTCCCACATTAACAATTAATCATAAAAGTTCAGCTGTATGAACTTACCTGGGCCAATTCATAGAAGTTGTCAAAGTTCAGAAACTAGTTCGATACTTTCTCTTTTCCGTATTTATCTTCAGATTCCCGATCTATAATATAAAATTTTTTCATTCATTAGCATCTAATTAAATACTAATTTACTTCACAATTTATGCCTTTCAATTTTCGAAATTACACTTTTACCCCTAAAATTTATAATTTTTACAATTTGGTCCCTACTCAATTAACCCTTCAATTGATCTAATTTTTCTCAATTAACACCTTATCCAACCATTTTAGACTACTATAAAGCCTTTGATATTCATAATTTCAGTACAAAACCCCAATTCTAAACTTTTTCACAATTAGGTCCCTAAAATCAATTTCTATCAAAATTACTTAATAACATCATCATATAATAAAATTAAATCTTTAATTACATATTAATTCATCATAAAAATCCAGCACTCATCAATGGTAACTTTAAAAATCAGCCATGAAATCAATAATTAATGAAATAATTAGTTGGACCTAATTGTAAAAGTATCAAAATCACAAAAATTACAAGAATTAATAAAGAATTAAACTTAAATGGTTCAAATATATGAAAAATCAGCTTTGATGGACTCTTTAATGGCGTTTTTGGCTGAGAAATATGAAGAATTGCCTAGAAACTCTTTTAATTAAGATTTTTATTTGTTAACTTTTACACAATTTCCAATTTTGCCCTTATTACATCACTTTTCCAGATTTTTTTCTTTTCTTATGCCGCCTCAACTATCCTTTATTGGCATATTTATGACTTAAGTCCCTCCTTATTTATCACTTAAGCTATTTAATCACAATTTAATTAATTTTGTACTATTTTCAATTTAGTTCTTTTTAATTAATTGACTATCCAAACGTTCAAATTTTCTAATGAAACTTTTATAATAACTCAATGACACTCCATAAATATTTATAAAAATATTTATGGCTTGGTTTATGAACTCGAGGTCTCGATACCTCATTTTAGACCTAATTTACCTATTAAATTCTTTTTAAACCACAAAATTCAATAAATCACAAAATTTACTAATTCAAAAATTCTTATAAATTCACACTTGACCCATAATTATTATTTTATTAAATTTTAAGACTCATTGGTCGAATTTAGTGATTTCGAATCACCGTTTCCGACACCACTGAAAATTAGGCTGTTACAACTCTCGCCCCTTAGAAAATTTCGTCCTCGAAAAGTTTTACTTGAAAATAGGTTCGAATACTGTGATTTCATTGATTCTTCTATTTCCCAGGTTGCCTCCTTCATACCATGTCGATGCCATAGCACCTTTACCAACGGTACCCGTTTGTTCTGCAATTCTTTAACTTCTGGAGCCAAAATTTTCACTGGTTCCTCCGAATAAGTCATGTCTAATTGTATTTCTATCTCGGTATGAGGAATCATATGTGAAGGATCTGATCTATACCATCTCAACATAGATACATGAAACACATTATGGATCTTCTCAACTTCTGGAGGCAAAGCCAATCTATAAGCTACTGGACCAATTCTTTCTATGACTTCATACGGCCCAATAAATCGTGGACTAAGTTTTCCCTTTCTACCAAACCGTGAAACTTTCTTCCACGGAGAAACTTTCAAGAATACATGATCTCCCACATTAAATTCTATATATCTTCTCTTCACATCTGAATTATTCAGAACATAAATTCTATTGCGAAAATACAACATGCCTCCATCATCAATATATATTATATTCTGAACTCAATTTGTCTCGAACCATCTATTTCTTTAGTACAAATTTTGGATAATCTTTTTGCAAATCTTGAACCTGCTGAAAGAATACAGGTTTCACTTTCAACTCTACTAACACAGAACCATCTTCAGTAATAGATAAATGAGTATTCATAGCTCGAAGTGCAAACAAAGACAACTTTCGACTAAGTGCATCTGCCACTACACTAGCTTTCTCCGGGTGGTAATCAATAACAAGATCATAATCATTTAACAACTCGAATCACCGTCTCTATCTCAAATTCAACTCCTTCAGAGTCATTAAATACTTCAGACTTTTATGATCTATATACACATACCATTTCTCACCGCATAAATAGTGCCTCCAAATTTTTAAAGTAAATACAATTACAACCGATTCAAGGTCATGTGTAAGATAATTCTTCTCGTGCGATTTTAACTGCCGAGAAGCATAAGCCACTACTTTTCCCGACTGCATCAGTAACAACCCAATCCATTTAAAGACGCACCACTGTAAACAACATATAGTATACCCGATTCTGGTTGAGTTAAGACCGGAGCTTCTGTTAACATTTTCTTCAATTGATCAAAACTCTGTTGACACTCATCAGACCAAACAAATTCAACATTATTCTAATAAAGTAGCCGAGTCAACGGTGAGGCAATCATTGAAAAGTCATTCACAAATCAAAGGTAATAACCAGCTAATCCTAAGAAACTTCGCACTTCTATTATGTTCTTTGGAATTTTCCAATTCACCACTGCAGACACTTTACTCGGATCTACTCGAATCCCTTCAACTGACACAATATGACCTAGAAATCTGACCTCATGTAGCCAAAATTCACACTTGCTAAATTTTGCATACAACTGCTTCTCTTTCAAGGTTTGTAACACAATTTTCAAGTGTTGAGCATGCTCGGATTCTATCTTTGAATAGATTAGTATATCATCAATAAATACAACCACGAATCTATCCAAATAAGATTGAAAAATCTGATTCATCAGATCCATAAAAGCTGCAGGAGCATTTGTCAACCCGAATGGCATAACCAAAAATTCGTAATGACCATACCGAGTTCTGAAAGTAGTTTTTTGGCACATCGCATTCTTTAACTTTTAATTGATAATACCCAGACCTAAGGTCTATCTTTGAAAACACTACAGTACTTTTGAGTTGATCAAACAAACCATCAATACGAGGAAATGGATATTTATTCTTAATTGTAACCTTATTCAACTGTCTGTAATCTATACACAGTCTTAATGAGCCATCTTTTTTTTTACAAACAATACAGGTGCACCCCAAGGAGACGTACTTGGTCGAATAAACCCTTTGTCTAATAATTCTTGTAGCTGAGTTTTCAACTCTTTTAATTCCGCCGGTGCCATTCTATACAGTGTTATGGATATCAGAGCTGTTCTTGGGATCACATCAATCACAAACTCAACTTCACAAATTCAACTTATTTATTACTGTCGAAACCATTTTTTTGTAAAAATGGGTCGACTTTAATTTTGAAAACGAAAACGAATACAGGAGTCGCCACCAATCCTTTTTATTTAGGTGTGATTGGATCACATCATAATTTAATCATTTTAATAAAAGTTTAAATTTACTAAAACAATAAACTTTAGTCTACAAAATCCAGAAAATGGATTCGGGGGTCGATTACACATAAGGAAGGATTAGCATCCTCGATACGCCCAAAATTGATACCTAGTTGATTACTTAATGTCTTAATGTCGAGAATAGAAAATTTAAAAAGATTTTAAAAAATACAATCCTTTATTAAAACATTGAAAATTTTCAAGAAATGGGCATGTTTTACGTTAATCGGGAAAGAAAAGTACATCCCGTAAGTTAGGACACAATGTCTTAAATTCCCGATACAAGAATAAATCCCTAAAAAAATTACTTATTGAAAGGTGTTTGATCCTCTCAGTTTTAGGAAGAAATCGTACTCCGTAAGTTAGAATAAAATTCTCCCTAATTCTCGAGATTATTTTAAAAGAAAAATCTTGCTTTTGAAGATGTTCGTTTATTTGGATTTATCGAGAAAATTGAAACCCCGTATGTTAGGGTACGACCTTTTCAAATCAAAATGTGAAGTTTTACTATTTGAACAGAATTTTTTATATAGGGTAAAATGTAACACGATGTTGTAGTGAGAATGTAAAAAGATTACATCGTTAATAGGCATAACAGAATGAATGCAAACACATTAATATGAACAATAATATAAAGAACGGAAATAAAATAAAGTGAACAAATCAAAAGTAAAAAGACAAATAATAAATATAACAAATTCACAATTTGAAACTAAAGAACTAATATTAAATAAATAAGGTATAAAGCAAATTAAGAATAATAATATTAATAATGACGATTAATAATAATAACAATTAACAATTTAAGGTTTTAAAATTATAAAAGAATATATAAAAAATAGGGGATAAAATAGAATAAATATATTTAAAATATTTAGGTACATAAATAATAAAAAGTATAATAGAAATGATAATGTAAAAATTAATTAAGTTAACAATATGGTAATACTAATAAGTGTATAACTAAAATGAGTAAAATAATAATAGTAATAATAATACTTAATTAATTAATTTAATGATAAAATAGCCAAAATAACAAAAAGGACTAAATTGAGCCTTAAAAAAATTTTTGGGGCAAATCAAAAATAAATAAAAATAGGGAGGACCATTCTGAACACGCGAATAACAAGGAAGGACTAAAAGGGTAATTTTCCCTTCTCCTCCAAAACGACGTCGTTCAAATAGGGGTCAAATTGAAAGTGCAATAAATTGTGGGGTAAAATTAAAAAAACTAAAATACTTGATTGAAAAAATCATTAAAAACCGGAAGGGCTAAAAGTGCAATTAGCCCTTCCATTAAAAACACGCGGATCCTAGCTACTGGGTCGGGTCGATTTTCGAGTTTGATGTAAAACGACATCATTTTGGCTATTGATGCTTAAGCCCAAAATGGCGCTGTATTGAACCCCATATAAATAGCAAAAAGAAAACAAAAAAAAAATCAACTTCATTTTTTTCAAAAAAAAAATTTGAGAGTCTCTCAGATTCTCTCAACCCTTTCCCTTCCCCTCCAGCCGAAGCCCAGAAATCGGCGAAGAGGGCCGCCGTTGTGTACGGTGGCCGGACGTCTAAGTAAGTCCCGTTTTCTCTCTCTCTTTTTTATATATTTAATATATTTAGTTTTTTAGGCAAAAAAATAATAATAAACGAAAATAAACAGTCTCGAAAAAAAAGAAAAAAAATAATCTTTGCCTGTTCTTTTTGTTTTCTTGGATCTCTTTTTTAATTCACAGAGAAAAAAACCCCCCTTTATTACAGATATGATATTTGGCTTTTATAGCCAATGTTACATGTTATTTCTATTATTTTTCTTATGTGTTTCTGTTGTTTGCGTGTTTATCTTGTTTTGCGGGTGTTGATAGAGTAGGTGGTGGCAGGCGGCGCAGCAGTGGCGGTGTCAGACGTGCGGCAGCCAGGAGCTAGGGTTTCAGCTTTTCTGAAACCCTAGTTTGACTTTGGTTATTTGGGTTTGGGTCTGTTGGGCTAAGTTTCTTCTGATTTGGGCCATATTAGGCCTGTTTGTAACTTGAACTTTATGGACCATTTAATTAATTGTTATTTTGGGTTTTATTGGGCCTCGGGCAAAATGGCCTACAACAATTACATAAAATAAAGAATAATTAGTACAAATTTAAACTAGAAATTAGAAAGATGAGTAAAAATTATTGTAAAAAAATAAGACCTTTTTAAAATAAGTGAAAAATTTTCCTTCCCTTTATTAAAAATAAGTCATGGGAGGGGTTAAATATTACCAATTAAATGAATTTATTGTTAACTCATAACTAAAATATGTAGAAAAAAAAATAATCCTCCCACCAAACGTGAAATTAAAATTATTGTATTTAAAACAAAATCTAAATTGTAACCTATTAATCGAGTTTTCACCTACTTCAATAATAATAAGTTACTGAAGTTATTGAGAGTGTGGTAAATTGTTTAAGCTTGGAAAATGATTTACACGTTCCATAAATGAAAAGGCTATGAAGTGATTGTTGACTGTGTGTGGGGGTGGTCCTAACTCCTAAGAAAGTTTGGTAATATTGTCCCACTGGAAGTAAAAATCTTATAAATTGATAAATGGAGGGGATAAATTTTAAAATTATATATAAATTTTGATTTAATGTATAATTGTATATACGAATTTTAATTTGGTATAATTATACACATAAAACTTTAATTGTGGTTCAAATATATACTTGAAACTTTAAATTTGATTTAATCATGCACATTTAAAGAAATAAATACATCAAATTATTTTTGTATTGGATAAATATAATTATTTATGTATGTAATATATAAACATAAAATGATGTTATATCAATAATTGTGTTAATAATTTATAAGAATTGGATCAAATCAAAATTTCATGTATGCAATTGCACATTAAGCCATAATTTATGTATAATTTTAAGATTTATCTCTAAAAAAGAAGGAAAAACTCCAATAATTCATATTTACAATTACATATATATTTTTTATATAATAAAAGTTTTATAGATACATAATATCTTAAAAATAACACGATAACATAAGACACGAGTATTTATTCTATACAAATAATTTCATTTTTTTTAAAAATCATATTTTTCCATCCTAAGTTTTTTAGGTTAACTGTCTTTAACTTTAACAGCAAAACCAGAAGCAGATGAAAGACAGAGCACCAAACTTTTTATTTCATGGAGAACTAAAAGTAAAATTATTAACATCTTCCATAAAGGCAAAGACAAGAAAAACTTGAACAAATACAAAGAAAAACTTCATTCTTAAGAATAACTATAGCCCACGACAGTGGTGAGGGGTAACAGGGTTTTAGAGTTTCTTTCAGAGAGCATAGTAGTGACACCAGTATTCCTCCAGGCGTTTGGGAAAATCCTTTTTCTAACATCTTATATTTTTACCTACCTTTATTGGTTGCTGCCATTACATTTTCATAAGTTTCGTAAGAAGGTAAAGAAGATAAAGAGTGAAAATTATTATAGATGTGTTCCAACTCAAACTTTGAGAAGAAAATTTTAGCTGCTTTGCTTCCATCAGGAAAGTGCAAAATATGCTATGTTGGATTCAACAATAGATTGGAGAGATTCGTGTGGTCATTTACCAAACCATGGTCGTAAAAATATGCTATATTGGATTCAACAATAAATATGCTAAATTTTAGTCCCTCTAGAAATATTTATAAATTATTATAAAGATAAAATTGTATTTTGAAATTCTAAAACTTTTATAATTCATGTTTTTCCCCTCAAAAAATTTCTTGTTTCACAACTGGATTTGTAAAGACCTGATTTTTTCTGGTGTCAAAAACCGCGATTTCAAAATTTTATTTTCGTAAACTAAGTCTGTAAAAATAAAATAGAAATATTTACTATTCGAATTGTGCTCATTTCAAACTAGTGCCACCTTTGTGAATATGGAAAAAAAACCTAAATTAGCTTAAATTCAATTATCTAAGTGTCAGATTTTAAATTAATATCATATTATTTAACTAAATTCCTCTCAAAATATTAACAAAATTTGAAACTATTACATAACAATTATTTTGAAATTTTATTTTTTTTAAATATAGAAAATTTTAATTTTCGAGTAAAGAAAACAATACAATTTAAAATAAATTGATAGAAGGTATAACCATTGCAGTTTTGGTTTTCTGGATTCATAATACAATTAATAGTTTGATTCATGAAAAGTAAGCGCATGGTTTGAACATTCAACTGCATGCCAAACTAATAATTGTCCATAAATACCGCCCTCAAAACACCTATTTTCACCCCTCATACTTACAATTTCTCAGCATATATTTTCATTGCAATATTCTTAGCAAAATCAAACCTGACATGGAGTTTTCAAAGGTTTCTACCCTAGCTCTTACTTGTCTCGTGGGGTTAGTCTTGGCCCTTCCCTCCCATGCCCAAGACTCAAAACAAGACTACCTCAACGCTCACAACAGAGCTCGAGCGGCTGTCGGCGTTGGTCCCATGACTTGGGACAACACCGTAGCTGCCTATGCAGAGAACTATGCTAAGCAGCGCAAGGCTGATTGCAACCTTGTGCACTCCGGTGGACGTTATGGTGAGAACCTCGCTTGGAGCAGTGCTGACCTATCGGGAACCCATGCTGTAAATATGTGGGTTAATGAGAAGGCCAACTACAATTACAACTCTAACAGCAGGTAAGGTTTGCGGGCATTATACTCAAGTGGTTTGGCGCAACTCTGTCCATCTTGGTTGTGCTAAGGTGAAGTGCAACAATGGCGGTACTTTCATTGTTTGCAACTATTCTCCTCGAGGCAATATCGTCGGTCAAAAACCTTACTAAAAACCTTCCTTAATTTGCTTAAAGCCCTCCCAAATCAAAACTTATTTATCTACAACAAAAATGCTATATATATGTACTGATTTGCCTACTGAATGGCAAATAATAAATAAGGAATGAATATCTTATCATTTGCTCTTATAATTTCGTTATAATGATGTCTCCCATACATCCTATAATCATATATAATTGATTCTACAAGACCAACTTGCGGGAAAAAAATAACCATGCATTGCAATCAACCAAAACAACAAGCTACACAAGGCTTTATTGTAATATATACTAATAATAAAATCATTCAATGAGTTAATGTCATGACTCAACCGATCACTAACTCTGTTAGAAAAATTACAAAAATATCTTTTTGTATTTAAAATAAGTTATATTTGAAGGTACTTTAGCACTTTTTATTTAAAAATAATAATAAGTATGCAAATGATGAGATTTTAACCTATGTTAATTACATCGGAAAAACCTTAAACCTACCTCTTAATCAAAGTTTTAATTTAAATTAATCTATTTTTTTCAATTTAATACAGTAGATATTATATGTGTTATTATTAATTAATTTCAAACCTTATGTTTTAATTGTTTATTGTATCTTACATTCAAACGCGCACCTGTATTCTAAATACATGGTTTCCACACATCGACATATGTATGTATGTGGTATACTAATTGATATTTAAAATTTTTACGGAATTGATGTTACTCTTCAATCGAGTCTCATCTCAATAAAAGATTTACCTAAAATTTCTTATTTTTACATAATGCAATAAATATTTGGAAAAAATTTCAAATGACAATACAACATAAATTAAGTTTACCAACACTATTTTCATGAGGGTTTATGAAAAGGCAGTATTTCCCTTCTATATTTTATTTATTTTTTAAGACACAAAATAAGTTGTCTCAATTTGGTTTAATAAAAGTTTCAGCCCAACCCAAATTAATCAAATGCCTCAACATTCTCTCTTTGATTTTAGTCCAATAGAAATTTCTTTAAAAATAAAAAAAAGCGTAAAATTGTCTCTTTGACTGAGAGGTTGATTTTTTTTTCTTTGTTGACTCCTTACAATCATTCAACCAATTACAAAGTAATAAGAAAGAAAAATAAGAATATATAAATTTTACCTAAAAAATTTTTATCAAGAAAAAAATATGAATAGAAAAGAAAAACTTCACTAATGTTAAAAAAATAAATACAATAAAGTTTCGACTACACGTTATAAGAGTTAAACAACCCTTTTATAATCAACGCCTAATAAATTCAACTTGTGCGGCAAGGTTCATACTGCGATAAGGTAAAGAAGACCAGAGTGAAAAATATTATAGATTGGGCACAAAGAGAGGCAGCAATAAATATTGTTCCAACTCAAACTTTGAGAAGAAAATTTTAGCTGCTTTGCTTCCATCAGGAAAGTGCAAAATATGCTATACTGGATTCAACAATAGATTGGAGAGATTCGTTGTAACACCCCTTACCCGGGACCGTTGTCGGAGTCGAGCACGAGGCATTACTTAACTTAACTTACTAGTTCGGAGCATAAAAACTTGCTTTTAAAAAAAATTTAATTCACTCACGTTCATTCAATATGTCCCTAAAAAGGAATCTCGAGACCCTAAGTCATGCAATAGAAACAGTTCGAGTCCAAACCGGGAACATTAATAATTTTTCAAATACTAAAACAAATTAAAACAATTCATTTCATTATTCACAATAAAACTGTCCACCTGCGCAACAGTCACTAATTTAATTATAACTCAAGTTACAAAACTTGAAATTTAGATCTCTAAATTTTCTTGAAACTAGACTCATATATCTTCTTACCATAAAATTTTCAAAATTTTTGGTTTAGCCAATTAGTACAGTTTATTCTTTAAAGTCTCTCATGTTTCACTGTTTGACAACTCTGACCCCTCTTCACTAAAAATTAATTATCTCAATTCGGATAACATTCTCGTTTGTTTCTATTGAAAATAGACTCACTAAGGAATCTAAACATATAAATTATATTTCTAAATTATTTTTGTACAATTTTTAATGATTTTCTAAAGACAAAACAAGGGATTTCAAAAGCTATTCTGATCCTATCTCACTGAAATTCAAATATTTAAAAATATACGACTCTTTTGCTTACTCTATTTCTTTCATGTGAAAATAGACTCATTCAGCTTTAATTTCATATCTTATTCAGCTTCTAATTCAACTTCTACCATTTTTGGTGATTTTTCAAAATCATGTCAATGCTGCTGTCCAAAAACTGTTCCATTGCAAATTCTTACTATTTTATCATTTCTTTGTATTAACTATAATTTAAACACACACAACACCAAAACACGTTCCTACATAGCCATTTCAATAACTAATCATTATCGAATATTTACTTGCTACTCCTTAGACATATCATAAGAATACACACAAAATGACCAAGTCCCTATACATGCCATATAAATCAAAAAGTTGTTTAACAAAATCTACTGGAGTAAATCTGGATAGTGTGATCGTTGATGTAGATCCGATCCTCTGAACATATATATATATCAATCTACAAGAAACAATAAACACACACAAGTAAGCTTACAGAAAGCTTAATAAGTTCATAGGCTCATAATAAAATCTCACCAAAATTTCACTAACAATATTAATAAACAAATAAAAATTCAACATTTACTGCCAATCACAATCTCAAACAATGAATCTATCCAATCGAACTCAATATCAGATATCAACTTCTATTCTGACATTTAGCTTCAATTGCACTTACAAATACATGTATAGTTTTAGAGTTTCTTTCAGAGAGCATAGTAGTGACACCAGTATTCCGCCAGGCGTTTGGGAAAATCCTTCTTCTAACATCTTATATTTTTACCCACCTTTATTGATTGCTGCCATTACATTTTCATAAGTTTCGTAAGAAGGTAAAGAAGACAAGAGTGAAAATTATTATAGATTTGTTCCAACTCAAACTTTGAGAAGAAAATATTAGCAGCTTTACTTCCATCAGGAAAGTGCAAAATATGCTCTATTGGGTTCAACAATAGGTTGGAGAGATTCGTGTGGTCATTTACCAAACCATGGTCGTATCTTTATCCTAAAACATTAATGCAGTCTTCCATATTGAGAAGCGATCACGATAACCCAACTCTCACTCTCGTTACCTGAACAGATTTTTGGATCGAAAGAGTGAGATTAAATTTCAGGGAGGTCAAAAGCTTTGCTATCTTAAGATGGTAAAATTATGATTTTAGTCCCTCTAGGAAAAATTATAAATTAATATAAAGATAAAATTGTATTTTGAAATTCCAAAATTTTTATAATTCATATTTTTCCCCTCAAAAAATTTCTTGTTTCACTACTGGATCTGTAACAACCCGATTTTTGGTGATGTCGAAAAACGTGATTTCAAAACTTCATTTTCGTAAACTAAGTCTGTAAAGGTAAAATAAAAATATTTACAGAATTATTATGAAAATATATGGAAGATTGGTTAAGTAATTTAACCGAGAAAATAACAAATTAAAACTTAAGGATTAAATTATAAAAGTCTACTCACTAATTAAATACTTAAAGACTTAGATAACAATTATCTAAAAGACCAAAATGGATATTTAACCAATTTTAAATAAGAGTGAGTGGAGAATGATGATAAAACCACTAAGCTTTCGTAATTATGATTAGTACATTAATATATTTTATTAAATAAATATAATTAAACTAATGAAGGTTAATTATTCTTAAACTAAGCATAAATACCAACCTTAGTGGAGATGACAATGTTGTCATCTCCTCCCAACCGTCCAAACAAGAAAAAAAAAACACCAATTAAATTTAAAGATGTAAAAAACGTTCAAACCTTTTTTAAAGAAAAACAATTAATAAATCTTTGTTTTTGTTTTTGCATTTAATTAGGTAATTAAATTTTTAAAATGCATGAAAAGTGTTTTCAAGCTTTTTAAAAAAACTTAATTAAGTTTCTATTTTTTTTCTTGCACTTAATTGAGTATTTGAATTATCAAAATACATAAAAAGAAAATTCTTTAATCGTTAACTTTAATAATTGGCCGTTAAAGTCAATTGTCCCAATTTTTTTAGCTAAACTACCACGTGTCACAACCACGACTTAACATATAATAAAATTGATAAAAAATTAATAAGAATGATAAAAATTATTAAATTTTAATAAAAATATTAAAAAATAAAAAATAAAAAACATTAAAAATTATAAAAAAATTAGTTAAAAAATTATGAATTCTGACTGTTGATGCCGACTTACAACAATTTTACCAGTACAATTATAAATTTAATGGCCAACTTATCCCATTTGCAATCGAAGAAGACTTTTTCTATTTCGTCATAGATTAGTGTAGTAGTGCAAATATTCATCATTTTTAATGTGAGTTCATAATAGGAATCATGTTTTCTTTAATCATATAAAATTATTTTAACTTTTCTTTTCTAAAAAACTAGTCTTTCCTTATTTTTGAATTTAAAATTGTTATGATACTTATTATTATCAATTCGCTACCTGATTACTTGATTGGGTCTTGACCCATACTTTAAGTGGTTCGTATTTTAGGTTCACATTCAAGGTGCTAGCACTCTCTTATTAGACCATATAATGTGGTTTCACACTACCGTGTAGTCAAACCCACATCTAGAAAACACGTGTTACCCCCATAGTAGGGTACGTGTCAACGTGCATGGGAACTCAGTTCAGCTTCCATTCTATTTATCTTAACAACAACTTTTTCATTGAATGTCATTTCATATAAAACATGGTGTAACACCTGAGAATTTAGGGTTAGAAGTTTTGAGGTTTGTAGTTAGGGTCAATGAGTAGGTTGAACAATCAAGTGTTTGTCTCAATGGTTAGGAGTTGAGGGTGTGTTTGGGGTCTAGTCTTTGAGTCTTAGTATGAGCAATTGATTTTATTCTAGTTTTGATTTAAGTTTTTTTTTTGTTTTAAAGTATAAAATTAATTATTTACTTAATGTAACACCCCAATACTCGACCTAAAAGTTAGACCGAGTTCTGAAGGTTACATTGAGGTAAGTATGGTTGTAGGTTATCTTGACTTTGTGTGCTGTTGTTTGAGGATGATTTGCCTATCTGTTGGTTAGATAGTGTTTTTTGTGTGTGTTAGTAAAGTGAAATTGCTTTGGTTTAATAGTTAAGTGTTTAGGTGGTGCGTGTGAGATTTTAAGGTTGAGTATAGTATGGTAGTGCGTTGGGATTAAAGTGCGCAGCGGGAGCGTAGTGGTGGGACTAGTGTTAGACGACAGTTTTGTTAGTGGGAAATTTCGGGGACGAAATTTCTTTAATGAGGGGTGAGTTTTAACACCTTAGATTTTGGGATGAGAAGTTTTGAAGTTTGTAGTTAGGGTCAATAAGTAGGTTTAACAATTAAGTAACACCTCAGAATTTGGGGTTAGAAGTTTTGAGGTTTGTAGTTAGGGTTAATAAGTAGGTTTAGCAATTAAGTATCTGTTTCAGTGGTTAGGATTTGGGGGTGTGTTTAGGGTCTAGTCTTCGAGTCTTGGTATGAGCAATTGATTTTATTCTAGTTTTGATTTAAGTTTTTTTAAAAAGTTTTTAATTAATTAATTATAATTAATTTTATTTAATTTGAAGAGAGGAAATATCTCAATTTCGGCTTACGTTTATTTCCCTCATTTCCACTCTCACGTTTGTTCCATACACGTTTGTCCCTCTCCCTTCTCCTTCATTCTTTAATTCTTTTCATTTGTTCTTCAATTTACTTCTTCTGCTCTAATATCATTGTTGATTTTTGTCTCATTGGAGGTTAGCGTGTAGCGTGTTTTTCCGTTCTCGTTTCAAATCAGATTCGAGTAGAAGCGTGTGTGGTTTTGGTATTGTTTGGTTTTCCTCTTAGTTGTGTTTATTCCATTCTAATCAAATTTATTTTAGGTTGTTGTGTTTTTTGTAATCAAGTTTTAGAATGATAATTGAGGAGCATTGGTCGATTGTTAGTGCGTTAGAAACATATATCAGTTGTGTTTCTGAACTATATTGGTTATAGGTCGATTTGGCGTTGGAACTCACAAATTTTAGTCAAATTCAGGGTGGTTTCGTGGTCATACGGGTAGCCACACGGGTGTGTACCGCACACGAGCAGTCTACACAGTTGTGTATCGCATACGAGCGGTCTACACAGCCGTGTGTCGCTGCATAGTTAGGGATTTTGATATTTTTCAGTGCCACATGGCCTGTCCACACGGTCGTGTGGCTACTGTTTGGGGATTTTGTCGATTCTCACACGGACGTGTGCCTTGAATACACAACCGTGTTCCTTAGCCACACGGGCCTGTGAGTTTGCCATACGGTCATGTCCATTCTACTTTTAATTTTTCTTAATTTTGTACAAAATGCACAGTGAGTTACACGAGCTACTCACATGGCCATGTAACTCGGTCACATGGGCGTGTGCCTCTTTTCACACGAGTGTGTAGACCTCGACATAGCCTAGGCCCTCCTACATAGCCATGTGGCTCTGTTTTACAGATTTTTTTATTTGTGTCGTAAATTGACTCATTTTATGATTCTATGTAATCTGACCCTCGGTAATTGTGTTTGGGACTCTACTACAACTTGGATTTAAGTATGTGTGTGTGAGTTGAGTTTAAATAATCAGGAAATGAACTAAGATGAGATACTTTCTTGTTGTTCTTATTAAATGCGTACAAGCGTTATCAACTCTGAATCTGTTCAACTGAGTATGAATCATTGTTTCTGTGGGTTTGTTAGCGAACTGTGTACATTCACTAATTTGCATAAAATTTTTGGATATTGGTTGTGAAGAGAAGGAAGACTAAATTGGTAGTTTAACTGCATTGTTTCTATATAGTAGTTTACTGCACTATATTATACATATGACAGCTCAGTTGCATATTATTATTATCAGAGTAGCTTGGTTCCATATCACGTAGTATGTAGGGTGGATGGGCCTATCATGGTCCTATATGGTGTGCAGGGTGGACGAGCTTGCTATAGTCCTATTGTTGTGTGTAGGGTGGCTGGAGTGGCGTTTGGTTGGTTGGGCGAGATTTTAATCTGTTGCATTCATTCCACATTCGGGCATAAGTTTGTCTATATGATTGTTGGGTTAATTGTGAAATAACTTGAATAGTTCTACGTGTCTTAAGTAACTAATGTGATTGAAACAATATCACTATGTTATGTTTGTTACATGAATCTTCTCGTAAGTTTGATTACTGTTATAAGTTGTTCATTCATTGTCTACGTGTGCATGTCAGAAATATATGTTTCGATATTTTGTCAATTGCCTTTTGTTTTTTATTTCGGACTTACACTGAGCTTGTGTAGCTTACCCCCTCTTACTTCTTTCCTTTCAGGTAATTCTCGTGTTTTGGTGTTAGAATTAAGGTATCAGAGATATCAAAATTTCTTCTTAGGTTTTCTCAATTTGGTTTGGATTTATTAAGGTTTTCAATAATTTTGTTAAATTATTTTCATTTGGACTATTAGTAACATTTTTAGGGATTGTGGTATAATTTGATTTGAAGTTTTGGTTACAGTTTCCGAGTTCGAATTTGTTTTAACTTTAATATGATGTAAGTTTTAAACAAACAATAATAGTTTGTGTTTTGCAATCAAATGGTAAATATTATATTTTCCCTGCCGTGAATAATTTTTCATAACGCTAGTTTTTAAATTTTCTAAATCAGATTTGATTACAAATTTAACGTATAATTTGTTAAACGATTTAGCTTGATTTAAGCAAACCGTATTTGGATTAAGTTTTGCACAATTCTTTTGTAAATTGTTTTAGGACCACTTCGATGGTCAATGGAACCTTCAAAACTCGGTTTAACTTCTAGGCTGGGTATTAGGGTGTTACACATAGCATGATTCGTCTCATGTTCAAGCCAAATATGCAACATTACTAAATTATACTATTTCAAATTGTTATGCAATTTAACTCTCTATCACAATAATCAATCTCAATATTGTATTTCTAGTTAGCCACCCATATGTAACTTCCATCGTTTTGTCAACTTACTTGACAATGAAATTCAAAGGAAAAATAAATAATAAGTTGAGTTATAGTAAGTTGAGTTATAGTGATACTTAGAGGGAATTTCAAACTATTTGTCAGTGACTTTAGCTTTTTCCTTCGCTTTTGAAGAAACTGGATCGTCAGTAACTACGAATTAACATAAACAAATGACACCATCAATAATTCATCCAATTCATAGTCAATTATTATCTCAAACAAACTTTACATTTCATTCAATTTAAATTCTTAAAACCGAAACAAGCATAACTCTCCATTCTAAGCGTCGATTTATAATCTGACTTCATTTCCTTCTATTTTAGGCCTTCTATTATCGATTTCTAACAAAATCTCATAACAACTCTACTTGATATCCACTTTATTTTCTCAGGTAAAAAATCTAACATCTAACTTCAAAATCTAGTCATTTTTCATGTACACATTAAAAATCTATCAATTTAACTTCAAAAACATAGAAAAATCATTAATGGTAACTTTCTAAAACCTTAACAGTTTTATAAATTGATACACAAGTTAGTTAAAATATGATTCCCCAATCTGAAAAATATAAAATTTATGAGAAAAGAAATAAATTACACTCACCAATTCGTGAGTTAAAGCTTGAAAACCCTAAGCAAATTTCCTTTGTTTCTTTTCTCTCTTTTTATCTCGTGCGTGGAAGGATGGAGAAGACAATATTCTCTCTCATTCCACTTAAATCATTTCAACTTTATTTTTTTTCTTTTTTATAATAAATAATAACATAACAACCACGTTTATTTAGCCACAAATTTGGCAAGTTTTATTGCCATCTTAAACTTTTGGGCTACTAGCAATTTTAGTCCATTTAACAAATTTCAAATTAAAATTTATAGCGATCTAACTTTATAATTTAATTCTTAGACTAGATTAATTACTCAAATCAACTAAATTAATTATCATTGACTAAATTAATTTGTAACATAACTCCTTAAATATTTTTATTAATTATTTACAGACTTGGTTCATTAAAACAAAACCTGAAATCGTACTTTTCTACACCACCGTACCAGATTGTTACAGACAACTAGGCACCAGTGAGATGACTAAAAGCATCAAAGTTTACCCTGCGAGCATCGAAGGGACTGCCAACTACTTGAGTGTGTCACAAGAAGTTAGACTTTAAATCTGACAAGTAGTCTTGAAAGTTTTGCATGGTATTACTTTTATACTTTTCCAAAGCCTCTTTATGACTTTTCACCAGATTAGCCATAGCAAGTAGCTGATTCATATTTTTCATGGTCGCTTCCAAGACATCTTTTAATATATTTTTTAGCAAGGGTGAGACGTTCCTGTAGTCTCCTATTTTACTCCACTAATTTCTTGTTTTCTTTATCCAAGAGCTTATGTAAATCACGAGCCCTTTCTAGTGCCCCCATGATAGATTAATAACCATTTTCAGTCTCTTTCTTCTTCGCTTTTACTTCACCAATACCTACAGTGAGCCCCACATTGACCATGCTAGCTTTAGCTAAGGCTAATTGGAGCGATAGTATAAGCTCCTATAAGGAAGGTTTCCTTATACAACTGGACGATGTAGATAGATAAATATGCTCTTTTACTTATTCGGGAATAGGGTTTTTCCACTGTTTGCTCACCTCAATAGGACTGTAGTGAAACTTTTGCATGCTGAGATGCTTGCATTATGGAAATAATTTTCTTGCCTCACCACCAGAAGCAGTAAATTTCATTGAACCACAAGGAGGGCCATAATCAACAATTACCCCAAATATATCTTCAGTTGGTGGTCTTGGTAGTGGGTGAAGATCAGTAGGAGAGTTAGAGGAAAATGAATCGTAGTAGAAACTATAGCAATAGGTACCACATCGCCAAATGTTACAATACGATCTTTTCTTTTCTTTTGGCGAAGCTCCCTTACAGGGATGCACTCGTCTTTGCTACTCAGAATGATATTGGTAGCCCAGCAGTAGTTTTTCTCTTCTTCTTATTGCTTGCACTTGTTTCTCCAGTGGAAGTGCTAGAGAGATCTCCTTGCACATTTTGATTGAATAATCACACATCCATATATTTATCGATCTCCCTAAATAGACTTGTGGATTCCTTTTACTTCTCTTCAACGACGCGAATTGTGTCTGCATCACCAAGAAGTCTATTATCAGCACCTATTATAATAATGGAGTTCGCATCACTCTCTGGATCCCCTATAGGTTTAGAGAACCATAGATGAGACTTTAATTTACAAAAGCTATAAAAATAATTCTTAGGTTCCTCTTTCTTCCCTAAGAGTATAAGCCCCAAATCATCAGTGGCTTCATGCAGCCACATGAACTGCATAGGTAATACCTTCACGATGTTCGCACAATTACCATAATCAATAGGTCGTCGTCCATTAGGACTCATATTTAAGAGGCGGTGCTGGAACACATTTTTAACAGTTAGTACTTCCTCCAAATCTAGTACATGACTCTTGCAAAGTCTGTAATATTGACCCCACCTTACTTCAGATATAATCTCTTATTTTTTCAGGCACATACTCTTATTAGGTATTGACATTTCAGCTGGAAAATCAGCAATTTAGGCAAATGTTCAATGACCAGTTTGAGATGATTGATTCTGTATTTTTGTGACGAGAGAAATAAAACAAACCCACAAAACGTCCTCGATTACACACGTTCAGTTGGTACAAATTCTAGAAAACAACGATCAATGACACTTCCTCTTACCGACTGCATTCAATGAAATATGTCATTACGACCCATCACCAAAAGCCAGATAACTATCTCGAAGCTATCCTATATTCATCGAGAAGATGGCAGAAGAAAGGGTGGAGTGGTAAATGGAAACCTATTTCTATCACGTGCAGTGGAAGTCGAAAACTTCCATTCGTGGTGTCGCTTAATCAATTTGATCATTTGGCGATTGAGAAGTCGTAAGTGAATTTGGGTAATTGAATTCCTCGAGCAACCAAAACACGATTCATATCTTCCTTTTTGGTGGTGCAAACATAAGCCTTTGCCTCCACCGAAGTACTCACTTCATGGTGTTATGAAGAGATACCCTAAAAAACACGGTCCTTTCCTCTCGTCCTAACCATTTTATTCTAATAAACCCCAAAAAAATCACTAGAATGATGGGGATTTTAAGAATATTACCTCTAAAATTTTTCTCCTTAACAGTGGCTCATTCTCCAAAATTTTGAATTCAAATAATTTAATTTTTAGGGCTCAGGTAACCTCTTTTTAAAGGGATTTTACACTTTAAGGATTCTTATATTCGAGAATAATGGCACAATCAGCTATGTACAACTGTATCACTCCTTAACACGTGGCGAAGTGTACGTGACAAGTTAAAGCACAAAGCATAGTTAATAAGCTTCTCCTTATGTGACCTCTCATCTCGCGAAATCAAGTTCTAAGAAGAGTCACTTTATAACTTTTCTTCGAACTAGGTAGGGGACAAATTGTTATGATACTCACTATTATCGACCCGTTACCGACTCGCTACCCGATTACCCGATTGGATCCTGACCTATACTCTAAGCAGTTCGCACTTTGGGTTCGCATGCAAGGTGCTCACAGTTTTCTATAAGACTGTACAATATGAGTTCGCACTATCATGTAGTTGAACCTTATTAATCCTAGAGTGGGGAATGTGTAGCTGATTCATGATTGTAATATAAAGCTAATTCATGATTTTCATACTCTTTTTCTTTGTATAATTTAAATATTGTAATCGTGGTGAGTGAGTGGGGGCAGTATTCTTTGTTTTGTTATAGATAATTGGAGCAGCCCGAATTATTGAACCCCTTTTTATGTTTTATAAATTCCATCCCGTGTTTTTTAATTAAGACACATGAAAGCAATGATGTTATTTTTACTTTTTCGTTCCCGCTTTCATATCATATCATATTTATCACGAGTCTTTGTTATGTTATTAAAAATGGCTATCAATTAATCTTTTTGCAAATTATAAAATCATTATCTCATAAAATGACTCAAATATTCCTCTAAAAAGATTATATCTCTTTGATTAATACTTTTTTTTAAGTTCAAAAATATATAATTAAGTTTATTTATGAGTTAGATTAGATTATAAGTAAATGAGTTGAGAATGATATATTTTGTTCGAATTATCAATAACTATCATGATTCGAATAAATTTTTTATATATAAATATCAGTAAAATGAGGATGTAATACAAGATTTAAAGCTCAATTTTGTTGACAAGACTAGAAATGCACTTTTCAGATTTGTTACAAGAAAATGGTTTCTTTAATCCTAAATTATCTGTTAGGTCTAAAGTTTGCATTTCAATCAGTTTATTCCTTCCACCTTCTTTCTTTATTGTAAGTTGTTGGACCATCAAATACAAATATTTCAAATCATTTCAAAATAGATTTAAAATAATAATATTTATTAACTTTGCTGACACACGTCAACATTTAATTAATTTTTTAAAATTTTAAAAATATATAAATTATTTTTAAAAATTACAAATCATTAAAAATGTTTTAAAAATTATAAAAATTATAATTTTTTTTTAATTTTAAAAAATTAATTAAATGTTGGTATGTTATCCACATAGCAATCCACATGTATGTAATGTCAGTAAAGTTAACAAATATTAAATTTTCCATATATTTTGAGATGATTTGACAAAAAATGCAAATTTAAAAGCTAAAAAAGTAAATAAATAAATAAGTGAAGGGCTAGAATGACTTTTTTTTGCAAGGTTGGAGGGTCAAAAAAAGTCATTATGCCTAAATTAATTAACATTTCAAGTATTTTAATGGTGGTCATTAACCATTTTTTTTTTTAAATTTAAGGTAAGGTGGCTATTACTATTAATAAAATTACGTTTTGATTATTTAACTTTAATAAAATAATTATTGAACTATTTAAAAGTTTTTAATTAAGTTACTGATCTGTTAAAATCGTTGTCATATGGCCTTCTATGTTCACACTGTTTGCACCAACCGAAAGCTCTCATTCCCTTTTTCTTATACATTTAATTTTTTTAATGAAACAACTTTGAGTGTTACGAATCTTTGATATTGGCCGTTAGATCGACTTTGGTGTAAGGTATGTTCTTCTATTTGTCGATAGATACTGATTCATCGTACCGATCGTTCAATTGACGCTTGGAACTTGCTAATCAGACTTTATATATATAAATAGAAAATTAATATCTTAGTGACTTAAATAAAAATTTTTAAATAGTTTGTTTTTTTTTACGGTTTTTTGCTCCAATATTCATGTGAGATTATATATTCCCAATTTTTTAAAATAAAAACTAAAGTGTATTGTAGTCAGCATTGAACCAGTAAGTGTATCATTTTTGTTTTGATATTAATATGTATCAATACGAGTATATTGAAATATATTATTATATAACTTAAATTAAATTAAATTAAATTTTTAATTTTAAAAATAAAATGATGATTAAAGTTTTCCAAAACAAAGGAAAATACTTGACAATTTGAAACTTTTAAGAAATTAATATGATAGAATAATTATATAACTCATATAGTTGGATGTTAGGTTTTTATTTGTAAAAAAATAATTAAGTTATAATACTATTTACTTTTTTTAAAAGTTAAATTGATCATGTGTTTTAATTTTGGCTAAAAAATATTTATTTTTAATCTAAATTGCATGTTTAAATAAAAATAAATTTTAGGTGAAAGAATTAATTGTAACTCCCAAAACATTAAAAACCATTAAAATATTTATTTTTATTGAAAAGCATGGTTGGCTTTTTGTTTATTTACGTGTAGTAGCTGAAGGTTAATAAATAGAAATAGATATTGAATTTATTAGAACAACCAGGATAAATGACTTTCAGTAATTTCCTTCCACCAAGAGATTAAGAATTTAGAGTGCAAAATTGAAACAAATATGTTAATGGAAAATTGTAAACTCTGAAAACGACTATCATTGTTTTTTATGTTATCTACCAACGTAACCACGCTGACTTCTCATCAATTATCTAATCAAAATCCATGCATCAACCCAAATTAAATATATTTATCTATATGTGAACATAAATTTCAACTTTTAAAATAATCATTTATGTGCAGAATAATTTATAAAATTAAAATAATAGTCGATTAAGTCTCAACTATTGATATGAAAGAGGATGTAGGTTCAAGTGCGCTAAAGCGTATTATTATTGATATTAGATTGTTAATGAGAAATACTTTTCAAATAAACTCATGTTGTGTTCACACCGACTTGTTATTAATATTATGTACTTAGAAGCAAATAATATATTATATGTAACAGACAAAATTTTAGAACACTTTATCCATTGCAATGTGCATATATCTGATTGGTAGCTTTATTATATATAGATATGACTATGAGTAGTTGAATCATATACAATTTTGTACAAATTAAATATATTTATTTGTTGTTATATGAATGAAAATATAGTAAAAGTATCGTGGAAATTTTTGTACTAGAAGTTAAACTGTATTTTGTCTTCTCTACTTAAAAAATAGGCAAATTACTCCATGTATATTAGATCAAAGAGCAAATTGATCCGTTTGTTAAAAGTTTCATCTATTTCCATAGTTAAAAACTGGTATTTACACATCAAAATGAGGTATGCGTGGCACGCCACATGCAACTATCTAATTATTCAATCAGCCACGTTAGTTTTTAACAATAGAAATGGATGAAATTTTTAGCATAAAGGATCAGTTTGCTCTTTTATCTAACGTATAGGGACTAATTTAGCTATTTTTTAAGTAAAGGAGGCAAAATACAATCTGGATCCTCATATGAGGGCCTCTACAGTACTTTTACCATAAAATTATATATTTTGAAATTGAAACCTTGACATTTACTATCACCGGAAGCTATGCTACGGCAACACTAAATTTACTTTCAACTAAATGCAAAAGCCTCGAAGAACTTTAACTTGAATATGTATTTGTTAATAACATGGATGGATTAACAAAACAATAATAGCAAAAGCAATGCATCACTTGTAGCACTTATATAATTAAGAATAAGATGTGATTTGATGAGTAACAAAATAATCAAATTGGAAAAAAAAATTCACCAATCTTGCACAAATTTTTCGTGAGCATAAATCCAATTTTAGGTAATGACTAATTTCATGTACATATAGTTCAAAAATTGTAATTGATAGATGGAAGACAATTGATTAGAATATAATGTCATTTACCTAATAAAATATAACAACTAATTTAGATAGAATTACTCATAAATAGAATCAAACTACTATTTTTTAGTTGTAATATAAACTTTAGTATTTTATATTTATTTTTTGGGTAAATTACATAAACAATCACTCAACTTTGATGTAGCTGACAAAATAGTCACTCTGGTTTCAATTCAGTCACTCAACTTCGAAAAATAATAAAACAGTCCTTTTAACCATTTTCTATTACAGATGCAACGAAAAAGTGACATGGCATATAACGAAGGGTTAGCTGTAATTTAAACAGCTCCATAACCTTAGTTGGTCAGCAAAAAAGAAGAAATGAAAAAAAATGAGAGGAGAGGAAGAAGAAGAAGAAGAAGAAGAATAAATGGACATACCCTAGCTACAACCGTTTTGTTCCTCTAAGGTGGAGCCACCACTCAGCTCGCTGCTATCTGTTGAATCTCTGTCCCTTTTTTCTTTTCTTTTCCTCTCTTTTTCTTTTCTTAACTCTAGTCACCATCATTCATGGCCTTCTCTGGCCAATCATCACCAAATGGCTCCTCTTTGCCTCTTCTCAAATCTCACTTCATATTTCCCAATAGGCCTTTAAAATCCCAAGATTAAGACCTTAAAGCTTTGAACAAGGCCAATTTGGGATTCTTGTTCTTTTTTTGCTGGTTTGATTTTGGATGCTTGCTATTTTCTATTTTTGTTTCTGCTATTTTATGTTGTTTTGTCGTCAATTTTGATTTGAAGCTTCATAACATCACCACAAGCAGGAGTTCTGACCAAACCGATGTCGATGAACGGACTGTGATGGGATCCTCCTTAATGTTAGCCAAATCAACAACGTTGATGCCAGTCTCAATATTTTCGCCGTCAATTTTCAATTTCACTACCACGGAAAAAAACTAAGCTTGATGGTAGCTAAGAGCTTTTCTAG
The DNA here is from genome assembly GCF_007990345.1 of Gossypium hirsutum. Lineage (NCBI taxonomy): Eukaryota > Viridiplantae > Streptophyta > Magnoliopsida > Malvales > Malvaceae > Gossypium > Gossypium hirsutum. The sequence goes on from NC_053448.1 coordinate 6,344,072, forward strand.
GTTCCATCTGCCAAATTCTTTTTTTTTCCATTTTGGGCTCTAATTTTATGTAAATTTCATGTCAATTTGCCATGTCAGTTAATTGGGTTTCCAGCGTGGCAAGTTAACTTGCCACATCAACTAGTTAACTTGCCACATCAGTGGTCCTGTTAAGATAGTAACAAAAATATTTATAGACTCGGTATAAGAAAATAGGGTTCTGGAACTGTATTTTTTCGTACCACTAAAAATTGGGCCATTATAGTTCTCCCCCTTAAGAAATTTCATCCTCAAAATTTACTTGAGAATAGATAAGGGTACTGAGATCTTATAGCTTTTTCCTGTTTCCAAGTAGCCTCTTCTAAACTATGACAAACCCACAAAATTTTCACCAACGCCATGCGTTTATTTCTCAATTCTTTCATTTCTTGAGCTAATATTTTTACAAGTTCCTCGCCATAAGACAAATTACACTGTAACTCTATGTCATGGGGAGTTAAAACATGAGAGGGATCAAATTTGTATCTTCTCAACATCAACACATGAAAAACATTATGGATCTTGTCCAATTCTAGAGGTAGAGCTAACCGATATGCTACGGGCCCAATTCTTTCGAGAACTTTAAACAGTCCAATGAACCTTAGATTGAGCTTTCCTTTTCTATCGAATCACAAAACTTTCTTCTAAGGCAAAACTTTCAGAAAGACTTTATCGCCAAATTGAAACTCGATATCCTTTCTTTTCAGGCCGGCATAAGATTTCTTTCTATTAAGTGCAACTTCTAAAGAATCTTAAATAGTTCTAACTTTATCTTTTGTTTCTCGCATTAAGTTTGTTATTGCCATTTTTCCTTCTCTCAACTCTACCAGCACAGAGGAGTTCGGCATTTACGACCATATAAAGCTCCGTAATGTGCCATTTTAATGCTATATTGGTAACTATCATTGTAGGAAAATTCGACCAACGATATTAATTTTTTTCCAACTTTTCTCAAATTTAATTAGTCAACAATGCAACATATCTTCAAGTATTTGGGTTACTCGTTTGGATTGACCATCGGTCTGAGGGTGAAAAGTCGTACTAAAATTCAACTTAGTACCCAAAACTTTATACAATTTACCCCAAAATCTAGAGGTAAACCTCAGATCTCGATCCAAGATGATAGATAATATCACACAATGCAATCTCACAATTTATGAAATGTACAATTCAACCAGTTTTTCCAGTGAATTATCAACTCTCACCAGGATAAAATGAGTGGGCTTCGTCAACTTGTCAACAATCACCCAAATTGAATCTTTCTTTTTCGACGATAACTACAATCCTGTTACAAAGTCCATAGTGACTCGCTCCCACTTTCATTCAAGAATCATTATAGGTTGCAATAATCCTAACGAAACTTGATGTTCTACCTTAACTTGCTGACATACTAAACACTTAGCTACGTAGTCGGTTATCTCATTTTTCATGCATGGCCTCCAATACAATGGTTTCAAATCATTATACATTTTGTTGTCACTCAGATGTATTGCATAGGTTCTGCTATGAGCCTCGTGGAGAATGTCTCGCTTCAACCCTGAATCATTCGGTACACACAATCTATCACGGAAGTATAAACTCTTTTCATCACTCATACTGAATTCATTGGTTTGCTCATTTTCAATCAGCTTTCACTTAGCTTTCAGCTTGCTATCACTTTTTTGTAATTTTTGAATCTTGTAAAGAAATACGGGTTTAGTTCTCAACTTGGCTAAATAGAGTCGTCTCATTCTAAAGTCCAATGTGCATTTATCGCTTTCAAAGTGAACAGGGACTTTTGACTTAAAGCGTCAGCCATAATATTGGCCTTTCTCGAGTGGTAGTCAATGATTAAATCATAATATTTAAACAGTTCGAGCCACTTGTGTTGTCTCAATTTTAACTCTTTTTGCATCAACAAATACTTCAAACTCTAGTGATCGGTAAAGACGTGGCATTTTTTCTCTGTACAGATAGTGCCTATTAGGAAATGTGCCCATATTGTAGTAAACATGTAATTATTTTCTATGTATTTGAACGATGAATAAATAAATAAAGTTAATTTCACATTTTACTATAATGTCTTTTGTGTTTCTGTCTTTCATATTTTGCATACACAACAAAATTGTGAGAAACAAATATTAGCTCATTGATTGTCTAAATTCAAACTGATGATAAGTGGCACTATAAAAATGTTTACATTGCGAGAAAGACAACTTATTTCAGTAGATTATCTAAACGAGTCTGTAATCCTGTAAAAAATCAAAGTGAACATTTGATTTAAACACTTATAAGGATTATTATATTGTCTATAATTCCAATTAGGGAGATGGCCAGTCTTGGCTATCGGAGTATTGACTCTACGAGTAGAGATATAGATGTATTCATTGGAAGAATGATACATTAGACTAGACCCAAGATGAATTGATTCTGAATCTGTTTATGAATTAATTCACTTGTGACATTCATGGTGTGATTTACCTAAATCCTGAGTTAGCCACTAACCATGGGTATGTAATTCAAGTGCTTTGTTATAAGTGGAGGCTAATGCTCTAAAGATAATCGAGTCCATAATCGATATGTTGGGTATATGACTTGTGTATGGCATTACTTTATTAGCAGCAATAGAATTCATAAGTAAAAGTGATATGTTAGTTGAAACATATGATAAATAAAAACATTTACTTCACAAACTATGTATTTATTGGTAAATGATGTTTACCTTGTCACCAACGAAAATATGTATGTGTCGGTCACTTTGGGACGTAGAAACGGTATTCACCATCAAGCCCAAGACTGCAGCATTAGGCAACCACCAATTGACGTCTTATTCGGTTGTGTTGCTCTGCAAAGCTCCCGATATAACGTGGACAACATGGTAGATCCCCAACTTAGTTTTGTGCAGTCACTGAAGTTCGCTAGATGTAAAAGCCACTTTACGTACCCCAAATTTTTAGATTTATCAGACATTAAAATGCCTCTGATTAACCTCATGATGAATGCTCGGACGTATTGTTGTATGACCTCCTCCATTGCGTGGTTGAGAAGCTTATTGAAATTTCTATCCAACCAGTTGATCGATATCCAACCACCTTCGAATCTGTTCAGAACCTTCCCCAACATTCCCATGTAGAGGTCCACTTTCCCTCGAACCACCGTTGATTCTGTAATGACTGGCTCATCTACTGGTAGTCTGAGCTGTAACGATACGTCCTCGAGTGTGATTGTATACTCGCCACATGGAAGGTGGAAAGTGTGTGTTTCGGGCCTCCATCTTTCCACCAACGCGCTGATTAGTGTGGGATTGAGTTTGCAACCCCCTTGCATGCGAGACACATGCAAGAATCCAACCTTTTGCAGGTACCCACAAATTTTAGGGATCGGAGGCTCCCCAGTATTATGTATAAACGCCTTCAACGCACAATCATCCGCCTATTTGTAACATAAAAAAATATTTAGATTCATTTCTTTTGTTCAATTTTTTAAAATAATTTTGTATTTTTTTACAAAAAGAAACAACCTAAGAAAACCGATGTGATTGTTTGAAAATATAACTTGAGCTCTTCAACAACTCTCTATTTATAGATTAAGAAAAGGGGCATTTAATTCAATATTTCTATTATTAAATTGATTTTAAAGGATTTAATTGTGACATTCTTTATACTTCAATATAATTGATTTTCAATAATTGCCATGCTTATCTCTTTTGATTTTTTTTTATAAATCAAGGTAATGTTACTTACATTGTTCTTATAATTGGCAACCTTGAATATATGCATAATCATTTAATATATTTGTGCCCCTTTGGTAAGTAATTATTTTTTTTACATGGTTACCCAATTGAAATTTAAAAATGGTGTTGTTCAATTGGAATCAGGGAGTGCAACTGCTGGGGGAGTTATGCGTGATGAGAACGGAGATTGAGTCGTTGGATATAATTGATTTATAGGGAAATGCTCAATTTTTTATGCAGAATTTTGGGACATTTTAGATGGCCTAAAACTCATCCAACGATGAGGCCATGACAGGGTGATAATCCAATCGAATAGCTTGGAGGTTGTTAAAGCCATACATGGAGATGTTTCGAAGACTTCAAATTTTGCGCTAATAAGAAGAATACACCATATATTGTCCCAAAAAAGGTCAATGGATATTAAGATACATTCCCAGGGAACATAATCAAAAAGCGGATTTTTTATTCAAATTGACTTTTCCAAAAAAAGGAGGATTTACAACCGTTTGAGACCCCTCGAAGCATTAGAATTTCTTGAAGTATAATAATATTTTTTATTCACCAAAAAAACCTCCCATATTCTATGCATTCATTAAAAAAGAATGCAAGTTAAAAGTAAACTAGAAATTCAAGAATATTGTATCGAACGTGAATATAATTACATGTGTATATTTCATTAAAAAGTAATTAATAACTGTCAAAATGTAATTGATAACAAAGTTACGAACTAATTGTTTTCAAAATTATGTTAAAATTTTACTTTATATTATAAAATCATTAGAAGTTCTATTATATCTGTTATTTTTTTTAACACAGTGCTCAGAACTACCAATAATCTTTCATCAACCCATAAATAGGAAAATAATGCGTTTCAATACACTTAAACCCACATTCTCCTAAATTGACAATACAATTATATATATATTATTTACACATGCTTATACTTAGAAAAACCAACTAAGCAGAAACATAAACAATATTACAAAAATTAAAAGGTAAGAAAACACGCAAAAGAACACGTAACAACATAACATATTCTTACTAAAGTTAGAATAAAAACCTAACATATTGTAATAATAATAATAAAACCCATCAATCAATTTTCTTTCTTTCTTTTATTCCAATTTATTATCTTTTTAACTCTATAAATTCTTATTGTAAACAAAGCTGAAAAGAAAACATAACAACTAGGTACAATGAGCCCCACTTATGAAACAAGGATTTTGGGTCACTCATTCCCCATCTTCTAGTACTCCATACCCATTTGTTTGTTGCAAAAGTCTTTTTTTTTTCCAGCATATGATTTCTTGGCTCAATAATTTCTCCATTGCTAGCACCACAAACCAAAGGACTTCAAATGAAATTTAGAGAACAAGATGGTAAATCAAATTAAACACCCTTCACAAACAACTAAATTTCAGTCATGGGCAGTCAAGTACTTGATGAGGCTTTAGTCAAAGACTTGAACGTCACGGATGGAGCGAACATAAACGTACTAGCCTCAACTTGGAACGTGTCATAACGAAGGAAAAACTCCACCAACAACACTCTACACAGCAGCACCACCAGATTTTTCCCGGCACAAGCCTTGTTCTCCGCCGTGGAATCCTCCGTCTCACGCTCATTCGACCAATATACATACTTCAAAAGTTTCTCTCCTTCTTCCCCCACAAATCTATCAGCCACAAACTCCTCAGGGTTCACAAAAATCTTAGGATCTTTAGTTGCAAATGGCTGATACCCAAATATCATCTCGCCTTTTTTTATCTCAAAGGCTACATCGTGGCTTTCAACTACCAAATCAACCTTAGCTTTACCGTATTGGAATGGAACTGGTGGATCGATCCTTAGGTATTCATAGATCACCGATTTGGCCAAAACCATCTTGTTCAAAGCAGATAAAGTGACCCCACCTTCAGCCTTGATGACGGCCCTGATTTCATCAGCTAGTCTCCGGTGTAACGTTTGTCCGGCTAATGCAACCCACTTGATCAACCCTGGGAATAGGACTTTCATGCCACCATAAGCATTAAAGCCGGCAAGGAAAATCAGGTTATGGCAAGCTTCGTCTCTTTCAATTCCAAACTCATTTTCAGCTTCATCCAATACCGAGCTTCCAAACTCATAAAACACATCGTACAACTTTTTGTAATCAGATTTAACGAGAAAAAATGGGAAACTAAATGTACGTAACAAAATATCTTCGAAATAACCTAGAATTTTGGGTGATAACCCTAGTGATCCAAGAGGTGCAAGCTGAAACAACAACCATTTGTCAACAAGTTTTGGTCCTTGAGAACCTATCTTTGTTTCACTAGGGTTTTTGTTACAGAACAGGCGAAAAACGTAGTTGAATGACATGGTATCGCTCAGGGTGTTAAAATAAGCTTCTTTTTTGGTAGAAATCTGAGCTTCAAGCTCGTTAAAAAGCTCTGACAAGCCTATTTGAAAGAATGGTATGAACTTATGATGACGGGCTGCGAGAGTAGATAAAAAGAAGGACTTTAAAGATGTATGCTTTGGCTCGGAAGGATCGAGGTAGGCACATACACGATGGCCACCGGTGTAGGCCAGGGAAGGCAAGAAAGTACCGTCAAGAACATCACGTTTTTCGACTTTCGAAGCGTCAAAAAGGACAGAGAAGGAGATAGCATCGAGAAGACAAATAACGTGAGAGCAAGAGGCAATTGGAGGTCCGGGAGGCATATTAGTTTTGAAGACCGTGGATTGGTATTTTTGGATTCGATTCGCAAAGAACTTGTCCCTGCCTTCATTGTAAAAGTATGCTAATCGATCTCGAATTGGACCGAAGAAATGAAGGCCATAGTCACCGGGAATTGGTTTCACCGGCAGCTTTGTCGACGGCAGTGAAGAAGAAGAAGAAGAAGAAGAAGACATTGTTTATGGGCTTAAACGAGGCAAATGAATAATTTGGAGAAGGACGCCTATGATAGCATATATAGGAATTGGAAAATGATTTACACGTTCCAGAAATCTAAAACTAAAGTGTGAATGGTACTAATGAATAAAAGTACCCCTACCATTGTTTATGCACGCTCGAGAATGACAGCATTTGTTTTTTGCTATGGATTATGTATTTGCATTACCCAAATTATTCAACCGCTTTAACTGTTATAAATTCAACACATTTCATTAACAATTGAGATAAAAATCACAATGTAAATATAAAAAACTAATAATAAAGATTACCCGTTTTTAAATTCTTCAAACAAAATCAAGAGATTAACAAGTATATAGCTATAAATTTTAATGCAAATGAAGCACTTCGGGCTTTATGACTGATTCAATTTACTTCTTTTAAAATAAAATTTTAATTTAACTAAGAAAAAAAAGTAATCGGTAGTCATTGTAATGGACTTTAAATTTAACTAAGAATTTTAACAATATTGACAATTTTTAAAAGTTTACTTTAATATTGTAATCAGAACAAAGCATTTAGACTAACCAACAATATTAAAAAGGTTAAAATACCAAATTATGTCAAAAATTAAAGTATAAAGCCAAATATATATATATATGGGACTAAAATTGAAAATTGATTATTATATAATCTCAAATAAATGTAAAAGGCTATGCATTTTGGACACGTATGCATCAAGATTTTAATTATTAGGTACTCTTTATGTCCGTTTTACAATCCATGTGTGGGGTTTGTGGCTGGCCCTCCAGCAATGTCGTCTTCAAGGTTTAAACTTGTGTTCTCCCTTAAGTGTGCAATGTGTCTTGCCACTGGATTCAACACTTGTTGGTCGCCCAATTGTAAAAAATCTCAGAATTTTTAAAGTGAAATGGTCTATCAAATTTCTCAATCAAGAAAACAAATACCTAAATTGGTTAATCTTAATAACCCTAATCTCTTAATTTCTATTTCAATTTTTTTCTCCAAAAAATTTAAAATTGAAATTAATGATTATCCCTTTTTTAAACTCTAAGACTAATTCTACGATGAAAAGAAGAAAAAAAAAGAAAATATTAGGCGGTGTTGTTTTTATTTTAATGAGGTAAGTTAAATACAATATCTAGAGCTTAAAATAATTTATTTTGATCTAATGGTTAAAGTCATTTTGATTCTCATGGTTCTCAATTTAAAAATTCACACTATAATTATCACAATTTTCTTTTAATCCTTTTTGCCGAAATTTTAAAGTTTAATTTATAAGATTTCTAAATGTATTTAAAATAATTTACTATCATAATACATTTTATTAATAAATATAATTAATTTATAAAAAAATAATATATTAAAATAATATAATAAAATATATAATTTTAATCTAATGATAAATTTGTTAATACATGTTCTTTTTAAGTTATGTGGTGTCTGACAATGTCCTCACACTTATTGCGTCTATCTTACCACCATCTGCTGAGGCTAGACCGAATCAATTAGCTTGGAAATGGATGGCAAAAGATAATTTTTCCAGTTTTGAGACTTACAGGAATCTTCATCAGTTCTGAGTCTTCTAAAATTTGGAACTTGATTTGGTAGTCTAAAGCTCCTCAAAGGGTGCGGGTCTTTATATGGCTTTTATGGCAGAACAAATTAATGACAAATGAAGAGAGGGAGGGGAGGCATATGTCTAACGAGAGACATTTTATGAGGTGCGACAATGTTTTAGAATCGAGTTTGCATGCTATTCGGGATTGTTCGTTCTCAAAATTTATTTGGTGAAAAGTAGTCTCGCATTATACGCATGGTATGTTTTTCTCTAAGTCACTTCAAGTATGGCTAGTTTGGAATCTACGGGATGAAGGGAAGTGCCACAGAGATGATCTTGCTTGGCAAACTTTGTTATCCATTTTATGTTGGTTATTATGGAAGAATCGTATGCTAGACCTAGTGGATACAGGGTTTACTTGGGCAAGAAGTTATAATCAAACTGGTTCAAAATTGGTTACTTCAAATACATTGGTTACGAGGTCCCATTGGTCGCCACCAGAGAGAGGATGGATGGAACTTAACATAGATGCGACTGTGTCAAGAAATGGTTTGCCTACATTGATAGGAGGAGTGATTAGAGATGTTGGTGCTATTTAGGTATGTGGTTTTCAAATCGGCTTAATTGATGTGCTTCGATTGGTCGTAAGTACGTCGGAATAGTCTTCCAGGTGTGTTTCTTAAGCACATGTAATTAGAGGTTAATTTGCTATTGAATTTCGTGTTTTGCAGCAGATTTTGGGGTGGTTTATGAACCACACAGGCGTGTGCCGCACATAAGCTGAAACGCCCCAAAATTTGGGTTTTCATGTTAAGTTGTGTCAATGAATGTATGTCTGCTTCTGTGGTTGTGTGTTCTATTTACTTACTTATTATTTGAGGTTTGAGTCGCATTAATTTTGGAATTTGTTAATTTCTTTATTTGAACCTTTTACTTCTTTAAAGTTTAATTCTATGTCTTTTGTATCAAGAATGAGTATGTTGGTTCATTGGTTAAACATCTGCCTATTGTTTGGTCTCGTGTTCGAGTCTTTGCGTAAGCGAAGCGACAATATGTTTTTGGTTACTTTGTAGGATTAGTTAGTTGTTTTTTTTTAGATAATCTATTTATTCTTTTAACGTAACTCTCTCTTCTTCCCTCATTTCCTTTTCTTCTATTTTATTTTATTTTTATTTCTTCTTCTTCTCAAATATTAGTCACTTAATTCCCAAATTTTGTTGGTCAATTTTCCTGATGTATTCGTAAGAGTTCCATTTTTAATTATTCTTTCACTGGAAGTCAATTTGATAAGTTTCGTGTTAAAATTCTGTTAACACTCGTTGTCGTTTGTTTTTTTATTATTTTTTGTCAAAGTTGGTTTCCTGAGTAAATTGCTCGATTTCTCTGTCTAAACATTCAATTGATGTTCGTTAGGAGAAGGTCCCGAGGAAACCTGTTCCCCAAACATTTAGGCTTGTGAATTTTCTCTATCATGCGAAGGTAATGGTTGTTTTGAGTTGAGGTTTGCTTGAGGTTTTCATCGAGGTTTTTGACATGTTTGGTTGATTGTTTAATTAGTCATGCAAATTCAATTAAGTTATATAACTAGACAATTTTTGGCTATTTTTAGGTTTTGGAGTGTCTCTATTACTTCTACGTTCAATCTGCACAGGTGGGTATCGAAACCCCTCTTTTTCTGCATTTTTCTTCACGAAAATTGGGACTATCGACGGCATACGAATGGCCACACGGGCGTGTGTGCTGGCCATGTGGTGGACCGTGTAACTCTCTGATTTTGGATTTGGAAACACACGGGCGTGTGAGAGGCCGTGTGTGGAAAATGAGATACAAGATTCATACGAGTGAGACAAATGGGTGTATGAGAGGTCGTGTGTGGAAAATGAGATACAAGAATCATACGGGTGAGACAGAAGGGCGTGTGTCCAGGCCGTGTAACTCACCAAGTTCGTATTAGAGGCACACGGACAAGACACACCGGCATGTGTCCAAGCCATGTGACTCACTGAGTTTATATTTGAGACACACGGGCAAGGCACATGGGCATGTGCCAAGCCGTATAGGCGTGTGAGCTTAAATTCTAAATTCTGTTAGTGTGGTAGTTAACGTGCAAGACAGAGGTAAACTGTCATATGAATTGAACCGAGTTGTATAAACTTATTTATCATGAATGTTAGATAATCTTAGACATTGGAATAAGATAGATATTACTGATATTGGCATTTAGTTATATTAAAATGTGTGACTGTAATCGCAACTGAGGAGAAGTAACTCTACTTTGAGTTTTTTTTACTAACTTGAGGAGTAGACTCTGTTGTAGATCATGCATCAATCTAAAATTCTACCTACTTTATTGGAAAAACCTTTAAGAGATAAGTTAGGTAGCATAACAATTTCATAAAAAATAACATCTTTGCTAATCACAACTTTTCTATTTTTAGGACATTATAATTTATACCCTTTAACATCAGCCTTATAACTAAGAAAAAACACATTTAATAGATCTAGGCTCCAATTTCCCATTATCAACATGAGCATATGCAGGACACCCAAAAATCTTCAAATCAGAATAACCAGCAGGATTACTAAACCATACATCTTGTGGAGTTTCTCAATGGCAATGGACAGAAATCGGTTAATCAAAAAAATGTAGTAGAGGTCACTTCAGCCCAAAATAACTTCAGTAAACAAGCATTCGACAACATACATCGAACATTTTCCATAATTGTTCTAATCATTTGTTCTACAATGTCATTTGGCTATGGAATATGATGAACTGTCAAGTGTTTCACGATTCCTTCTAATTTGCACAATTCTTTAAACTTATCAAAACAAAATTTCAAGCCATTATCTATGCGGAGATGTTTTTATCTGTTTTCCTGTCTACTTCTCAATCATAGTTTTCCAAGCCTTAAATGTGGAAAACACATCATTTTTCTACTTCAAGAAGAATACCTAAACTTTTCTGGAAAATCATTAATGATCATTAGCATATAATTAGCGTCACCCTTCGAAGGCACTCTTAATGGTCCCCAAAGATCAAAATAATTATAATACAACATTCCCTTCGTGTTATGGATTCCTCTAGTGAATCGAACTCTCTTTTGCTTCCCAAAAATGCGGTGCTTACAAAGCTTCAGTTTGCTAATGCCTTGTCCATCAAGATGTCCTCTTTTGCTTAATTCTATCATGTCGTTCTCACTCATATGTCCTAGACACATATGCCAAATTCTAATAACATCATCATTTGACAAGGAAGAGGAAGCGACGACTGCATCACTAGTAACAATAGAACCTTGCAAAACATATAACTTAGCAGTCTTTCTCTACCCTTTCATCACGATGAGGGAAACCTTGCTAATCTTCAAAACCCCACTTTCAACTGTGTACTTATTCCCTTTTGAATCAAACGTACTCAACGAAATTAAATTTCTCTTCAATTCTGGTACATGTCGTATGCTAATAAGTGTTCTGACGACTCCATCGAACATCTTAATTTTGATTGTGCCAATACCTACGATTTTATATGAAGCATTATTTCTCATAAAAATAACACTTTCAGACATTGTTTCATATGTTGTAAACCAATTCTGATTGGGACTCATATGGAAGATGCAACCAGAATCGATGATCCACTCCTTATTCACTTTAGAGTTATCGGTAGAAGCAACTAGGAGTTCACCTCACTGTATTATTCTACAGCATTAGCTTCACTAGATTGTTCTGGTTGTTTTCCTTTTTGATCTGCTGCCTCCCTTTTGATCTTGTTCTACAACTTATAGCACTTAGATTTAATGTGCCCTTTTTTCTTGCAGAAGTTATAGGTTTTACCTCTATTTGAATATCTTGATCTACCCTTAAATTTATTGTGAGGATTTCGTTCTTGTGTCCTCTCATGATTATCATCAGTATTTCATTCTTATCTCCTACTAACAATAAGACCCTCTCCTTGAGAATCGGATCCAACCACAAAATGCTTCATCTTGTCATACGAGATTGATAAAGCATAGACTTCATCAACTATGAGAGATTCGCGGCTATACAAAATTTTATCTCTAAAGGTTAAATAATACGGAGGCAACGAACCAAGTAGAATTAACCCTAAATCTTCTTTATCATACAAACCTCTATGACCTCTAGGTCTGAGATAATTTTTTTAAACACAGTTAAGTGTTTGTGTACACACGCACGTTCCTCTAGACAATGAGCATAAAAACGTTGTTTTATATGTAGCTTGCTAGTTAGGGTTTTCGACATACATAGCTGCTCAAGCTTCTTCCATAATGTAGCGACGGTCTTCTCCTTCAACACGTCCTGTAGAATTTCATTCGACAGATGCAGCTATAATTGCGTTAAATCCTTTCGATCTTTACGTCTCTTCTCTTCATCCATCAATGTCGAAGGCATCTTATCTAACCCTAGTAGGGCATCCTCCAAATCCATCTACACAAGAACTGTCTACATCTTTACCTGCACAACGTGAATCTGGTGTTGCTATCCGACAACGAAATATCATACTTCATTGTTGCCATTATCGTGATGGAAACAAGCAACCCGAAAAGCTCTGATACCAGTTCGTAAAAACTAACGTTGATAATGGCAATATAGAACGATTGCAAAGCAATAAGAAAAAGAAAATAAAGCACATAGATTTTATGTGAAAAACCCTTTCGAGAAAAACCACGGGTAGAGGAGAATAAAATTCACTAATGTCGAACTCGAATGACGCAAGAAGATTTTAGACTACATCTATTTATAGATTGAAAAACCTTATTCTAATAAATGTCAAATAGATGAAGTGTAGTAAGGTTGAAAAACCTTATTCTAATCAATGTAAAATAAAATAAGTATAGTTCTATATGGATTTTACTTTTATTTTATTTTATCACTATATTTTATTTTAACAAAGATTTTAGTCACTCAACTCTAACAAACTACAATATTTTTATACAAATTTATTGGAAAATTTTGAACAAATCTTGACAAATTGAGAGTTTAGAGAAAATAAAGAGTTGGATTTGAGTGAAAATAATGGAAAATGGCATGGGTAATTATAGGAAATTAAAGTTATCATTGGTCTGTTTCAAAATTTTACCGTTGGTACGTTTGAATTTTTACCGTTGGAAAAATTATCATTGGAGGAAAATGCGCTCAATTAGACACGCTTTCACACACACTCTCTCCAAAAACGATCTATTTCTTTAAATTTTTAAAAAATTGACCTATATGACTAATTAACAAAGTATATCGATATATATAGCTAATTTAGCCAAATATAGTGCCATAATTTTAAAAATTTTATATAATTATTAAATTACATATAGCAAATCTAAAGATATTATAAACACCTTTCAAATATAAATAATTTTCAGTCATGGGTAAGTAAGCGTGTGTTTATGAATTGAAAATTTAAGTAAGTACTGAAATTTTTATTGTTATATTTAATAAGTGTTAAATTTATATTAGAAAATTATTTAGTAAATTAGTAAATATAAACAATGAATATAATTAAATTGTTTGATAAATTAAATACTAATTTTAAAAGATTCTTTAATTTTTAATTTTAATTTAATATTTATATTATTTTGAATAGTTTAGAATTCGATCCCTCCATGGTAAAAGTATGCTAATCGAGCTAGAATTGGACCAAAGAAGGGATCTCCATAGTCACCGGAAACTGGTTTCACTGGCAACTCTGGCGGCGGCAGTGAAGAAGACGACATTGGTTCGGTGAAGGATTAATTTGGAGAAGTTGGAAAATGTTTTACACGTTAAAGAAATCCAAAGCTATAAAGTGACTAGGTGCTGTGTCAGTGGTAATAATGAGTAAGAGAAAGTAGTGTCCAATCTTAAATTGACGTGTGGGTCATAAATGATAACACCATTTATATTTTGGTATAAATGATTTTCTCATTTATCATCTTTAATTCATACGCCACAAGTTCTAAGGAGACCAGCTCAACGAAATGTTAGACGATGGTACAATTTTCTATTGCCTCTTTTTTCTTTTTTATTTATAGATTTATTTTGTAAATAGTTTTGTTGCTTTCACAAGGTGTGATGGATAGATGACAGTGTCTGTCGTGGTTGAAACTCCACCAACCACCAACATTTTCTTTTGAAAAATGAGTGGCTCTTTCATCGGCTTTTTAATCTAATTTTTGTTTTAAGATTATTTCAAAATAATAAATTATTTCACGAGTTGGTTTGGAATTGTGTTGTTTATATGTTTTTTATTTATTTTTTATTGTTTAATAAGTCTTCATTTTTAGAAGTTTTTTATCTACTCTTATAGCACGTTTTTTAATCCTACTTATGCTTGCAATCTTACTTTTACAAGTAATTTTAGGAATGATTTTATCATTACCCTTTTTAGTTTAGTTTAACTAAATTGCACTAACTAATTTAGATTTGAACTTCAAACCCCAAGGGTCATGAGCTTCTTCTCCTTCTTCTTTCTTTATTTTCCTTTTCCTTATGTTCTAATTTGCATGCATTTCATCTCTTTCTTTCCACTTTCTTTCTATTTCATTTAATTTAATATTATAAAATATACATACATGCATTTACACTTAACCATATTCCGCCACCTACACACAACCTTTTATTAAGTGGTTTAATTGCTATTTAACTCCTTTAGTTAATTTTAATTTATAATTTAACTTTTAACCCTTTCGTGATTTAATTCCTGAACCTTAATAATTCTTAATTTCATAAAATTTACTATTTCAAAAATTAATTAACTATTAAGCTAGCCTCTTACAGGTTCGGTTTACGAAAATAGAATCTTAAAAAAATATTTTTCGATACCTTTAACCATAAGGTCGTTACACTCACGATTGACGCAATCAACTCTGTGGTGGCTGGACTGGACTGCTTGGTGTTTTCAGGGTCGGCGATGGGACAGTTAAAGTAAGGAAGAGGGAGTTAACAGGGAAATGAACCAAACATTTGGTGGTTCAATTGTTGTTGAACCAAGAAAACGCCGTCACCGTATTGGCTGTCAACAATAATCAGTGATGCTATATTGTGGATCGTCTGATGGGCTCCTCAACTTCTGGGAACGTAAAGACCAGCCGCTAATACATGGCGGGTCCCCGAAGGAACATAACATGGCGGTGCTGTGCTTGGCGGCATTCGGGAATTTGGTGTTTAGCGGCTCAGCTGATAATAGCACATGCGTGTGGGGACGAGAATATGGTGGGATTCCGAGTTGCGTTTCGGTCTTAACAGGTCACGTCGGCCCGGTGAAATGCCTGATCATTGAAGAAGATCATCAAACATCAAGCAATGCGGATCGAAAGTGGGTTGTTTATAGCGGTAGCCTGGATAAGTCGGTCAAGATATGGCGAGTTTCAGAACAGATGGCGGAGTTGAAGGAGATTCGTCAGACTTACCTTAACTAACGCCTCGCCATGAATGAGCATATGAAGTTGCATTGCATGGCGTAGCCGTTGTTGTATAGTGGTCCTAATTCCAGCCTTCTCTGATAGTTGTGGTGGGTGCTACGTGTACAAATTAATTTGATTACTACAGCAAATAGCTATTTCGATTTTTCCAAAACTTCCCATGAAGAGGATACAATTATTTACCTTTTATATAAGTAATATTTTTTTCCCTTTTTTTTTGTTTTTGTTCGTCTTTTGAGCCTTTGTTATTCAATTTCCATAAGGGTCCGATTAAATTCGTTTTGGAGAGCAAATTCTTTTAGTGTTATTTTTTCATGTCTAATAATTAACATTGAGCTGCTTGTCATTCATGCATTGTTTTGTAATAATCATGTATATAGTAAGTAGACTTGTCCTTTTACTGGAGGTGTGGAAGGCGCCTCCCTGTTGAAAAGTAGAGAGTTCGGCATGCTCAAAAGGTTGACAAAGTTAATGATTTAATTTGTGAATGACTTTTTGCTTTATCTTTTCGCAAGGTTCTATATTGGTGTGAAATTTGTGTAGATTTTGATAATAAGCTTTACTTGTTTAAGTTTGTAAATCCCAGCTGAAGATGTTCTTGTGGAATTTAAAATTCAATGTTGAGGGGAAAATTTTGGTGTTAAATGTTTTGGATTCATTTCGCTATGCAATGGACGAAACTTCTATTACATACTTTACTTTATACCCGAATAATAAATTTAATTTTAAATTAAAATAAATTTGTGATGGGTTGAAAGGCCACTCGGGCTATAAAACAAAAGAAAAGTAAGAAGGGTGTTGGAGTTTGGATTTGGGAGCATCGTCAGAAAATTGAAGAAAGAGGTAAAATTTAGTTGGAGGAGAAGGTTTACGTTTAATAAGTCATACATAATAGTTTGATAGTATTTAGAAATCTATCCTGGTCCAGTTGGGCAGGTGTTCAAATCTAACAGTCATTTGCTTATCTTTTATTTTCAAGACGGTGCATTTTTTGTGCTCTTTAGCTTCCCAAGACTACTTTTTAACTAGTCGTTGTAATGTGTTCACATTGGAATGAACCTCATTTGGGCTCTTGTTGGGTCTGAGTAGCGTTTGGTTGTTTTGATCAACTCGTGTAGGGTCTTACTGGTATTAAAAAACCCATTCTGCCCTTTGTGGGATTATAGATAAGTTCTAGACCAATTTAATCAAGTGATGTTTGAAATAGGTTTCAAAGTGGCATGTGAAATCCCATATGTAAATTAGAGGTAATACTCTATGTATTCCATAATGAAGGGGTTATGTGCTTGAATGGTTGCAATGCTCGAGAAAAAAGGGTGCAAGTTTTGGCAAAAACTGTTCAAAAGGCTTGGTACAAGCCTTCACATGTCTATTGCCTATCATCTTGAAATGGATGGACAGACAGAGGTCCTCAATAGGTGCCTGGAAAGGTACCTTAGGTGCATGATTGGTGAGAGGTGAAGTGATTAGCTATTGTGGTTACCCTTAGCAGAGTGGTGGTACAATACCACCTATCATTCAGCCATCCATTAAACCCCATATGAGTCATTGTATGGCTAAGACCCCCTTCATCACCTATTCTATCTAGTTGGACCTCCCTTGTGGATACAGTAGATAGAAACCTTCAATAGAGAGGCAGTTACTCAAATTTCATTTGAAAAATGCCCAAGACAAGATGAAGCAGGCAGCTGACCGTAGGAGGAATGATAGGGAATTCAAAGTTGGAGATTATGTGTATTTGAAGCTGCAACCTTTTAGGCAACATACAATGGAGAGGGTCTTGAACCAAAAGATTTCTCCCCAAATGCTTTGGTCCTTATACAGTGGAAGGAAAAATAGGAAAGGTTGCTTAATTATCGGTTATAATTATCATTGGGATCAATGATTCATTCTACCTTCCATGTTTCTCAACTCAGGAGACGTGTAGGAAGGGCCCCAAGTCACGTTATGTTGCCATCGATTTGAAATGATGGGGCCATGACGAAGGAGCCACTTTAAGTGTTGGATAGGAGAGTGGTGAGGAAAGGGAATCATGCTGTCATAAAAGTCTTGGTCGAGTGGGCAAATACTTTTCTTGAGGACAAGGATGGGCAATACTTGTTATGAGAGGGAATGTTGCTGTTCAACTTCTGCTTTTTTCTGTTTTGTGGACTGTTGGTGTTGCGCACCGTTTTGGTTTAATGAACCATTAGTGAAACAATGCGTTTAGTTTATTTTTGAGGGATGGTGGAAACGGGCGTTTTGTGTGTTAATCCGCTTAATTGAAACGGTCGGATTGGAAGGAGGGCCCCAACCTCCTAACCGTTATAATTAGGGTGACGATTTAATTCTAAAAATTCAATAAAATTTAAATTTTGAATTAAATAATTTGATTTATTTGAGTTAACAGAGTTATTCAATTCATCTCGAATAAAAATTAAATTTTTTTTGTTTAACTCGAATATGAATTATATAATTCGAGTTATCCAAAAATCTGAATAAAAAAAAGGTAAAACTACGTCATTTTGATACCTTTTCTAAATTAAAAGTCAAAACCATTAAGTTAAAACGCAAAACAATTATATTATTCATGTAGTTAAATAATCTTGTACTTCGTCTACTAGTTAAATAATCAGTTTATGTAAACGCAACATTGCGCATAAATAGTAGGATTTGTTAACTCGACTCGGTTTGACTTGAAATTTTTGACTTGATTCGATTAAAAAAAATTTCAAATCGAGTTCAGTTGCTAAATAGATTTCGTCAACTCAACTAACTCAAAATTTTTTGACTCAATTCAACTCGATCGAATAGTCACCCTTAGTTGCAACATTTTCCTATTTGGGTGACAAATGTCTACAAAGGGAATGGTTATGAAATTAAGGAATTGAATTTTGTTTCCTCTATTCTCTTTAGATTTTCTTCCTCCTTTCTCATGTTCATTTTATTGGAACCCACCCATTGTTTGAAAAGTCAAAAAGGGTGGGCACCGAAAGTAGAAAGTAAAATTGGTTGGCAAGTTGGGTTAAAAGTTGGCATGGGATAATTGCAATTTTGGTCCTAATTGTATAGGGACATTGCAAGTTGATCCTTGAACCTCAACTATAAATAGGCCTAACCATTTCTTACTTTCTTCATCCCACACTTGCCATTCTCTACTTAAGGCAATTGTTCTCTCTCCCTATTTGTAAACTTTCACTTGTATTTTTGGAGTGAAATATATTTGGTAGTGCTCGAGGACGTAGGCAAATTTGCTGAACCTCGTTAAAATTCTAGTGTTCTTTATTTTTGTTCTGCATATTTGCAAGTGTCATTGTAGTGATTTATTGTGCTATTAAATTACGATAGAGGGATATTCTGGCTAGGAAAGATCTGGTATGTAAGCGATCCTCGTGATCCACCTCTCTTTCTGGGAATTGAACTTAGTGTGATTTTTCAGTACATATTTTACTCTTTCACACGCTTCCGCGCACATTGGTACCAGAGCCAGTTCGTACTTGGGGATACGACCGTTTACATACTATTCATGTATCGACACTATTCAGTATCGGTATGTTCACGTATACAGTAGTTGGATTGAGGAGAAAAATGGCAGCAGCATCGTCATCAGCAAGGACTACTATGACAAATGCAAAATTTGAAGTAGAGAATTTGACGGTACCAATAATTTTGGTATGTGGCAATGTGAGATCCTGGATGTCTTATGTCAGCAAGAGCTAGATATAGCCCTTGAAGAAAAACCTGACAAGATGGATGACAAGGAGTAGGCCAAGATCAATAGACAGGCGTGTGGTACAATCCGCCTATGTTTGGCCAAAGAGCAGAAGTACTCTGTCATGAGGGAGACATCAGCGAAGAAGTTATGGGATACACTGGAAGAAAAGTTTCTAACGAAAAGTCTTGAAAATAGGCTTTATATGAAAAAGAAACTTTATCGATTCACGTATGCACCCGGTATGTCGATGAATGACCATGTGAACTCATTCAATAAAATTTTAGCAGACTTGCTAAATTTGGATGAGAAATTTGAAGATGAAGACAAGGCATTATTGTTGTTGAATTCCCTTCCTGATGAATATGATCATCTTACCACCACATTGCTTCATGGGAAGGACACGATCACATTTGATGCAGTCTGTAGTGAGTTGTATAGATCTGAGACTCGAAAGAAAGATAAAAGAGATCATAGAGATACAACCGCAGAGAATCTTAACAGTAAGAGGTCGTTCACACAGCAGCAAATCTGGTAGAAGGGGAAAGTCCAAAGGGAGACCCGCCAAAGATGAATGTGCCTTTTGCCGTGAAAAAGGGCATTGGAAAAAGAATTGTCCTAAGCTACAAAAGGGCAAGGCTATTTCTATGCATGTGTAGCGGAGCATGATGAGGAGTCAGACTTTAGCTTGGTTGGCATGGCAATGGCATGTCAAACGGATGAGTGGATTTTGGATTCAGGATGTACTTACCATATGTGTCCTAATAAGGACTGGTTTTCTAGTCTTAAAGAGCTAGAAGGTGGAATTGTTCTTATGGGCAATGATAGTGCTTGTAGACAATGGGAGTGGGTACAGTCCAATTGAGAATCACGACGGCTCAATCCAAGTCTTGACAGATGTTCGCTACGTACCTAGCCTGAAGAAAAATCTCATCTCATTAGGTGCCCTAGAATCTAAAGGGCTCACATCACTTTGAGAGATGGATTACTAAAAGCAGTAGCTGGGCAACTGACGGTGATGAAAGCACAAGAAGAAATAACTTGTATTTTTTAAATGGAAGTACAGTTATTGGATCAACATCAACAGTTTCTACAAAATATGTAGATTCAGAGGCTACCAGATTATGGCATATGCGATGGGACATGCTGGTGAAAAGCTTTGCAGACATTGGTGAGCAAGGCTTATTGAAAGGTGCAAATTCTTGCAAAATGGAATTCTGTGAACTTGTGTTCTGGCAAGCAGAAGAGGGAAAATTTGGTCAGCAATTCACAATACGAAAGGAATTCTAGACTACGTTCACAGTGATGTGTGGGGACCTACAAAGTAGCTTCTTTGGAGGTATGCATATTTGTTACTTTTGTGATTTATTCAAGAAAGGGTATGATGAGTTTTGTATTCTAATGGAAAAGAAAGAAAAGGCTGAAGTAATGTTGGTAGCCATTTCTAAAGTGAAGAGAGGATTGGTTGTGGGATACACCAGATGGGGTGACGAAGATGAATCGACTATACGATATGTTAATGGGTAGAACTGGAGTACATATGCGTCCATTTTCCATCAGGCATAAATGGCCTAAGATGTGGATGTAATGCTACATATGACGCATTTTTCACTGCATATCGGATTGTTAGCCAAGCAGAAAGCATTATTCTTAGGTATAACTGATGGAGTAAAAGGATATCGTCTCTGGTGTCCTGATACAAAGAAGATTGTTTTCAGTAGAGAGTGACTTTTGTGAATCACCATGTTGAAGTACAAGGATTCACAAAAGGATGACAAAACCGGTAGTACTTTGCAGCAGGTGGAGCTTGAAAAGGTTAACGATGATCCAGCTAATATTGAAGGGACAAATGATGAAGAGGTTCCTACCCAAGAACCTCTACAGCAACAAGAATCAATTGCATTAAGAAGGCCAAGAAGAGAGATTCGTAAGCCTGCTCGCTTGATGATATAGTGGCCTATGCACTTCCAATTACAGATGATGATGTTCCTTCTACTACAACAGAAGTAAAAGTAACCCTGATGGTGTAGTGGAGCAAGCAATGAGAGATGCATCTCTCATAAAAAGCGGGGTGGTGACTACCCAAGGGGAA